>NC_053497.1:6925053-7262553 GCF_905171775.1 Rana temporaria
TTTTGGGTTTTGTTTTTGTAGGACCATGCCATTTTTTGCTGTTTTTTTTTTGTAGGACCTTGACATGTTTTTTGTAGGACCATGCCATGATTTTTTGGGGTTTTGTTTTTGTAGGACCTTGCCATTTTTTTGCTGTTTTTTTTTTTGTAGGACCTTGACATTTTTTTTGTAGGACCATGCCATCATTTTTTTTGTTTTTGTTTTTTGTAGGACCATGCCATTTATTTTTTTTGCTTGTTTTTTTTTTTTTCGTTTTTTTCTGTAGGACCATGCCTTTTTTCTGTACGACCATGACATTTCTTTGTAGGACCATGCCAATTATTTTTTTTTGCTTGTTTTTTTTTCTTTTTTTTTCTGTAGGACCATGCCTTTCCTTTTGTAGGACCATGCCATTTTTTTTTTGCTTGTTTCTTTTTTTTTTGTAGGATCACGTCTTTGTTTTTTGACCATGACATTTTTTATTTATTTTTCTGTAGGACCATGACATTTTTTTTCTTCTGTAGGACCAAGCCATTTGATTTTGTAGGACCATGCCATTTTTTATTTATTTTTTGTAGGACCATGCCTTTTTTTTTATTTATTTTTTTTGTAGAACCATGCCATGTTTTTTTTTTTTTTTGTAGGAGCATGCTTTTTTTTGACCATACCATTTTGTATTATTTTTTTGTAGTACCATGCCATTTTTTTTTATAGGACCATGACTTTTTTTTTATTTTTTTTGTGTAGGACCATGGCTTTTTTTTTTTTAGGACGATGGCTTTTTTTTTCTTGACCATGTCATCTTTTATAAAAAAAAATTGTAGAACCATGCCATGTTTTTTTTTTTTTTTTTGTAGGAGCATGCTTTTTTTGACCATACCATTTTGTATTATTTTTTTTTTGTAGTACCATGCCATGGCACTATTTTCTATAGAACCATGACTTCATTTATTTATTTATTTTTGTGTAGGACCATGGCTTTTTTTTTCTTGACCATGTCATCTTTTATTAATTTTTTTTTGTAGGACCATGACATTTTTATTTTTTGTAGGACAATGCCTTTTTTTTTTTTTTGTAGGACCATGGCATTTTTTTCCCCCCAGATGGGCCTACACTTTTTTACCAAGCAGTATAGGACGTGACCTCTGAGTTCTACAGCACAAAAAAAAAAAAAACACAACTAAGGTTTTTCACGTTGGATGTGATGGTCACAGTTCTCTGCTCATTCGGTAATTGGGGGGGGGGGGGGGGGGTATTTTGCCTCTATGGCAAGTTGAGGCTACCAGGGCAGATGTGGGCTGGTTGCGAAGCTCTAGTTGGCATTGAATGTGATTACGAACCGTGATCATAGATCTCTGCACCTTCGGAGTAGGTTACCTATAGGGGGTCACCTGTATGGAAAACTGGGGCTACAAAGCTCTGGTTGATACTGATAATGCATGGGGATCTCTGCTCCTTCACTACATGGGGGGGATTTTACCTATATGGAAAACTGGGGCTACCTTAAGAGGGTCAGCTCATGGATGGTTACTGGTTGCAAAGCTCTCGTTGACACCGATCGTGCATGGGGGGGCCACAGATCTCTGCTCCTTCACCATATGGGACAATATTGTCTATGCTTGTTCTGATATAGTGGGATTTACCTATATGTCACCTATATGGCATGTTGAGGTAGCCTCAACATGCCATATAGGTGGGCATAAGGTGGGCAGCTTATGGATGGGGACTGGTTGCAAAGCTCTGGTTGACACAGATCTCTGCTCCTTCACTATATAGGACAATTACCTATATATCACCTATATGGCAAGCTGAGGCTACCTTACGGGGAGGGGGGGAAGCTAATGGATATGGATATGGTTGCAAAAGCTCTGGTTGATGTTGATTATGCATGGGGGGGGCACAGATCTCTGCTCCTTCACTGTATAGGACAATGTTGCCTATGCTCCTTCACTATATAGGGGGATTTTACCTATATGTCACCTATATGGAAAACTGGGGCTACCTTAAGTGGGGAAGCTTATGGATGGGGACAGGCTGCAAAGCTCTGGTTGACACCGATCATGCACGGGGGGGGCCACAGATCTCTGCTCCTTCACTACATAGGACAATATTGTCTCTGCTCCTTCACTATATAGGGGGATTTTACCTATATGTCACCTATATGGAAAACTGGGGCTACCTTAAGTGGGGAAGCTCATGGATTAGGACAGGCTGCAAAGCTCTGGTTGATACTGATCATGCATGGGGGCCACAGATCTCTGCTCCTTCACTACATAGGACAATATTGTCTCTGCTCCTTCACTATATAGGGGGATTTTACCTATATGTCACCTATATGGAAAACTGGGGCTACCTTAAGTGGGGCAGCTCATGGATGGGGACAGGCTGCAAAGCTCTGGTTGATACTGATCATGCATGGGGGGGGGGGGGGACAGATCTCTGCTCCTTCACTATATAGGACAATGTTGTCTATGCTTCGTTACTACATGGGGGGATTTTACCTATATGTCACCTATATGGAAAACTGGGGCTACCTTAAGTGGGGAAGCTTATGGATGGGGACAGGCTGCAAAGCTCTGGTTGACACCGATCATGCACGGGGGGGGCCACAGATCTCTGCTCCTTCACTACATAGGACAATATTGTCTCTGCTCCTTCACTATATAGGGGGATTTTACCTATATGTCACCTATATGGAAAACTGGGGCTACCTTAAGTGGGGAAGCTCATGGATTAGGACAGGCTGCAAAGCTCTGGTTGATACTGATCATGCACGAGGGGCCACAGATCTCTGCTCCTTCACTACATAGGACAATATTGTCTATGCTACTTCACTATATAGCGGGATTTACCTCTATGTCACCTATATATAATGTTGAGGCTAGCTTAAGGTGGGCAGCTTATGGATGGGGACTGGTAGCAAAGCACTGGTTGATACTGATCATGCATGGGGGGGCCACAGATCTCTGCTCCTTCACTACATAGGACAATGTTGTCTATGCTCCGTTACTACATGGGGGGATTTTACCTATATGTCACCTATATGGAAAGCTGGGGCTACCTTAAGTGGGGCAGCTCATGGATGGGGATTGGCTGCAAAGCTCTGGTTGATACTGATCATGCATGGGGGCCACAGATCTCTGCTCCTTCACTATATAGAACAATGTTGTCTGTGCTCCTCCACTATATAGGACAATATTACCTATATATATATATATATCACCTATATGGCATGTTGAGGCTACGTTAAGGTGGGCAGCTTATGGATGGGGACTGGTTGCAAAGCTCTTAGTTGACAGTATCTATGCATGATGATCACAGATATATGCTCCTTCACTGTATAGGACAATATTACCTGTATATATATATATATATATATATATATATATATATATATATATAGGGCAAGCTATGGCTACTATAAGGACAACTAATAAACTAATAGATATGGATTGGTTGCACACTGAATGTGATGATGAACCATGATCACAGATCTCTGCACCTTGAGTATATTGCAGTAGGTTACCTATAGGTCACCTATATGACAAGCTGGGGCTACCTTAAGCATGGATATGGACCGGTTGCAAAGCCACATTGATTATGCACGATGATCACAGATCTCTGCTTCTTCACTCTATTGGCGGATTTTACTTATAGATCACCTATATGGCAAGCTGAGGCTACCTTAAAGTGGGCATCTCATGGATGGGGATTGGTTGCAAAGCTTTTGCTGACACTGAAATTTGCATGGTGGCCCCAGCTCTCTTCTCCTTCACTATATAGAAGAACATTACCTATAGCTTACATATATGGCAAGCTAAGGCTACTATAAGGGCAGATAAGGCAGGCTGCACACTAAATGTGATGATGAACCATGATCACAGGTCTCTGCACCTTCAGTATATTGGAAGTGGTTACCTATTGGTCACCTATATGGCAAGCTAAGGCTACTTTAAGTAGGGCAGCTAATATATGGGGACTGTTTGCAAAGCTCTTAGTTGACAGGGACTATGCATTGGTGATCACAGATCTCTGCTCCTTCCCTATATAGAACAATATTACCTATATATCACCTATATGGCAAGCTGAGGCTACCTTGGGGAGGGCAGCTCATGGATATAGGGGCAGATAATGGATGGGGACAGGTTGCAAACTGAATGTGATGATGAACCAGGATCACACATCTCTGCAGATTCAGTATATTGGGGTTGGTTACCTATAGGTCACCTATATGGCAAGCTGATGCTACTTTTAGTAGGGCAACTAATGGATGGGGACTATTTGCAAAGTTTATGTTGATTATGCATGGGGGACCACACTCCTTCCCTATATAAAACAATATTACCTATATATCACCTATATGGCGAGCTGAGGCTACCTTAAGGAGGGCAGCTCATGGATATGGTTGCAAAGCTCTAGTTGATGTTGATTATGCATGGGGGACCACACTCCTTCACTATATAGGACAATGTTGTCTATGCTCCGTCACTATATAGGAGATCACTTATAGATCACCTATAAGGCAAGCTGAGGCTACCATACAAAGGACAGATCTCAAAGCTCTTAGTTGACATTGACTATAAATGAGGATCAAAGATTTCTGCTCCTTCACTATATAGAAGGATTTTTACCTATATATATCACCTATATGACCTGTTGAGGTGGGCAGCCCGTGGATGTGGACTGGTTGCAAAGCCCTAGTTGACATTCACCATGTATGGTGATCACAGATCTCTTCTTCTTTACTGTGTAGGAAAATTCGGTCTATGCTCCTTCACTATATAGGAAAATATCACCTATGTGTATATATATATATATATATATATATATATATATATATATATATATATCCTCTATGGCCTGTTGAGGTGAGCAACTCAAGGATATGGCAAGGTAAGGTTACTATAAGGGCAGCTAATGGATGGGGACAGGTTGCACACTGAATGTGATGATGAACCAGGATCACACATCTCTGCACCTTCAGTATATTGGGGTTGGTCACCTATAGGTCACCTATATGGCCTGTTTAGGTGAGCAACTCAAGGATATGGCAAGGTAAGGCTACTATAAGGGCAGCTAATGGATGGGGACAGGTTGCACACTGACTGTGATGATGAACCAGGATCACACATCTCTGCACCTTCAGTATATTGGGGTTGGTCACCTATAGGTCACCTATATGGCAAGCTGACGCTACTTTAAGTAGGGCAGCTAATGGATGGGGACCTTTTGCAAAGCTCTAGTTGACATTGACTCTGCATTGATGATGATAACAGATCTCTGCTCTTTCACTATATAGGACAATATTAACTATATATATCACCTAAATGGCAAGCTGAAGCTACCTTAAGGGGGGGCAACTCATGGATATGGATATGGTTGCAAAGCTCAGGTTGATGTTGATTATGCATGGGGAACACAGATCTCTGCTCTTTCACTATATAGGACAGTATTACCCTTATATATCACCTATAGGGCATATTGTGGCTACCATAAGAAGGGCAGCTAATGGATGTGGACTGGTTGCAAAGCTCTTAGTTGACATTGATGATCACATGGCGATCACAGATTGCTGCTCCTTCACTGTATAGGACACTATTATATATGATGGATCACCTGTATGGCTAGCTTGGGCTTCCTAAAGAAAGTCAACTAATGGATGGGGACTGGTTGCAAAGCTCTAGTTGACAGTGACCATGCATGGTGGTCACAGATCTTTGCTCCTTCTCTTTATAGGACAATAGTATCTATATATCACCTATATATGGCATGTTGAGGCTACCATAAGAAGAGCATGTAATGGATGTGAACTGATTGCAAAGCTCTTAGTTGACGTTGACTGTGCATGGTGATCACAGATCCCTGCGCCTTCACTATTTAGGAGAATATTACCTATAGATCACCTATAAGGCTACCATAACAAGGACAGCCAATGAATGTGGACTGGTTGCAAAGCTAGTTGCAATTATATCTCCTCGATTATTCTTAATGATCACAGATCTCTGCTCCTTCACTCTGTAGGACAATGTTGTCTATGCTCCGTCACTATATAGGAGATTACTTATAGATCACCTATAAGGCAAGCTGAGGCTACCATAAAAAGGACAGATCTCAAAGCTCTTAGTTGACATTGACTATGAATGATGATCAAAGATTTCTGCTCCTTCACTATATAGAAGGATTTTTACCTATATATATATATATCTATCACCTATATGACCTGTTGAGATGGGCAGCTCGTGGATGTGGACTGGTTGCAAAGCCCTAGTTGACATTCACCATGTATGGTGATCACAGATCTCTTCTTCTTCACTATATTGTCTCTGCTCCTTCACTATGTAGGACAATATTGTCTCTGCTCCTTCACTATATAGGGGGATTTTTACCTCTATACTGTATCACCCATATGGCATGTTGAGGCTACCTTAAGAAGGACAGCTAATGGATGTGGACTGGTTGCAAAAGCTCTTAGTTGACAGTATCTATGCATGATGATCACAGATCTCTGCTCCTTCACCGTATAGGAGAATCGTACCTATAGATGACCTATATGGCACACTAAGGCTACCATAAGAAGGGTAAGCTAATGAATGTGGATTGGTGGCAAAGCTAGTTGCATATCTCCTATTATGGCATGTTAAGGCTACCTTAAGAAGGACAGCTAATGGATGGGGACATGCATGATGATCACAGCTCTCTGCTCCTTCACTGTATAGGAGAATCGTACCTATAGATCACCTATAGGCTTCCTAAAGAATGTCAGTGGATGTGGGCCGGTTGCAAAGCTCTAGTTGACATTGACTGAGAACAATGATCACAGATCTCTGCTCCTTCACTGTATAGGAGAATATTACCTATACATTCTATAATATATATATATATATATATCTATTTGGATATATATATATCTATATAGATATCTATATATACCTGTATGGCAAGCTAAGGCTGCCATCAGCAGGACAGCTAATGGATGTGGGCTGGTTGCAGAGCTCTAGTTGACATTGATTCTGTACAACGATCACAGATCTCTGCTTCTTTCACTATGCAGGAGAATATTACCTCTATATTACCTCTATATTACCTCTATGGCAAGCTGAGGCCACCTTAAGCCGGACGGTTAATGGATGTGGGCCGGTTGCAGAGCTCTAGTGCGATTCTGTACGATGATGACAGATCTCTGCACATTCAATACATTGGGGGATATTACCTATAGATCACCTCTATGGCAAGCTGAAGCTCCCCTATAAGCAGGACGGCTATTGGATGTGGGCTGGTTGCAAGGCTTTTGTTGACAGTAGTTTGTGAATCACTGATGTGCGGTTGGGCAGTACTTGCCTTTTGCAGCAACTGAGCCTTGCATAAAAAAAAAGAAAAGAAAAAAACAATGGTGAGGCTTTCTACAAGGTTACAGTAACACAGACTATGTGAGCACCATCACCTAAAAAATACTTTGTCCCTTTCTTTTTTTCTATGTTAGGGGTAAGTCATGTCCCCCTTTAGTGTATTATTATTATTTTATTATTATCTTATTATTTTTATATTATTATCATATTAGTATTATATTATTATTATATTTATATTTATATTAATACTATGTTAGGGGTAAGTCATATCCCCCTTTAGTGTATTATTATTATTATTATTATTATTATTATTATTATTATTATTATTATTATTATTATATTATTATATTCTTCTTATATTATTATTATTTAATTTTATTATTATTATTATTATTATTATTATTATTATTATTATTATTATTATTATATTATGATCTTATTATTATTATTATTATTATTATTATTATTATTATTATTATTATTATTATTATTATATTATTATTATTATTATATTATTATTATGATCTTATTATTATTATTTTATTATTTTTATATTATTATCATATTAGTATTATATTATTATTATATGTATATTTATATTTATATTAATAGTATGTTAGGGGTAAGTCATGTCCCCCTTTAGTGCATTATTATTATATTATTATTATTAATATTATTATTATTATTATTATTATTATTATTATTATTATTATTATTATTATTATTGTTGTATTATTAGTATTATTATTAGATTATTATTTTTATTATTATTATTATTATTATTATTATTATTATTATTATTATTATTATTATTATATTAATATTATTATTATATTCTTCTTCTTATTATATTATTATTTTTTTTTATTATTATTATTTTTATTATTATTATTATTATTATTATTATTATTATTATTATTATTGTTATTAATAACTTCATCTATCAATGTATTGAGCACCAGCATCTCCTGTGTTGTACAAAGCAAGTGATGGAAAGATAATAAAAGAATACAAAGGTATATATATATATCTCCTGTATACACACATGCACAGACAGCACACACCCAGAGCTTGCTATGCATTAGCAGAGAGAGAGAGAGAGAGCCCAGCCACTACAGGCTTACACACAGGAGGCACTGATCCCAGGCTGGGGGATGAGCAGACTGTATGGATGGTGGAGGAGGAAGCAATGTTGGTTCAGTGACTGGAGAGAAAAATAAAATAAAAAATTAAGTGATTAAAAAAACTAAAAAAAAAAAAAAAAAAAAAAGTAAATGCAATAAAAAGGCAGCTGCTGTCATAATAACGATGTGTTGTGTTAATGGATAATAAGAGAATGCAAATATGTAATAATGGCCGGTGCCCTAAAGCTGCACCTAATTTCATAGCCTGACGTTTCCCCAATTAACATTTCAGACTGCGTCTAACCTCTTCTACGAGACGTTATTATATATTATGCATCGGTGTTATATGTCGCTATTATATGTGGCATTATTATATGTGGCATTATTGTAAGTGGTATTATTATATGTGACATTAAGTCATGCAGCATTTATCGGTACACATGAACTATATCAGGAAGTAATATATCCAGGGGCGGACTGACCATTCGGGCACTTGGTGCACTGCCCGAGGGCCCCGTGCCTCTAGGGGGCTCCATCACTGTTGCCAGCCTCAGTAAAACCAGAGACAGTATGTAAAAATCTGTGTTTTTTTAAAAAAATCCCAAGATTATAGCTGCCCCGCCTCTCCAGTACCTTTTCAGTGTGTGTATGTTGTGTGTCTGTGTGTGTATACTGTGTGTCTGTGTGTGTATACTATGTGTGTGTATGTTGTGTGTCTGTGTGTGTATACTGTGTGTGTGTGTGTATGTTGTGTGTCTGTGTGTGTATGTTGTGTGTGTGTATGTTGTGTGTCTGTGTGTGTATACTGTGTGTGTGTATGTTGCGTGTCTGTGTGTGTATACTGTGTGTGTGTATGTTGTGTGTCTGTGTGTGTATGTTGTGTGTCTGTGTGTGTATGTTGTGTGTGTGTATGTTGCGTGTCTGTGTGTGTATACTGTGTGTGTGTATGTTGCGTGTCTGTGTGTGTATACTGTGTGTGTGTATGTTGTGTGTCTGTGTGTGTATGTTGTGTGTCTGTGTGTGTATACTGTGTGTGTGTATGTTGCGTGTCTGTGTGTGTATACTGTGTGTGTGTATGTTGTGTGTCTGTGTGTGTATGTTGTGTGTCTGTGTGAGTATACTGTGTGTGTGTATGTTGCGTGTCTCTGTGTGTATACTGTGTGTGTGTCTGTGTGTGTATACTGTGTGTGTGTATGTTGTGTGTGTGTATACTGTGTGTCTGTGTATGTTGCGTGTCTGTGTGTGTATACTATGTGTGTGTATGTTGTGTGTCTGTGTGTGTATGTTGTGTGTCTGTGTGTGTATACTGTGTGTGTGTATGTTGCGTGTCTGTGTGTGTATACTGTGTGTGTGTATGTTGCGTGTCTGTGTGTGTATACTATGTGTGTGTATGTTGTGTGTCTGTGTGTGTATGTTGTGTGTCTGTGTGTGTATACTGTGTGTGTGTATGTTGCGTGTCTGTGTGTGTATACTGTGTGTGTGTATGTTGTGTGTCTGTGTGTGTATACTGTGTGTGTGTATGTTGTGTGTCTGTGTGTGTATGTTGTGTGTCTGTGTGTGTATACTGTGTGGGCCAGATCCACGTACCTCTGCGCCGGGTGCAGCGTATCTAAGATACACTACACCGCCGTAACGTATTTATTTTATTTCGAATCCTCAAAGAATTTGCGCCGTAAGTTCCTGCGGCGTAGTGTATCTCTGGCGGCCTAAGGGCGCGGAATTCAAATGGATGTGATGGGGGCGTGTTTTATGTAAACACGTCGTGACCCGACGTAAACGACGTTTTTTTTTTTTTTAACTGCGCATGCGCCGTCCGTGGGGGTATCCCAGTGCGCATGCTCGAAATTAAACCGGAACCAGCCAATGCTTACGACGGGGACGTCATTCTACGCAAATCCCTATTCGCGAACGACTTACGCAAACGACGTAAAAAAAAAATTCAAAATTGGACGCGGTAACCATGGCCATACTTAACATTGAGTACGCCTCATAACAGCAGCTTTAACTGTACGCCGGAAAAAAAGACGAACGCAAACGACGTAAAAACAATGCGCCGGGCCGGACGTATGTTCGTGGATCGCCGTAACTAGCTAATTTGCATACTCGACGCGGAATTCGACGGAAACGCCACCTAGCGGCCAGCGGAAAAAATTGCAGCTTAGATCCGACAGCGTACTAAGACGTACGCCTGTCGGATCGATCCCAGATGCCGTCGTATCTTTTTTTTGAGGATTCGAAACAAAGATACGACGCGGGAAATTTCAAATTACGCCGGCGTATCAGTAGATACGTTGGCGTACTTTCTTTGTGGATCTGCCCCTGTGTGTGCGCGTGTGTTGTATACTGCATGGCCTCATAATCTATTGCCTGGGGGACCCCTAATCTCCTATTTCCCCGGGGGACCCCTAATCTCCTATTTCCCCGGGGGACCCCTAATCTCCTATTGCCCCGGGGGACCCCTAATCTCCTATTGCCCGGGGGACCCCTAATCTCCTATTGCTCCGAGGGACCCCTAATCTCCTATTGCCCCGGGGGACCCCTAATCTCCTATTGCCCCGGGGGACCCCTAATCTCCTATTGCCCCGGGGGACCCCTAATCTCCTATTGCCCCGGGGGACCCCTAATCTCCTATTGCCCCGGAGGACCCCTAATCTCCTATTTCCCAGGGGGACCCCTAATCTCCTATTGCCTGGGGGACCCCTAATCTCCTGTTTCCCCAGGGGACCCCTAATCTCCTATTGGCCGGGGGGACCCCCAATCTCCTATTGCCCCGGGGGACCCCCAATCTCCCAGAATGGTAGACATTCTATACAGCTATTAGTTGGTACCTTCGTATGTTACCAGGGTAGTAGACATTCTATACGGGTAATAATTGGCACCTTTGTTTGCCACCAAGAGAGTAGACATTCTAGAGCAGGGGTCTCCAAACTTTCTAAACAAAGGGCCAGTTTCCAGTCCCTCAGACTTTAGGGGGGCCGGACTGTGGCCATCATGAGTAGAAATTGTCCCAGGATCAGTTGGAGTAAACAGGGCCCCATTTTTTGGAGTCAGTGAGAGGAATAGTGCCCCATTGTTGAGGACATGGGGGGGAGGACACTGTGCCCCATCATTGGTGTCACAGGGAGGAATAGTGCCCCGATCTTTGGTGTCATTGGGAGGAACTGTGCATTGGTGTCATTGGGCTTCATTGTTGGTGTCATTGGAAGGAATTGTCCCCCCTCATTGGTATTATTGGGCCCCATTGTTGGCATCATTGGGAGGAACTGTGCCCCTCCATTGGTGTCGGTGAATAAAATACTGCTCCAAGGGCCAGATAAAAGCAAGCAAAGGGTCACGTTTGGCCCCCAGGCTGCAGTTTGGAGACCATTGTTCTAGAGGATATTCATGGGTACCTTCATTTGCTGCCAGGATGGTAGACATTCTATACAGGTATTAGTTGGTACCTTCATATGTTACCAGGATGGTAGACATTCTATACAGGTATTAGTTGGTACCTTCATATGTTACCAGGATAGTAGACATTCTATAGGGTATTACTAGGTACCTTCATTTGCTACCAGCATAGTAGACATTCTATAGGGTATTACTAGGTACCTTCATTTTCTACCAGCATAGTAGACATTCTATAGGGTATTACTAGGTACCTTCATTTTTTACCAGCATAGTAGACATTCTATAGGATAATAATGGCCACCTTTATTTGCTCCCAGGATAGTAGACATTCTACAGGGTATTAATAGGTACCTTCATATGCTACCAGTATAGAAGACATTCCATACGAATATTTATTGGTACCTTCATTTGCTACCAGAATAGTAGACAATCTATACTGTATTCCTGACCACCTTCATATGCTACAAGGATAGTAGACATTCTATAGGGTATTACTAGGTACCTTCATTTTCCACCAGCATAGTAGACATTCTATAGGGTATTACTAGGTACCTTCATTTTCCACCAGCATAGTAGACATTCTAAACATATTAAAGAACAATGCTTTATTAGACATGTATTTGTCCAAAAAAAAAAATTGCCGTTTCTTTTTATACTTTGTTGTACCAATTGTCCCTTATCCCATTTGAAGGTAGCGGGAACTGGTGAACCCATTCACACCAATAAACACCGATGATATCTGGGTGCCATACCAGCTATTATAACAAGCCGGATATATTACATGATTGGAAATGTGGCGGAGCCAATGGAGCTTCTTAGTATAAATTCATACATGGTTGGGTTCGTTGGACCATAAAAAAATAGGTACCTATTACGGTACTTTTTTATGTTGGGTACCACATGGCCTTTAACCACTTACCCCCCGGACCATATTGCTGCCCAAAGACCAGAGTACTTTTTGCGATTCGGGACTGCGTCGCTTTAACAGACAATTGTGCGGTCGTGCGACGTGGCTCCCAAACAAAATCGGCGTCCTTTTTTTCCCACAAATAGAGCTTTCTTTTGGTGGTATTTGATCACCTCTGCGGTTTTTAGTTTTTGCGCTATAAACAAAAATAGAGCGACAATTTTGAAAAAAATTAATATTTTTTACATTTTGCTATAATAAATATCCCCCAAAAATATATAAAAAAACTTTTTTTTTCCTCAGTTTAGGCCGATACGTTTTTTTCTACATATTTTTCGTAAAAAAAAATCGCAATAGGCGTTTATTGATTGGTTTGCGCAAAAGTTATAGCGTTTACAAAATAGGGGGTATTTTTATGTCATTTTTATTATATTTTTTTTACTAGCAATGGCGGCGATCAGCGATTTTTTTTTCCGGTACTGCGACATTATGGCGGACACTTCAGACACTTTTGACACATTTTTGGGACCATTGGCATTTTTATAGCGATCAGTGCTATAAAAATGCATTGGATTACTATAAAAATGCCACTGGCAGTGAAGGGGTTAACACTAGGGGGCGGGGAAGGGGTTAAGTATGCCTGGGTGTGTTCTTACTGTGGGGGGGGGGGGTGGCCTCACTAGGGGAAATACTGATCTTCTGTTCATACATTGTATGAACAGAAGATCAGCATTTCCCCCGCTGACAGGACCGAGAGCTGTGTGTTTACACACACAGCTCCCGGTCCCCGCTCTGTACCGAGCGATCGCGTGTGCCCGGCGGCGATCGCGCCCGCCGGGCACACGCACGGGAGTCGGGGGCGCGCGGGGGGCACGCGCCCCTAGTGGCGGCTGGGAGAGAGGACGTCATATTACGTGCTCTCGCCCAGCAGAGCCACCTTGTGGACGTATAATGACGGTGCGCCGTCGGCAAGTGGTTAAACTATTTATACTTCAATCCAAGTTTTATTAAAGAATTTTTATACATACAGGGGCAAGTCCAGTCAAGTGGCCCATTGAACCACCAAATCAGCTCACCTTCCATGGCCCACCTGGTTTTTCAATGCAGCCTCACCAGTGCCCATCAGTGCAGCTGGGGCAGGTTACATGGGGTGTATGGGGGGGAGATGGGGGGTCAGCTAGGGGTGTCAGGGTATCTCACCTCAGTGATCTCAACTCAGCAGGTCCTTGCACGCCACGGCCTCCTGGGGAGGTAATGCTCCTGGTCCTGGGGTCAAGTTGCAGCCCTGCGTTCCGACTCCCTGGCACACCCTGCCTCTGCCTGCTTCCAAGAATCTGGTCCCAGGGAGTTGTAGTTTCCTCTGCGCCGCTCTGTTTTCCAACCACCAGGAGCTTGAGCGTGGACTACAACTCCCGGAATGCAACAGCTAGTGGTCGGCCGCTGTGGCCATGCCCCTGGCCCGACTTCCTAGACCGGAATAAAAAAGAAAATGGCAGCAGGCAGCGGCTGCTAGCCATTTTGAACATAAGTTAGGGGCGGCATGCTCCGTCGGGAAAATTACCCGACTGCGCATGCTCCGTCGGGAAAATTACCCGACGTGCATTGCGCTAAATGACGTCATTTGTTTAGACGTTAACGTAAATGGCGTCCAGCGCCATTCACGGACGACTTACGCAAACGACGTGATTTTTTTAATTTCGACGCGGGAACGACGGCCATACTTAACATGGCTTAGGACAACTAGGGCTCAGCCCTAATTTTACGCGGCGTAACTCGACGGAAACGACGTAAAGTTAGATCGACGGGCAGCGCGGACGTTCGGGAATCGCCGTAAGTATTCATTTGCATATTCTACGCCGACCGCAATGGCCTCGCCACCTAGCGGCCGACCTAAAATTGCATCCTTAAGATCCGACAGTGTAAGTCAATTACACCTGTCGGATCTTATGGCTATCTATGCGTAACTGATTCTATGACTCAGCCGCATAGTTAGGACGGCCCTAACACAGAGATACGACGGCGTATCAGGAGAGATACGCCGTCGTATCTCTTTTGTGAATCTGGCCCAATGTGTATTTTTAACTAAAAAAAAAAAAAAAGTATATTGTTTAGAATAAAATAACACAAATTAAAAGAAATACAATAAAAGAAAGTGATACCCATTACTTTTTTTTATACTTTGTTATATTGGGTACCACGTGTCCCTTAACCAGGTTACAGCTTCTTAGCAATAACTTCATGCATGTTTGGCTCAATTAGAGCACATAATAAAGAACAATGCTTGATAAGACACGTGTGTTTGTAAAATAAATAAATAAATTAAAAACAAAAACAAAAAACAGCGACAATAAAAAAATAAAAAATAAATAAGAACAATGCTTGATAAGACATGTGTATTTGTCCCGAAAAAAAAACAAAAAAACAACAGCAACAATAAAATGAATATTCATTAATGAATATTAATGAAAAGAATACAAATTAAAACAAACAACAATAGATACTCATTACTTTTTTTTTTAAACTTTGTTAGATTGGGTACTGCATGCCCGTAACCCATGCCTTAACACATGGGAATAAATTAAACACATTCACACCAAGAAAAACATTTTATTAAAAAATAAAATACATTTGACCTCTGGGTGCCATACCAGCTGTTATAATGACCTTGATATATTACATGATAGCAAATGTGGTACAAGATATAATATATTATATTGTAATACATGATTGTGTCTATTAGGGCACATATTAAAGAACAATGGCCCAGATTCACATTCATCTGCGCATATTTCTGCCGCCGTAGCGTATCTTCTTTACGCTACGCCGACGCAGAGCAGAGAGGCAAGCACTGGATTCACAAAGCCAGTGCTGCCAAATCTGCGCTGGGTTTCCTAGACGTAAGCCGGCGTAGGTGGAAGTGGGCGTGAGCCATGCAAATGAGGCGTGACCCCATGCAAATGATGTAATGAGTCTCAGACAGATACGTATAATGAACAGCACATGCGCCGTCCCGTGGACGCATCCCAGTGCGCATGCTCAGAATCACGTCGGATCTACTCCCTAAGATACGACGGATCACTGCCTACGGCGTGAACGTAACCTACGCCCAGCCATTTTCACGTCCAACGTAAACGACGTAAAATACGGCGGCTTGTGTTCCCTGGTCCATACCTTTGCATGGGTTACGCCTCATGTATGGGGAATAACTTTACGCCGGACGTACGACTTATGCAAACCGCGTATATGATGCCCCCCCGGGCGCAAGTACGTTCATGAATCAGGGTATTTCCCTCATTTGCATATGTGCATAGAAAAACAATGGGAGCGGCAAATGCGCCCAGCGTAAATATGCGCCTACGATACGCCGGCGTAGGCAAGTTACGTCGGTCGGATGAAGCCTGTTTTTAGGCGTATCTCAGTTTGTGGGCACGGCGCATAGATACGACGGCGCATAGTTACAATTACGCGGCGTATCTCGAGATACGTCGGCGTAAGTGCTTTGTGAATCCGGGCCAATGTGTATTTTTAACTAAAAAAACAAACAAACAAAAAAAAAAATTGTCCAGAATAAAATAACACAAATTAAAAGAAATACAATAAAATAAAGTGATACCCATGACTTTTTATATACTTTGTTATATTGGGTACCACGTGTCCCTTAACCAGGTTACAGCTTCTTAGCAATAACTTCATGCATGTTTGGCTCAATTGGAGCACGTAATAAAGAACAAAGGGCCAGATTCTCATACATTCGCGCTGCTCCTGGGCAGCGGAATATATGAGATCTACGTTACACCGCCGCAGGTCTACAGGTTTACATCCTGATTCTCAGAACACTTACCTGTAAACTTGCGGCGGTGTAGCGTTAGATTGCTCGGCGCAAGCCCGCCCAATTCAAATGGGGCGGGCACCATTTAAATTAGGCGCGCTCCCGCGCCGAGCGTACTGCGCATGCTCCGTCGGGTAAATTACCCGACGTGCATTGCGCTAAATGACGTCGCCCCGACGTCATTTGCCTAGATGTATACGTAAATGGCGTCCAGCGCCATTCACGGACATCTTACGCAAACGACGTAATTTTTATTGAATTCGACGCGGGAACGACGGCCATCGTTAACATTGGTTGCGCCTGCTAATTAGCAGGGGCAACCTTACGCGTCGGGTACGCTACGCAAACGACGTTAATTCGCTGCGTCGACCTCGCGTATGTTCGGGAATCGCCGTACTCACCTCATTTGCATAGACGACGGGGAAAAGCGACGATGCGACACCTAGCGGCGGGAAAAAAAAATACATTTAAGATCTGACAGCGTAACAGCCTTACGCATGTCAGATCTAATGGGTACCTATGCGCAACTGATTCTGAGAATCAGTCGCATAGATACCCGGGGCCAGATGAGGTGTTACGACGGCGCTAATGGTGTTGCGCCGTCGTAACGCCTTTGAGAATCTGGCCCAATGCTTGATAAGACACGTGTGTTTGTAAAATAAATAAATAATAATAAAAAAAAAACAGCAACAATAGAAACTAAAAAAAATAAAAAATAAGAACAATGCTTGATAAGACACGTGTGTTTGTAAAATAAATAAATAAATAATAATAATAAAAAAACAGTAACAATAAAAAAAATAATAAAAACAATGCTTGATAAGATGTGTGTATTTGTCCTGAAATTAAAAAAAAATAAATGAATACAAAAAATGTGTGTTTGTCCCCAAAGACCCCCCCCCCCCCAATTTTTTTAATTAGATGTGTATTTACCTAATATAAAGAAGTGGAAACTAGAAAAAATATATAAGAAATGTGTAATAATATAAATTAAAACAAATAAAAATAGATACTTATTACTTTTTTAATTCAATACTTTGTTAGATTGGGTACTGCATGCCCTGTAATTCCTTAACCCATGGCAATTGTTAAACCCATTCACACCAGTAAAAATTTTTTACCTCTGGGTGATATACCAGCTGTTAAAAATGACCTTGATATTTTACATGATAGCAAGTGTGGTACAAGCAATGACGCTTCTTATTATATCTTATCACATTATTGGGTCTATTGGGGCACATATTAAAGAACAATTATATTTTCTAAAAGAAAAAAAAAATAGTAATAAAAAAAAACTTTTGAAAAATATAATAAAAATAGATAACCATTAGGTTTATTATACTTTGTCATGTTGGGTACTACATGTCCCGTAACCATAGGCGTGCGCACAGGGTGTGCCAGGTGTGCCTGGGCACACCCTAATTACCCTGTGTGATGCAGATTGCACCGAAATATACTGCGTTAAATGTGCACTAACACACAGAAAAATACAGCATTAAACGGCACATAACACACTGAAATATACAGCGTTAAACATGCCCTAATGCACTGAAATATACTGCATTAAACATGCAGTAATGCACTGAAATATACTGCATTAACCACTTACCCCCCGGACCATATTGCTGCCCAAAGACCAGAGTACTTTTTGCGATTCGGGACTGCGTCGCTTTAACAGACAATTGCGCGGTCGTGCGACGTGGCTCCCAAACAAAATTGGCGTCCTTTTTTCCCCACAAATAGAGCTTTCTTTTGGTGGTATTTGATCACCTCTGCGTTTTTTATTTTTTGCGCTATAAACAAAAATAGAACGACAATTTTGAAAAAAATGAATATTTTTTACTTTTTGCTGTAATAAATATCCCCCAAAAATATATAAAAAAACATTTTTTTTCCTCAGTTTAGGCCGATACGTATTCTTCTACATATTTTTCGTAAAAAAAAATTGCAATAAGCGTTTATTTATTGGTTTTGCGCAAAAGTTATAGCGTTTACAAAATAGGGGGTATTTTTATGACATTTTTATTAATATTTTTTTTTACTAGTAATGGCGGCGATCAGCGATTTTTTTTTCGGTATTGCGACATTATGGCGGACACTTCGGACATTTTTGACACATTTTTGGGACCATTGGCATTTTTATAGCGATCAGTGCTATAAAAATGCATTGGATTACTATAAAAATGCCACTGGCAGTGAAGGGGTTAACACTAGGGGGCAGGGAAGGGGTTAAGTATGCCTGGGTGTGTTCTTACTGTGGGGGGGGGGGGGGTGGCCTCACTAGGGGAAACACTGATCCTCGGTTCATACATTGTATGAACAGAAGATCAGCATTTCCCCTGCTGACAGGACCGGGAGCTGTGTGTTTACACACACAGCTCCCGTTCCCCGCTCTGTACCGAGCGATCGCGTGTGCCCGGCGGCGATCGCGCCCGCCGGGCACACGCACGGGAGTCGGGGGCGAGCGGAGGGCGCGCGCGCGCGCTTCCGGCGGCGCGCGTGCGCCCCTAGTGGCGGAAAAAAGGCAGGACGTCATATTACGTGGTCTCGCCTAGGAGAGCCACCTTGTGGACGTATTATGACGGTGCGGCGACGGCAAGTGGTTAAACGTGCAGTAACGCACAGAAATAGACCCTTGATATTTCACCAAAGCTCCCTAATGGGGCTCCTAAAATAAAAAAATATAATAAAAATAAAAACTACTGACACTGTCCACTGCCCGACTGACACCAATCTCTGCCATACTGACACTGTCCACCGCTCTACTGACACCATCATTATACTGAATATAGACATATATGTTTGCGCTTTGGGGTGCACACCCTAATGCAATAGGCTGCGCACCCCTATGCCCGTAACTCATGGGAATTGGTAAAAATGTTCACACCAATAAAAGCATTTGACCTCTGAGTGCCATACTAGCTATTACAACAACCTTGAAATATTATTTATGTCAACCAACGAGGCTTCTTATTATATCTAAATACATAATTGGGTTTATTGGAGCACAGATTAAAAAATGTGTGTAAAAAAAAAAAAAAATAAATAAACACATAGGGGCAGATTCACATAGAATTGCCCAGGCGCAGCGTATCAGAGATACGCTACGCCCGCTGTACCTTACCTGGTGTATTTGGAAATCCTCAAAGATTTTGCGTCGTAAGTTACGGCGGCGTAGTGTATTTCTCGTCGCATATTTTAAATTGGGCGGGTAGGGGGCGCGATTCATTTAAATGAAGCGCGTCCCCGCGCCGATTGAACTGCGCATGCTCCGTTTTGACATTTCCCGCCGTGCTTTGCGCGAAATGACGTCGCACCGACGTCATTTTCTGAACTTAGACGTGAGTTACGTCCTTTTCTATTCAAGGACGACTTCCGCAAAAAAAAAAAAATTCAAAATTCGACGCGGGAACGACGGCAATACTTTAACATGGCAAGTCTATCTATACGCCGCAAAATAGCAGCTTTAACTATACGCCGGGAAAAGCCGACTAGCGACGACGTAAGAGAATGCGACGGCCGCACGTATCATTGAGGATCGCCGGAAAAGGCTAATTTGCATACCCGACGTGGAAAAAGACGCAAACTCCACCCAGCGGGCGCCGAAGTATTGCACCTACGATCCGAAGGCGTACGAAGCCGTATGCCTGTCGGATCGAAGCCAGAAGCCGTCGTATCTTGGTTTGAGGATTCAAACTAAAGATACGACGCGGAAAATTTGAAAGTACGCCGGCGTATCAGGAGATATGCCGGCGTACTCTCACTGTGAATCTGGCCCATAGCATTTACTTTTTTTTTTTAATACTTTGTCATGTTGGGTACTACATACATTCATACCAATAAAAACATTTGACTTCTGGATGCCATACTGGCTACACTATATTACCAAAAGTATTGGGACACCTGCCTTTACAGGCACATGAACTTTAATGGCATCCCAGTCTAATGCCTCATACGCACGATCCGAATATCGTAAGACGGATCGTACGACTTTTTTCCGCTTAATAGTTGCAAGTAAAATTAAATTGGTTATTAAAGTCACGAAAATTCTCGTACGACAGAAAAAAATAATCGGAAGTGATGTCATGTGTTGTAAAGTATTTGTATTGTATTTTCGGACGACAACTGTACTGACTAAACGAAAATCGTACGATCTGACATCATACGAGGAAAATTTTCGTGCTTGTCCGATCGAATAATATCGGATGGACTGTCGTGATCGGCTCTCGAAAGTAGTGTACACACGATCCGAAAATCGTACGATTCTTCCTCGGACGATCGTTTTCGTCCAATATTCGGATCGTGTTTACGAGCCATTAGTCCGTAGGGTTCAATATTGAGTTGGCCCCGCCCTTTGCAGCTATAACAGATTCAACTCTTCTGGGAAGGCCGTCCACAAGGTTTAGGAGGGTTTCTATGGGAAGGTTGTCCACAAGGTTTAGGAGTGTGTCTATGGGAATGTTTGACCATTCTTCCAGAGGAGCATTTGTGAGGTCAGGCACTGATGTTGGACCCCAAAGGTGTTCTATCAGGTTGAAATCAGGCCAGTCAAGTTCCTCCACCCCAACCTTGCTCATCCATGTCTTTATGAACCTTTCATTGTGCACTGGTCCAAATCATTTAGTGGAGGGGGGATTATGGTGTGGGGGGTTGTTTTTTATGGGTTGGGCTTGGCCCCTTAATTCCAGTGAAGGGAACACTGAAGGCGTCAGCATACCAAGACATTTTGGACAATTTCATGCTCCCAACTTTGTGGGAGGAGTTTGGGGACAGCCCCTTCCTGTTCCAACGTGACTGCGCACCAGTGCACAAAGCAAGGCCCATAAAGATATGGATGAGCGAGTCTGGGGTGGAGGAACTTGACTAGGGGTGCAAAGGATCAAAAAAACTCACGGTTCAGATCATACCTCGGATCAGAGTCACGGATCAGATAATTTTTCGAATAAAAAAAAAAAACATCTCCCCCACTGTAATATCCACATCTCCCCACTGTAATATGACATTACAGTGGGGAGATGTGGACATTACTAATATCCACATCTCCCCCCACTGCAATGTCCACATCTCCCCACATCTCCCCCACTGTAATATCCACATCTCCCCCACTGTATATAGCCCCACTGTATACCTAGGCCGCCGCCGGGTGTACCAAGATGGCCACCGCTCTGGAGCTAGGCCGAAGCCGCTGCCTTTCCTATGGCCGAGGCAGAGGAGCTCAATCCGCGGATCGCGTGGTGTGCCGATTCGAACACGTTGACACTAACGAACACCAAACTTGACGGTCCTGACCTCAACCTGATAGAACACCTTTGGGGGTCCAACATCAGTACCTGACCTCACAAATGCTCTTCTGGAAGAATGGTCAAATATTCCCATAGACACCCTCCTAAACCTTGTGGACGGCCTTCCCAGAGGAGTTGAAGCTGTTATAGCTGCAAAGGGCGGGGCCAACTCAATATTGAACCCTACGAACTAAACTGGGATGCCATTAAAGTTCATGTGTGTGTACAGAGTCCTGACCTCAACCCGGTAGAACATCTTTGGGATGAATTAGAGCTGAGACTGTGAGCCAGACCTCAGAAATGTGCTTCTAAGATGAATGGTCCAACATTCCCATAGACACCCTCCTAAACCTTGTGGACATCCTTCCCAGAAGAGTTGATGTTATTATAGCTGCAAAGGGCGGGGCCAACTCAATATTGAACCCTACGGACTAAGACTGGGATGCCATTAAAGTTCATGTGCGTGTAAAGGCGTTCCAATACTTTTGACAATATTGTATCAGAGAACAATGTGTATTTGTCCCCCCCCCCCCTGCCAAAAAAAAAAAAAAAAAAACAGATACCAGTTACTTTTTTATACCTTGTCATGGTGGGTACTACATGTCCCGTAACTCATGGGAATCGGTAAACCCATTCACACCAATAAAAACATTTGACCTCTGGATGCCGTACTAGCTATTACAACAACCTTGATGTATTACATGTTAGCAAGTTTGGTACAACCAATGAAGCTTCTCATTATAACTTCATGCATTATCGAGTCCATTGAAGCATGCATGAAAAATCTATAGCAATAAAACGAGCAAGGTCAAAGTAAATAAATTGCATAAGAAATATAGGTTCCCGGGCCAACTGCCATTTATCTCTGGTTATCAAAACACTGGAAACACGGTGACTTAATAATTAACGGAGAGCCGCAGTTTAGGAATGTTTGTATCCTTTTTACGTTTTAAGAATATTTTATGTAAATTTGTTGTTCCATGGCTGTTTTTCTTTGTTTTTTGTTTTATTTAAAATTTACATTTTTTTTTTTTAATGCTAGCAGATTTGATTTTGTGTTCTTCTTGTGATCAAGGCTTTCTAAAGTAGATATTTGGTTAAATATTTTTCTTTTATATATAACTTTGCTCTTTCTTTTGAGTTTTGACCTTCTGGGTGCAATAATTTAATATGTCCCTTGCACTGACTTTTTATGTGACATTGTTTAATTTATTTTTTGCTTCCCCCCCCTTTTTTTATATATATATTCTATGCACATTGTGTTCACATGCGAATTATGATATGTAAATTTCATGTATATTTGTTGCTCCATGGCTGTTTTTTTTGTTTATTTTTTTATTTTAATTTTGAACAATTTTTTTTTTTATGCTAGCAAATTTAATTTTGTGTTCTTCTTGTGACCAGGGCTTTCTAAAGTAGATATTTGGTCAAATATTTTTTTTTTATATAACTTTGCTCTTTCTTTTGAGTTTTTGACCTTCTGGATGCAATAATTAAATATGTCCCTTGCACTGGGTATTTATGTGACATTGTTTAATTTATTTTATTTTTTTGCTTTTTTTTTTGTCCCCCTTTTTTTATATATATTCTATGCACATTGGACCAGATCCACGAAACGCGGCGCTTCTCTCCTTCCGGTGTAGTGTATCTCAGATACACTACGCCGCTGCAACTTACTTTTTTTTTGTATCCTCAAAGATTTCCCGCCGTAAGATACGGCGGCGTAGTGTAACTCAAGCGGCGTAAGGGCGCGCAATTCAAATGTATGTGATGGGGGCGTGTTTTATGTTAATACGTCGTGACCTGGCGTAAATTACGTTTTTTTTAACGGCGCATGCGCCGTCCGTGGGGGTATCCCAGTGCGCATGCTCGAAATTAAACCGGAACAAGCCAATGTTTACAACAGTGACGTCATTCTATGCAAAGCCCTATTCGCGAACGACTTACGCAAACGACGTAACATTTTCAAAATTCGACGCGGGAACAAAATGGCCATACTTAACATAGGATACGCCTCATATAGCAGGGGTAACTATACACCGGAAAAAGCCGAACGCAAACGACGTAAAAAAATGCGCCGGCCGGACGTACGTTCGTGGATCGCCGTATCTAGCTAATTTGACGGAAATGCCACCTAGCGGCCAGCGTAAATATGCACCTACGATCCAAAGGCGTACTAAGACGTACGCCTGTCGGATCGAGCCCAGATTCTGTCGTATCTTGTTTTGTGGATACAAAACAGAGATACAACGGGGGAACTTTGAAATTACGCGGTGTATCCATAGATATGCCGGGGTAATTCGTTTAAGGATCTGGCCCAATGTGTTCACATGAGAATTATGATATGTAAATTTTATGTAAATTTGTTGTTCCATGGCTGTTTTTTTTGTTTTGTTTTTTATTTTTTATTTTTTAATGCTAGCAGATTTCATTTTGTGTTCTTCTTGTGATCAGGGCTTTCTAAAGTAGATATTTGGTCAAATAATTTTTTTTATATATAACTTTGCTCTTTCTTTTGAGTTTTTGACCTTCTGGATGCAATAATTTAATATGTCCCTTGCACTGGGTATTTATGTGACATTGTTTAATTTATTTTATTTTTTTGCTTTTTTTTTGTCCCCCTTTTTTTATATATATATTGTGTGCACATTGTGTTCACATGAGAATTAGGTGTTATTACAGAATTGTAAAAGGATTGGCTATCTACAGATTTGTTCATAGGCTTTACACTCAATTAAAAAAAAAAAAAACATGACACCATTGCAAACTAAAAAAATATTTGACTTAATCGGGCCTCCCACTGGGGCAGATGTTTTGCTTCTTAAACTCGGTGTCTATTTTTAGTTTTATGATTTTGCATGGTGAAACAGATTACATGCTAATAGTGTACACTAAGGACAAATCTTAATTTACATAAGTTATAATTCCTTATGCAGTATTGATTTTTTTTTTCTTTTTAATTTATAAAAGCCATATAATGGACCTCTTATCTTAATAATTCAAATTGTCACCTGAGTCAACCAGCCATATCTTCAGTTTTTTTTTTTTTTTAACTGCAGTAAAATATTTTCTTTTAGACTTCTTGGTGCAGATGCGACAGCTAAAAATATATCATTAAGACGGCAAATACAACTGGGAATTCTGAGATTTATTATTGAAAAAAAGTGTGGATTATACGGTTGTTTTCCATTAGTTACTTGGAAAAAAAATAGGTTTAAAAGTTGCTTTATTATTGAAAATAAAAAAAAGTGTAGATTATAAATTAGGCGTAAAAATTGCTTGCCACAATTTTTGGATGGGCTCAATACGTCCCTATCCTTTGAATATTTTAGAAGATAGTATGCTGTGATTAAGAAAGTTATCTTCTGATGGAAAAAAAACTTTATTTAATACAAAAAAATCTTTACATTTAACAGATTTTCTTTTAGACTTCTTGGTGCAGATGCGACAGCTAAAAAATATATCATTAAGACGGCAAATACAACTGGGAATTCTGAGATTTATTATTGAAAAAAAAAAAAGTGTGGATTATACGGTCGTTTTCCATTAGTTGCTTGAAAAAAAGTTAGGTTTAAAAGTTGCTTTGTTATTGAAAAAAAAAGTGTGCATGGTTGTTTTCCATGAGTTGCTTGGAAAAAAAATTGGGTTTAAAAGTTGCTTTATTATTGAAAAAAAAAAGTATGGATTATACGGCTGTTTTCCATTAGTTGTTTGGAAAAAAATTAGGTTTAAAAGTTGCTTTATTTTGAAAAAAAAAAATAAAAAAGTGTGGATTATACGGTTGTTTTTCATTAGTTGCTTGGAAAAAAAATAGTTTTAAAAGTTGCTTTTATTGGAAAAAAAAGTGTGGATTATACAGTTGTTTTCCATTAGTTGCTTGGAAAAAAATTAGGTTTAAAAGTTGCTTTATTTTGAAAAAATAAATAAAAAGTGTGGATTATACGGCTGTTTTCCATTAGTTGCTTGGAAAAAAAATTTGGTTTAAAATTTGCTTTATTATTGATAAAAAAAAAAAACGTGTGGATTATGCGGCTGTATTCCATTAGTTGCTTGGAAAAAAAATTGTGTTTAAAAGTTGCTTTATTATTGAAAAAAAAAAAGTATGGATTATACGGCTGTTTTCCATTAGTTGCTTGGAAAAAAAATAGGTTTAAACGTTGCTTTATTATAAAAAAAAAAAAAAGTGTGGATTTATACGGTTGTTTTCCATTAGTTGCTTGGAAAAAAATTAGGTTTAAAAATTGCTTGCCACAATTTTTGGATGGGCTCAATACGTCCCTATCCTCAGAATATTTTAGAAGATAGTATGCTGTGATTAAGAAAGTTATCTTCTGATGGAAAAAAAACTTTATTTAATACAGAAAAATCTTTACATTAAACAGATTTTCTTTTAGACTTCTTGGTGCAGATGCGACAGCTAAAAATATATCATTAGGATGGCAAATACAACTGGGAATTCCGAGATTTATTATTGAAAAAAAAAAGTGTGGATTATACGGTTGTTTTCCATTAGCTGCTTGGAAAAAAAAATTAGGTTTAAAAGTTGCTTTATTTTGAAAAAAAAAAGTGTGGATTATACGGTTGTTTTCCATTAGTTGCTTGGAAAAAAACTAGGTTTAAAAGTTGCTTTATTTTGAAAAAAAAAAAAAAAAAAAAAAAAGTGTGCATTATATGGTTGTTTTTCATTGGTTGTTTGGAAAAAAATTAGGTTTAAAAATTGCTTGCCACAATTTTTGGATGGGCTTATTACGTCCGTATCCTCAGAATATTGTAGAAGGTAGCATGCTGTGATTGAGAAAGTTATCTTCTGATGGAATTTTTTTTTTTATTATACAGAAATATCTTTACATTAAATGTTTAGAAGTAAATCAACAAGCACGTAATGAGCGTTTAAAGGGCAGAAGCCGTTTACCATCATGATAATCTGATTGAAGTCGGGGATGATTCCGCAGCTTGGAAAGTAGGCCAGACAGCACACTTAGTGGCAGCCTATAATTGAAATAGTTTCATCTCTTCGAATTGTTGCTCGCTTTTACAGCTGTTTTTTTTTTTTTTTTTAAGTAGAGGATGGCAAACCAAAATATGTTTTTTTAATATGAAAAAGGGAAAGTTAGTAGAGCGGTGGAAGAAAGAAAGACCAAGCGGTCCATCGAGTCTGCTCCAATTTTCTTTAATATAAAATTATTTATTTTTTTAAATTTACAAAAATTGTCACTTTGCACATTATATGCTAGTACAAGTTAAGTCTGTGCTAACTTTAAATTCTTAATTGTGTGCGAGGATAAAAAAAGTTTCTTGCTAGAACATAAACATTTTTTTTTAAATAAATACTAGATTTACAAGACAAGAGATATTAAAATAAATATATTTTTTTTAAATTTAATTCAAATTGTTTTTTTTCATTTACATTGGGGTTGATTTACTAAACTGGCCATTTATTTAGGAAAATTGTCACTTTGCACATTATATGCTAGTAAAAGTGAACTCTGTGCTAACTTTAAATACTTAATTCTGTGCGAGGAAAAAAAAGTTTTTGGCTAGAACATAAACAGTTAATTAAAATAAAATAAATACTTAACAAGAGATATTAAAATAAATACTAACATAAAATATGGCTCTGGAAAAAAACACCAAGTGGAGCATTAAATCTGCCCTTTTTTCTGCTTTTTTTTTTCTTGGAGGGGGTAAAAGGGCTGCCTTCATGTGATCCCACTCTCTGCTTGTGAATTGCTATACATGGGAAATTCCAACAGTTTAGGTAAGGTAGTTGCTCTGTTTTACACCTGTAAATTTCAGTAGAGGACGGCAAACCAAAATAGAAAAAAGTACAATTTTATATCGGTTTTGATTTAGTAAAGTCTAAAAAAAATGTATGATCACCTTGCAAAGTAAATGCTAAATCTGTGCTAATGTTAAATACCCAATAATAACGGGGAAGGAGTAGGTATGTTGCCTACACTGTCCTTCTGTTTTTGTTCTGTGATTTCTATTAAAACTTAAAAATAAAAAGAATAAAAAAATACACAATCATATGTAAGGAAGACAAAAAACAAAACAAAAAAAACAAGAGTTTTGCTCGAACATGATTAGTCTAAATGAACACAAGCATAAAACATGGTACCAGAAAAAACAAAAAACAAGTGGACAATTAAGTCTGCCATTTTTAGGGGGGGTTGAATAGTAAAGAGTTGCCTTTATTCGTGAATTGCTTGTGAATTGCTACATATGTTGGGAAATTCAAACAGTTTAGAGTTAGGGTCCACTGTTTTCAGAGGTGTCTTTGCTAGTTGTATTTGCTAGTTATTTGCTAGTTATTAAAATACAGGCATACCCCGGTTTTAAGTACACAATTGGGTTTATTTACTAAAGCTGGAAAGTGCAAAATCAGGCTCACTTCTGCATAGAAACCAATGAGCTTCTATCCCCAGCTTGTTCAATTAAGACTGGTAATAAAACCTGGAAGCTCATTGGTTTTTATGCAGAAGTGAGCCTGATTTTTTGCTTTTCAGCTTTAGTAAATAAACCCAATTGTGTACTTAAAACCGGGGTATGCCTGTATTGATTTTTGCTGGTTATTAAATATTGCATTTTGCTAGTTTCAAGCACTAAGGCTACCATTGCTGTTTTTTTTAAGTGGTCAATAAATCTGCTCTTATTTTTTGAGGTTGTCATGTTGGGGATTTTTGCTGGTTATTAATTATTGTTTTTTAATGGTAAGTTAATACCATTTGCTAATTTCATACAAAGAAATAAGACTGAGTGGCATTGTTGCTTTTTTTCAAGTGGTGCATCAAATCTGAACTTTTTAGTTTTGGTTTAATTTTATGGGCTTTGTTATTTTTAATTTTTTTTTGGAAGAGATGGAAGAACAGGCTGCCTCCAGATTAGCCTGCTCTCTGCTTATAGATTGCTACACATGTCACATAGATGGGAAATTCAGACAGTTTAGTCCACATTGTTCAGAGGTGTCTTGGCATAGCGCTGTGGCTTCCATATGTATTTTGCTAATTATTAAAATATTGATTTTTGCTGGTTAGTAATTGTTTGTTTTTGATGGTAAGTAAATATACATTTTTGCTAATTTCATACAAATAAGACAGAGTGGCATTGTTGCTTTTTTTTCAAGTGGTGCATTAAATCTTTTTTGGTTTGCTTTATTTTATGGGTTTTGTTATTTGTCATTTTTTTTGTGGAAGAGATGGAAGAAAGGGCTGCCTCTGGATTATCCTGCGCTCTGCTTATAGATTGCTACACAGGTCCCATAGTTAAGAAATTCAGACAGTTTAAAAATAAGGTCCACATTGTTCAGAAGTGCCTTGGCATCGCAGTGTGGCTTCCATATGTATTTGCTAGTTATTAAAATATTGCTTTTTGCTGGTGTTTAATTATTGTTTTTTGATTGTAAGTTAATTTAGCTTTTTGCTAATTTCATACAAATAAGACTGAGTGGCATTGTTGCTTTTTTTTCAAGTGGTGCATTCAATCTGCACTTTTTTGTTTTGCTTTATTTTATGGGTTTTGATATTTTTCATTTTTTTTTGGAAGAGATGGAAGAAAGGGCTGCCTCTGGATTAGCCTGCTCTCTGCTTATAGATTTCTACACATGTCCCATAGTTAAGAAATTCAGACAGTTTAGAAATAAGGTCCACATTGTTCAGAAGTGCCTTGACATGGCAGGGTGGCTTCCTTATGTATTTGTTAGTTATTAAAATATTGCTTTTTGCCGTTTTTTAATTATTGTTTTTTGATTGTAAGTTAATTTAGCTTTTTTTCTAATTTCATACAAATAAGACTGAGTGGCACTGTTGCTTTTTTTCAAGTGGTGCATTCAATCTGCACTTTTTTGTTTTGCTTTATTTTATGGGTTTTGTTATTTTTCTATTTTTTTTTGGAAGAGATGGAAGAAAGGGCTTCCTCCGGATTAGCCTGCTCTCTGCTTATAGATTGCTACACATGTCCCATAGATGGGAAATTCAGACAGTTTAGAGTTAGGGTCCACATTGTTCAGAGGTGTCTTGGCATAGTGGTGTGGCTTCCATATGTATTTGCTAATTATTATTTATTTTTTTGCTGGTTATTAATTATTCGTTTTTAAAGGTAATTACATTTTTTTTGTTAATTTCAGACAAATAAGTGATGCATTGAATCTGCACTTTTTTGTTTTGCTATATTTTATGAGTTTTGTTATTTTTATAGTTTTTTGGGGAAGAGAAGAAAGTAAGGGCTGCCTCTGGATCAGCCTGTTTTCTGCTTATAGATTGCTACACATGTCCCATAGATGGGGAATTCAGACAGTTTAGAAATAAAGTCCCCATTGTTCAAAAGTGCCTTGACATGGCAATGTGGCTTCAATAGGTATTTGCTAGTTATTAAAATATTGCTTTTTTCTTGTTATTAAAGCGGGGTTCCAGGCATAATTATTTTTATTTTTTTAAAGCTAAAATTAATCACATTAAATAGTCCCTAAAACATATTAACCACTTGCTTACTGGGCACATATACCCCCTTCCTGCCCAGGCGAAATTTCAGCTTCCGTTACTGCGTTGCTTTAACTGACAATTGCGCGGTCATGCGACGTGGTTACCAAAAAAAATGTACGTTCTTTTTTTCCCACAAATAGAGCTTTCTTTTGGTGGTATTTTATCACCTCTGCAGTTTTTATTTTTTGCGCTATAAACAAAAAAAGAGCGACAATTTTGAAAAAAAACACTATTTTTTACTTTTTGCTATAATAAATATCCCATTTTTTTAAAAATGTTTCTCAGTTTAGGCCAATACATATTCATCTACATATTTTGGGGGAAAAATCGCAATAAGCGACTGGTTTGCGCAAAAGTTAAAGCGCCTACAAAATAGGGGACAGAATTATGATTTCTTTTTATTATTATTTTTTTTACTAGTAATGGCGGCGATCTGCAATTTTTATTGGGACTGCGACATTATGGCGGACACATCGGACACTTTTGAAACATTTTCGGGACCATTCACATTTATACAGCGATCAGTGCTATAAAAATGCACTGGTTACTGTATAAATGTAACTGGCAGGGAAGGGGTTAATACTAGGGGGAGAGGAAGGGGTTAAATGTGTGCCCTGCATAGTGTTTCTAACTGTGGGGGGAGGGGACTGACTGGGGGAGGTGACCGATCTGTGTCCCTATGTACAAGGGACACAGCATCGGTCTCCTCTCCCTGACAGAACGTGGATCTGTGTGTTTACACACTCAGATCCATGTCCTTGTCTGTGTAACCGGCGATCGCGGCCGCCAGGCACATGCATCGGTATGGCAGTGATGCGCGCGCCGGTGGCAGCGCTCGTGCGCCCCCAGTGGCCGGAGGAGCCGAGGACGTCTATAGACGTCCTGTCTGCAATTGAGAGCCACCTTGTGGTGGCCGTCTTTTATCTATATCAGGGATACCAAGTGGTTGATAGCACCCCAATCGTTCCAGAAATCATTCCTCCATCTATCCTCCAGCTCATGTTGTGGCCGTATCCATCATATGTGTGGGCATGTGAAGCCCAGATCATTTTTCTTCCTGGTTTTCAGGGAGAGGTGCATGCTGGGCGATTTCTAGGCACAGTAATGCCCAGAGACTCCTGGGAAATGAGTGTCATTATTTCCCAGGAGGCAATGGGGGTCTTAGGACAGGAAGTTGAACCACCTAGGACCAGGAACTAGGCAGATTACGAAATCTGCCTGGTAACAGCCAGATAGAAGTGAGTAAAAACATTTTTTTTATTATTTTTTTTTACATTAAAGGCAAGCTGTTAATAGAATGTTCATTTTTAGGGTGGAACTCTGCTTTAATTATTGTGTTTTGATGTTAAGTAAATATTGTTTTTTGCTATTTTCATACAAATAAGATGGAATGGCGTTGTGGCTTTTTTCAAGTGGTGCATTAAATACCGTTTTTATCGCGGTATAACAAAGTTTTTATCGCGAAGTGGCCCCCAATCCTGTGGAAAAAAAGTTCTTTTGTTTTTTTTGTACTTACAGTTTTGGTGTCTTGCGCGGGGTCCATCGGCGTCCTTCTGCGGCTTTGGGTGTCCTCTTCGGCGGGTCCGTCTTCGGCGGGTCGGGTGTCCTCTTCGGCGGGTCCGGTGTCCTCTTCCGCGGGTCCGGCGTCCTTCTGCGGCGTCCTCGCGTCCTCCCCGCTCGTTTCCCGCGCCGAGTTTGAATACTGCGCCGACATATACAGAGCGCAGTACACTCGTGTATTGTCGGCAATGCTCGGCTACCCGCGCTGACGTCCTGTACGTCCAGGACGTGAGTGCGGAAGGAGCCGAGACTGCCGACTATACCCGAGTGTACTGCACTCGGTATATGTCGGCGCAGTATTCAAAACTCGGCGCGGGAAAGCGGGTATCTGCGTATACCGCGCACCCACGATTTTGCCCTGATTTTCAGGGCAAAAAAGTGCGTGGTATACGCCGATAAATACGGTATGCACTTTTTTGTTTTGCTTTTATTTTACAGGGTTTGTTATTTTTCTATTATTTATTTTTGGATGATGAGGAAGAAAGGGCTGCCTCCAAATTAACCTGCTCTCTGTCTATGGATTGCTATACATGTCCCATTTGGGAGACTATGACATTTTAGAGTTAGGGTCTACTTTTTCACAGCTGTCTCAACATGGCAGTGTGGCTTCCACATGTACCTATATGTGCTAGGTATTAAAATATTGTTTTTGCTGGTTGTTAAATATTGGGCTATTAACTATTGCTATTTGTTTCAAGCAAATTGTTATGGCTGCCATTGTTGTTGTTTTTTAAATGGCCCATTAAATCTGCCCTTACTATATTTACACTACGTTACCAAAAGTATTGGGACACCTGCCTTTACACGCACATAAACTTCAATGGCACCCCAGTCTCAGTCTGTAGGGTTCAATATTGAGTTGGCCCCGCCCTTTGCAGCTATAAAAGCTTCAACTCTTCTGGGAAGGCCGTCCACAAGGTTTAGGAGAGTGTCTATGGGAATGTTTGAACTTTCTTTCAGAAGCGCATTTGTGAGGTCAGGCATTGATGTTGGAGTAAAAGGCCTGGCTCGCAGTCTCCTCTCTAATTCATCCCAATGGTGTTCTATCAGGTTGAGGTCAGGACTCTGTGCAGGCCAGTCAAGTTCCTCCACCCCAAACTCGCGCATCCATGTCTTTATGGACCTTGCTTTGTGCACTGGTCCAAATGCATTCGGTGGAGGGTGATTATGGTGTGGGGTTGTTTTTCAAGGGTTTGGCTTTCCAGTGAAGGTAGCTCTTAAGCATACCGAGACATTTTGGACAATTTCATGCTCCCAACTTTGTGCAAACAGTTTGGGCATGGATCCTTCCTGTTCCAACATGACTGTGCACCAGTGCACAAAGCAAGGTCCGTAAAGACGTAGATGAGCGAGTTTGGGGTGAAGGAATATGACTGGGCTGCACAGAGTCCTGACCTCAACCCGACTGGGACGGCAATAAAGTTAATGTGTAAAGGCAGGCACTCCAATACTTTTGGTAATATAGTATATATATATATTTCATACAAATAAGACCGTCTGGCATTGTTTTTTTTTCAAGTTGTGCACTTTTTTGTTTTGCTTTATTTTATGGGTTATGATATTTTTTTTTTTTGGAGGAAGAAAGTGCTGCCTCCGGGTTGGCCTGCTCTCTGTGAATTTCTAGACATGTTCATATCCCATAGTTGGGAAATTCAGATAGTTTAGAGATAGGGTTTAGAAGTGTCTCGATATATATTTGCTCATTATTGAAAGATTTTTATTTGCTGGTTATTAAATATTGCTTTTTGATGCTTATTACATATTGCTTTTTGTTAGTTTCAAGCATTATGACTACCATTGTTTTTTTTTTATTTAAGTGGTCCATTAAATCTGCCCTTAATTGTATTGGGGGGGGGGGGGGGCTAGGGCTGCCTCCAGGTGAGCCTGCTCTCTGTTTTTGAATTGCTATGCATGTCCTATAGTTGGAAAGTTCAGACAGTTAAGAGTTTAGAGATAAAGTTCATAGGTGACTTCCATATGTATTTGCTTATTACTGAAATATTGCTTTTTGCTGGTTATTATGTATTGCTTTTTGCTAGTTTCAAGCATTATGGCTAGCATTGTTTTTTTTAAGTGGTCTATTAAATCTGCCCTTAATTTTTTTTTTGGGGGGGGGCTAGGGCTGCCTCCAGGTGAGCCTGCTCTCTGTTTGTGAATTGCTATACATGTCCTGTAGTTGAGAAATTCAGACAGTTTAGAGATAAGGGGGTAGGTATATTCACATACCTTTTGCGGCGGCGTATCTCCAGATACGCCGCCGTAACTTGAAATTGGCGCCCGCGTAGCTTTACGCCGATTCTCAAAGGCATTTACGCTGAAAAAATAGGCTTCCTCCACCGACGTAACTTGATTGCGGTGGCGTAGAATTGTGTGCAATATAACTTTGGCCGCTAGGGGCGCTTCCGTTGTTGTCAGCATAGAATATGCTAATTTCCTAGATACGCTGATTCACAAACGTACGTGCGCCCGTCAGTAGTTTTTTACATCGTTTGCGTAAAGGCTTTTTCTGCGTAAGGCTGCTCCTGCTATTAGGAGGCGCAGCCAATGTTAAGTATGGACGTCGTTCCCGCTTCGAAATTTGAATTATTTACGTCGTTTGCGTAAGTCGTTCGCGAATAGGGCTGGACGTAATTTACGTTCACGTCGAAACCAATACGTCGTTACGCCGTACTTGGAAGCAATGCACATTGGGTTATGTACACAGACGGCTCATGCCCCGTTCGTAAATCACGTCAATCACGTCAGGTCATCACATATTACCATAAAACACGCCCCCTTCCCCATTTGAATTACGCGCGCTTACGCCGGCCCCATTTACGCTACGCTGCCGCGACTTACTAAGCAAGTGCTTTGTGAATACTGCACTTGCTCCTGTAAGTTGCGGAGGCGTAGCGTAAATACACTACGCTGCGCCGCCGTAAATTATAGCGTAGCTACCAGAATCTACCCCAAGGTTCATAGGTGTCTTGACAAGGCAGCGTGGCTTCCATATGTATTTGCTTATTATTGAAATATTGCTTTATGATGGTTATTAAATATTGCTTTTTGATGGGTATTAAGTATTGCTTTTTGCTAGTTTCAAGCATTATGGTTACCATTGTTGTTTTTTTTTAAGTGGTCCATTAAATCTGCTCCTTTTTTCTGCCTCCAGGTGAGCCTGCTCTCTGCTTGTGAGTTGCTATACATGTGACATAGGTAGGAAATTCAAACAGTTTAGAGATAGGATTCAGCGATGTCTTGACATAGAAGTGTGGTTTCCATTTGCATTTGCTTAATATTGAAATGTTGCTTTTTGCTGTTTATTAAACATTGCATTTTGCTGGTTAGTACATTTTGCTTTCTACTGGTTAGTAAATATAACTTTTTGCTTGTTTTAAACCATTGAGAGTGATTGCCATTGTTGCTTTTTTCAAGCAGTGCGTTGAATTTGCCCTTTTTTGTTTTTCTTTATTTTATGGGTTTTGTTATTTTTTATATCTGTTGATAGACCCAAACACAGCTTTATCTTATGCATTCATAAGTGGAGCCTTCTATTCCTTTGGTAGATAACCCCCACTGTGTTTGCAAATTAATCACTGCACATTTCTTTTTCTTTTGAATTCGTGTTGATTTATAAGCTTTATGCATGATATAATAAGTGGAAAGATAACGAACCGACTTTTTTTTTTTCCAATACATAACAGCGATCCGCAATACTAATGGTATTTTCAAAGTGCAGAATAAAGTAATACTACTATGCACATTTTGGTAAAGAGTGCATCTAGATTCTGTACTCATTAGGATAAAGAGGAGTCTTCTGGAGGCGGTGTTCCAGCTGTGCTTGGATAATTATAGATACTTCTTTAGCAAGTGGTTGTGAACTGTGATATTATTGTCGAAGATGTGTCTTTGCTATAGGAAGTTATCCGAATTGATGTCTGTGAAGGTTCTCATTTATCCAGGTCATGGTATATCTAGGAGTTGGTCACATTCGACCGGACTTGTTCTGTAATCTTGAAGACGTTCTCCATAGCTTCTCCAAGCCATTTCTTAAGTTCTAATGAGCCAAGAATTAATGTCCACAAAGGTGGCACCAACAGGGCTGGACTGGGACAACAATTTGGCCCTGGACCTGGCCCACTTTGACAGGTCTCTCCTATAGGGGCCGGACAACTGTCACCCCCCCCCCCAGCCACCCAAGCCCTCTCTTCCCCTTCACTAGCCATTAGCCATTCTACTTTATTAGAGTAGAGCAACTGGTACTGGTACTCTTATAGGCAGTACCAGTGGGGAAGTTAGACATTACTTCATCCGGGGCAATGAATCAGTTTGGTGCCCCTCCATGGTACAAGATTTGGTGGAAGTGAGAAACTCCCCCAGCCATAGCTGTTGAGTCAGCTGTCTGTCCCCTCCCCCGTTCTCCTTCTGGTCCCCCCCCCATGCTCTTCTGTCATCCCCCATGAGAGGAGGTGAGCGCTGCGGGGAGGGAGAGACAGAGGAGCAGAGGGGGTCGGCGGTCCGCTGTCACTGAAGCCGGCCCATTGAGCCATCTGCCCACAGGGAAACTCCCGGTAGTCCCAATGGCCAGTCCATCCCTGGGCACCAACACCCCGATACAATAGGGAACATTCCCGATGTTCATTTAGAACTGATGAGGTGCCTTGGATAAGCTTTGAGAAGGTCTTCAACCCTACATAACCAGTCCAGTTAAATGTCAAGCTAGGGATGATCTTGGGTCCAGCTCTGGGTCTGGTCCAAACCCAGAAGGTGGCTGTCAGTCCTGGGCCATTGAGCTGTGGGTGGGGATTCCGCCCCACCAAAGGGGCAGGGTTGCCCTTGACCAGTGCCCGGGACAAGGTCACCTAGAGCTAAGGGGGGAACATACTAAATTGCACCGCCCCACAAGATGTATTAGCACGGGGGTCAGCAAACCTGTAGATCGTGATCTCCCGGTAGATCGCGATCTACCAGTACGTGGGTCTTCAAACTATGACGCTCCAGTTGTTTAGGAACTACAATTCCCATCATGCCTAGTCATGTCTGTGAATGTCAGTGTGTTACAATGCCTCATGGGATGTGCAGTTCTACAACAGCTGGAGGGCCGTAGTTTGAGGATCCCTGAACCAGTAGATCGCAACCAGGTGACTGGTAGATCGCGATCTACCGGTAGATTGCAACCAGGTGACTGGTAGATCACGGTCTGGGCCTGCTGACCCGCCACCTGAGAGCATCAAACAGAGTGCAATGCAGAGGGACCACAAAAGTTGGAGCTGTAGTAGGGAGCAAGAGCCGCGTAAGCCGATGCCTCCTCTGTAGTGCCGTCTCCTGTCCCATGCGGAGCGATACCAACTGCACTCCACCTCTTATCCAAGTGATATGTTGCCTCCTCATCACCACCTGATTTAAACCCAGGATTGCCGTCCAATGCACACAATTTCAACACGGTAGTACGGCAATTAGGAGGTTAAACCAGGTGTGAGGATACGACACTGTGCCCGGTGATCTTTGACTTCTTCCATGTTGTTCAGGTAGATCTCCACCTCTTTCATGTCGCCCACCGCTGTATTAGCATTATGTGTCTGCAAAAATCTCCTCCCCCCAAAAAATCAAATGCTAATCTCTCATTCCATATATGCTCTCAGCACAGTACCCCCCCACCCACCCAAAAAAAGTCCCCTTCCCCAATTGTGGCAAGGAAGTCAGTGAGCACTATGTAGTGGTAAGGAAGTTAGTGAGCAGTATGTAGTGGCAGGGCAGTCAGTAAGAAGTATGTAGTGACAGAGCAGTCACAAAGCAGTATGTAGTGGCATGGCAGTAAGTGAGCACTATGTAGTGGCAAGGAAGTCAGTGAGCACTATGTAGTGGCAAGGAAGTTAGTGAGCAGTATGTAGTGGCAGGGCAGTCAGTAAGAAGTATGTAGTGACAGAGCAGTCAGAGAGCAGTATGTAGTGGCAAGGCAATCAGTGAGCAGTATGTAGTGGCAAGGCAGTCAGTGAGCACTATGTTGTGGCAGGAAGGTCAGTGAGCACTATGTAGCATCAGGGCAGTCAGTGATCAGTATATAGTGGCAGGGTGGTCAGTGAGCACTATGTAGTGGCAGTGTGGTCAGTGATTAGTATGTAGTGGCAGGACAGTCAGTGAGCAATATCTAGTGACATGGCAGTCAGTGAGCAGTATATAGTGACAGGACAGTCAGTGAGCAGTATGTAGTAAAATGGCAGTCAATGAGCAATATGTAGTGGCAGGACAGACAGTGAGCACTATGTAGTGGCAGGACAGTCAGTAAGCATTATGTAGTGGCAGGACGGTGAGTGAGCAGAATGTAGTGACAGGCCAGTCAGTGAGCATTATGTAGTAGCAGGACAGTCAGTAAGCACTATGTAGTGGCATGGTGGTCATTGAGCACTATGTATTGACAGAGTTGTCAGTGAGCATTATGTTGTGGCAGGAAGGTCAGTGAGCAGTATGTAGTGGCAGGGCAGTCAGTAAGAAGTATGTAGTGACAGAGCAGTCACAAAGCAGTATGTAGTGGCATGGCAGTAAGTGAGCACTATGTAGTGGCAAGGAAGTCAGTGAGCACTATGTAGTGGCAAGGAAGTTAGTGAGCAGTATGTAGTGGCAGGGCAGTCAGTAAGAAGTATGTAGTGACAGAGCAGTCAGAGAGCAGTATGTAGTGGCAAGGCAGTCAGTGAGCAGTATGTAGTGGCAAGGCAGTCAGTGAGCACTATGTTGTGGCAGGAAGGTCAGTGAGCACTATGTAGCATCAGGGCAGTCAGTGATCAGTATGTAGTGGCAGGGTGGTCAGTGAGCACTATGTAGTGGCAGTGTGGTCAGTGATTAGTATGTAGTGGCAGGACAGTCAGTGAGCAATATCTAGTGACATGGCAGTCAGTGAGCAGTATATAGTGACAGGACAGTCAGTGAGCAGTATGTAGTAAAATGGCAGTCAATGAGCAATATGTAGTGGCAGGACAGACAGTGAGCACTATGTAGTGGCAGGACAGTCAGTAAGCATTATGTAGTGGCAGGACGGTGAGTGAGCAGAATGTAGTGGCAGGGCGGTCAGTGACCAGTATGTAGTGGCAGGCCAGTCAGTGAGCATTATGTAGTGGCAGGACAGTCAGTAAGCACTATGTAGTGGCATGGTGGTCATTGAGCACTATGTAGTGACAGAGTGGTCAGTGAGCACTATGTTGTGGCAGGAAGGTCAGTGAGCACTATGTAGTGGCAGGACGGTCAGTGGGCACTATGTAGTGGCAGGACAATCAATGAGCACTATGTAGTGGCAGGGTGGTCAGTGAGCACTATGTAGGAAGGGAGAAAGTGGCCCCACCCACTACCTCTGCCTGCTGAGCGCTCCCTGGCTTCTGGCTTTTCTGCATGAGGCACAGGGTGGGGCAATCTAACTAATTTGAGGGGCGAACCACAGGCAGTCCCTGCCAGGCCCCCCTACTGACACCATTAGGGGGCCCAGGCCTGGTATGGGAGGACTCCCTGTACCCCCTGATCGTTAACCGTTTAGGTTCACGTTGGGTAAAAAGAAGCTCAACTGAGTTTCTAGATGACATATTTAGCTGGTATGGCTACCTTAGGATGAGTACCCAAGATAAATATATTGTATTTTCGGTGTGATTTATCATCTAAAGTATGATTAAAAAAAAGAAACAATATAACAAGAATTTTTTTTAAAATGGATTAATCACACGCATCATCTTCCACCGACACCTCCAACAAAGTTTGCCAAAAAAATTTGAATAATTGGTCGTCAGGTTTTCCATTATTATGCAAATTCCAGGAGTCTTGGGCCCTGGTCCAGAAAAAGACACGGCGCTGGACGGGCTTCAGATTTGAATGTAAAAATACCTGAATGCTAATAGCTGCATTGTGAGCGCGGCGGCGGCGATCTGTGTGTTCTTACGAGGATGAATGATGGCGTTTAACCTATCAGCGGCATGAAGACAGATCTGTGCCTTCCGGAGAAAGCTCATTCCATTAGAGAAGAACTTGTATCGCTTTGTAAAGGGCGACACCTCCGACCACCAGGATCATCCACCATCCTGCCAACGCCGCCACTTCTCTTATAAAAGCTTTACCCATCAGTACCGGGAACACCCAGCGCCCAGGGAACCCCCCTCCCCCCACTATTAATATATGCCGTGTACCACCCTGCGTCCATTTTTTTCCCCTTTGCTTTGCTGCGCCTGGGGCAACTGCCTGGTGGAAGGGGCGTTCCCATGCAGGCTAATAATGCATAAATGTAACAGGGTGTTAGTCTCATACTGTTTTCCTCTAATGAGATTTCTTGTGTAGTTTTCCATTTCCACCACTAGGTGTCCCCATCTGTGCCTGTCTGGATGTGAGTCTGGAGGAGTGCAGACTACTTATGCATAGATGTAAGGGGGTGTTAGTCTCATACTGTTTCCCTCCAGTGAGATTTCTGGTTTAGTTTTTTTACTTTCTGTAACAGGGTGTTGGTCTCACATTGTTTCCCTCTAATGAGATTTTTGGTGTAGTTTTCCATTTCCACCACTAGGTGTCCCCATCTGTCCCTGTCTGGATGTCCGTCTGGATGAGTGCAGACTACTTATGCATAGATGTAAAGGGGTGTTAGTCTCATACTGTTTCCCTCTAGTGGGATTTCTGGTGTAGTTTTCACTTTCTACCACTAGATGTCCCCTCCTATCCCTGCCATGTCAGTCTGGAGGAGTGGAATTTCCTGTGCAGGCTAATAATGTATAAATGTAACAGGGTGTTAGTCCCACACTGTACCACTCTAGTGAGATTTCTGGTGTAGATTTTACTTTCTGTAACAGGGTGTTAGTCTGACATTGTTCCCCTCTAGTGAGATTTCTGGTGCAGTTTTCACTTTCTACCATTAGATGTCCCCTCCTATTCCTGCCATGTCAGTCTGGAGGAGTGGAATTTCCTGTGTAGACTAATAATGCATACATGTAACAGGGTGTTAGTCACATAATGTTTCCCTTCCCAGCTAGATTTCTGGTGTCGTTTCCACTTTCTGTAACAGGGTGTTGGTCGTACATTGTTGTAGTTTTCACATCACTAGGTGTCCCCACCTGTCCCTGTCTGGATGTCAGTCTGGACGAGTGGGCGTTCCTATGCAGACTACTTATGCATAAATGTAACAGGGTGTTAGTCTTACATTGTTTTAGCCTAGTGAGATTTCTGGTGCCGTTTTCACTTTTTACCACTAGATATCCCCACCTATCCCTGTCTGGGTGTCAGCCTGGAGGAGTCGGCGTTTCCGTGCAGACTAATTATGCATAAATATAACAGGGTGTTAGTCTTACATTGTTTCCCGCTAATGAGATTTCTGGTGTAGTTTTTGTTTACATTTCCTACCAATAGATGTTAGTCTGGAGGAGTGGAAATTCATTTTCAGACTAATTATGCATAAATGTAACAGGGTCTCACATTGTTTCCCTCTAGATTTCTGGTGTAGTTTTCACTTTTGGTAACAGGGTGTTAGTCTCACATTGTTTAACCCTAGTGAGATTTCTGGTGTAGTTTCCATTTTCTACTACTAGATGTCCCCACCTGTCACTCTCTAGATATCAGCCTGAAGGAGTGGGTGTTCCCATGCAAACTAACTATGCATACAATGCAACAGGGTGTTAGTCTTACATTGTTTCCCTCTAGTGAGATTTCTGGTGTAGTTTTCACTTTTTACCACTAGATGTCCCCAACTATCCCTGTCTGGATGTCAGTATGGAGGAGGGGGCATTCCTATGCAGACTAATTATGCATAAATGTAACAGGGTGTTAGTCTCATACTGTTTCCCTCTAGTGAGATTTCTGGTGTAGTTTGCACTTTCTGTAACAGGGTGTTGGTCTCACATTGTTTCCCTCTAATGAGATTTTTGGTGTAGTTTTCCCTTTCCACCACTAGGTGCCCCCCACCTGTCCCTGTCTGGATGTCAGTCTGGATGAGTGGGTATTCCTATGCAGACTACATATGCATAAATGTAACAGGGTCTTAGTCTCATACTGTTTCCCTCTAGTGGGATTTCTGGTGTAGTTTTCACTTTCTACCACTAGATGTCCCCTCCTATCCCTGCCATGTCAGTCTGGAGGAGTGGAATTTCCTGTGCAGGCTAATAATGTATAAATGTAACAGGGTGTTAGTCCCACACTGTACCACTCTAGTGAGATTTCTGGTGTGGATTTCACTTTCTGTAACAGGGTGTTAGTCTCACATTGTTCCCCTCTAGTGAGATTTCTGGTGCAGTTTTCACTTTCTACCACTAGATGTCCCCTCCTATTCCTGCCATGTCAGTCTGGAGGAGTGGAATTTCCTGTGTAGACTAATAATGCATAAATGTAACAGGGTGTTAGTCACATACTGTTTCCCTTCCCAGTTAGATTTCTGGTGTAGTTTCCACTTTCTGTAACAGGGTGTTGGTCTCACATTGTTGTAGTTTTCACTTTCCACCACTAGGTGTCCCCACCTGTCCCTGTCTAGATATCAGCCTGCAGGAGTGGGTGTTCCCATGCAAACTAACTATGCATAAATGTAACAGGGTGTTAGTCTTACATTGTTTCCCTCTAGTGAGATTTCTGATGTAGCTTTCACTTTCTACCACTAGATGTCCCTAACTATCCCTGACTGAATATGAACCTGGAGGAGTGGGCGTTCCCATGCTGACTAATTAAGCATAAATGTAATAGGGTGTTAGACTTACATTGTTTTCCTCTAGTGAGATTTCTGGTGTAGTTTTCATTTTCTGTAAGGGGGTGTTAGTCTTACATTGTTTCCCATTGTTTTCACTTTCTACCACTAGATGTTCCCATCTGTCCCTGTCTGAATGTCAGTCAATGTTCCCGTGCAGACTAAATAGGCATAAATGTAATGGGGTGTTAATCTGACAATTTTTAAGCCTAGCAAGATTTCTGGTGTAGTTTCCACTTTTTACCACTAGATGTCCCCAACTATCCCTGTCTGGGTGTGAGTCTGGAGGAGGGGGCATTCCTATGCAGACTAATTATGCATAAATGTAAGGGGGTGTTAGTCTCATACTGTTTCCCTCTAGTGAGACTTCTGGTGTAGTTTTCACTTTCTACCACTAGATGTCAATTCCTATTCTGCCATGTCAGTCTGGAGGAGTGGAATTTCCTGTGCAGACTAGTTATGCATAAATGTAACAGGGTGTTAGTCTCATACTGTTTTCCCTCTAGTGAGATTTCTGGTGTAGTTTGCACTTTCTGTAACAGGGTGTTGGTCTCACATTGTTTCCCTCTAATGCGATTTTTGGTGTAGTTTTTCCTTTCCACCACTAGGTGTCCCCACCTGAACAATTCGGGAAAATAAAAAATGATAAAAAATAAAAACAAAATAAAGAATTCGGGAAAATAAAAAATGAGAAACAATAAAAATAAAATACAGAATTCGGGAAAATAAAAAATATATATAAAAAATTAAATTAAGAATTCAGGAAAAAAAATGATAAAAAATAAAATAAAGAATTCGGGAAAATAAAAAATGATAAAAAATAAAAAATAAAATAAAGAATTCGGGAAAATAAAAAATGAAAAACAATAAAAATAAAATACAGAATTCGGGAAAATAAAAAAATATATATAAAAACTAAAATAAAGAATTCGGGAAAATAAAAAATGATAAAAAATAAAACTAAAATAAAGAATTCAGGAAAAAAAATGATAAAAATAAAATAAAGAAATTTGGGGAAAAAAATGATAAAGAAAATAATAAAGAATTGTAAGTAAATTCAAAGTAAATTGAAAGTAAACATCTGCATTTTTTGGTAGAAAATACCCTTTTTTAGAAAGAGACCCTAGATAGTAAAATGGCAAAAAAAAATTAATAAATAGTACAAACAATATTATACCTTTTTTCTTGGTATAAAATAAATAAAAAACATTTTTTTCATCTGATGCACACGTTAAAAATGCAAGTTTTAGGCCCAAAGATTGCGCTACTCTTTATTAACCACTTAAGGGCCAGAAGATTTACCCCCCTTAATGACCAAGCCTTTTTTTGCGATAAGGCACTTTTTTTTCCCTAAAGTGCCCCAGTCCTGGCGAGTAAAGAAAACGCATACATAAGTCGCGCACGCAAATGTTAACGGTGTTCAAATCACACATGTGAGGTATCGTAAGCAACAAATACCAGAAATAGGCTGAGGTGAAAAAGTGTTAAAATTTAAAAATATATATTTTTATTAATTTATTTTATTTGTTATGTATTTTATACATTTATTTTATATATTTTTACATTTTTTTTTTTTTAACTTTATTGCTATCACAATGAGGCTAGTTATTATGGGCAGGTGATAAGTACGCCTTATGGAAACAATGGGGATATATTAGACCCTCCCCCCATGTCTGCCCTGCCCTCCAATGCAGCTAATCAAGTGCAGATCATGCTTGAATAGCTGCATCCTCGGCTACACTAGGCGAGGAATGACAGCTGTGGCCCCCGTAAGTGGCGTAATAAACGCCGCTTCCAGGAGTCATTACTTGCAAGAGAAATTGGGGAATGGATGTCCCTCAGAGTTCCTCCTGCTCTCTCTTGGGAACTGTTTCCCACAGGTTCTGGATTCCCTGGAGAAAACGGGAGAGCCTTGGAACCACCAAGGGTGCTTCTAGAAGGGGGAGCCCCATAAAAGTGATGAGGTGGCTTTAGAGCCACCAGGATCACCTTCATTGGAAGGCCCTTCACCAGCTTTGATACCAAGCTCATGGACTTAATCACTTGCCTACCATGCCGTACCCTGGTAGACAAGTGGTCAAAAAAAACAAAAACGATGAAGTCCATTTAAATTGAATTAAATAATAAAAAAAAATGTATTAAAATTTCAGAGGTTAGCTTAGTACGTAAAGCTCATTTCCCATGGGTTTTTTATTTTCTGGAGAAAACGGGAGAGCCTGGGAAACCACCAAGGGTGCTCCTAGAAGGGGGAGCCCCATAAAAGTGATGAGGTGGCTATAGAGCCACCGGGATCACCTTCATTGGAAGGCCCTTCACCAGCTTTGATACCAAACTCATGGACTTAAACACTTGCCTACCATGCCGTACCCTGGTAGACAAGTGTTCAAAAAAAAAAAAAAAAAAATGATGAAGTCCATTTCAATAGAATAAAATAAAATAATAATAATAAAAAAAATTAATACAATTTCAGAGGTTAGCTTAGTAGGTAAAGGTAATTTCCCACCGGTTTCTGGATTCCCTGGAAAAAACGAGAGAGCCTGGCAAACTACCAAGGGTGCTCCTAGAAGGGGGACCCCTATAAAAGTGATGAGGCGGCTATAGAGCCACCGGGTTTACCTTTATTGGAAGGCCCTTCACCGGCTTTGATACCAAACTCGTGGACTCAATCACTTGTCTACCATGCCGTACCCTGGTAGACAAGTGGTCAAAAAAAACTAGGAAGTCCATTTAAAATAAATAATATTTTTTTTTAAAATAACATTTCAGAGGTGAGCTTGGTAGGTAAAGGTCATTTCCCACGGTTCTGGATTCCCTGGAGAAAATGGGAGAGCCTGGGAACCTTTATTGGAAGGCCCTTCACCGGCTTTGATACCAAGCTAATGGATTTAATCACTTGTCTACCATGCTGTACCCTGGTAGACAAGTGGTCATTGACTTCAAAGGGACCTCTGATTCAGAAATCTCAGATTTCGGGGGGCTTACGGGTTCCAGACCAAACCTCAGCTGACTTTTTACCAGAATTTTCGCTCCACATTTTGAAGGACGACACTTGTACCTACAGCAACACATTATACAGCAGGTATGTCTGTATTGTAGGATAAGTACACAGAGGTGCCTGGCATAGTTCCCCAATTTGACCGGAGAAAAGATCCATAAGACGGCAAACCCAAAACGCAAACCCATGTGCATGGAGTGAGAGTAATGGACTCCAGCTAGGCCACGCCCCCAACACATTTCAATCTTGGGGCCAAATTTTTCTGCTAGATGTCACTATAGTTATGGTTGGGAACCCTAAACTGAACAGTAGGCAGTGTAGGTACCTAGGTGGCCATTAGAGGTCCTCAGATTAGTGCATGGGGTGTACCATAGATAGTGAGGAAGTGCCAGTCCTCCACCTGCCGGTGTGGGGCACCATGGAAAGGAGGGCTCTGTATATATGCTTTAAATTGTCTGCCTCACGTTGGTGGTCATGTAAAGCAGCACAAGGGCCAAGGCAGCAAAGATTTAATCTTTGAGGATCCAGCTTCTGGGAGCCTTTCCTTCTGGGGAAACAAGCAAAGAGAGGTGCAGGACTTAATTTGTTACGTTCCATTACGTTTAGATACAGCATTCCTTATTTCAGATAATTCGGAAACTTCGGATAAATTCGTATTCATTACGTTCACTAACAGCCAAATTTGAAAGGAAATTCCAATACTTTAATAGTTAGTAATAGTTAAGTTATTATTAGTTAGATAGGGACAGATCCACAAAGATCTGCCCCGGCGCACCGTATCTGAGATACGCTACGCCGCCGTACCTTACTGCAGTTTGGTTCGTATCCATACAGATTTTGCGTCGTAAGTTACGGCGGCGTAGTCTATCTCTCGCGGCGTAACGGCGCCTAATTCAAATCGGCGCGTAGGGGGGCGTGTTTCATTTAAATGAAGCGCGTCCCTGCGCCAAATGAACTGCGCATGCGCCGTCCCTAAATTTCCCGCCGTGCATTGCGCTAAATGACGTCGCAAGGACGTCATTGTTTTGACGTGGACGTAAATTACGTCCATCCTGATTCACGGACGACTTACGCAAACTAAAAGAAAATTTCAAATTAAACGCGGGAACGACGGCCATACTTAACATAGCAGGTGTAACTATACGCCACAAAACAGCAGCTGTAACTATACGCCGAAAAAAGCCGACTAGAGACGACGTAAAAAAATGCGACGGACGCTCGTACGTTCGTGGATCGTCGGAAATAGCTAATTTGCATACTCGACGCGGAAAACTACGTGAACGCCACCCAACGGACGCTGAAAAATTGCATCTTAGATCCGAAGGCGTACGAAGAGGTACGCCTGTCGGATCTAACCCAGATGCCGTCGTATCTTGTTTTGAGTATTCAAAACAAAGATACGACGCGGGAAATTTGAAAGTACGCCGGCGTATCAGTAGATAGGCTGGCGTACTCGCTTTGTGGATCTGCCCCTTAGTATTTCCGATTTTCAAAGTTTGGGGTCTTTTGGATTTTCTAATTTACGAATTGATGAAATTACAAATTTACGATTTTTTTAATTAACAAATATCTGAATTGATGAATTTCCAAATTTTCAAATTAACAAATTTTCAAATCAACAAATTTTTGAATTTCCATATGAATGATCCTGCTTATTACATGGAATTCATAAAAATCAATTATCTGGGTATTCCTAGTCCTGATCTGAAGGGAGTGATGGAAACTTGAATTTATGAATTTACAAATGTATGAATTTTCTAATTTCCGAATTAAGGAATTTCCAAATTTCTGAATAAAAAAATTTCCTAATGAAAGAATTTTTGAATTAACAAATTATTACATTTTCGAATTAACAAATTTTCAAATTTTCATATAAATGATCCTGCTTATTACATGGAAGTCATAAAAATCTATTATCTGGGTATTCCTAGGCCTGATCTGAAGGGAGTGATGGAATTTTTGAATTTACAAATTTCAGAATTTTTGAATTTACGAACTAACGAATTATGAATTTACAAATCAAATCATTTCTGAATTAATGAATTTACAAATTAAAACATTTTTGAATGAACAAATTATCCAATTAATACATTTTCGAATTTAACAAATTTTCGAATTAACAAATTTCCATATGAATGATCCTGCTTATTACCTGGAAGTCTTAAAAATCTATTATCTGGGTATTCATATGCCTGTTCTGAAGGGAGTAATGGAAACACAAATTTCTGAATTTACAAATTTCAGAATTTCAGAATAAACTAATTTCCAAATGAAAGAATTTCCGATTTAAAGAATTTCTGAATTAAAGAATTTCCAAATGAAAGAATTTCCAAATTTAAGAAAGAACAAATTTTCGAATGAACAAATTTCCGAATTACCAAATTTCCGAATTAACAAATTTCCGAATTAACAAATTTTCATATAAATGATCCTGCTTATTACATGGAAGTCAAAATCTATTATCTGGGTATTCCTAGGCCTGATTTGAAGGGATTGATGGAAACACGAATTTCTGAATTTACGAATTTCTGAATTTACAAATTTCTAAATTTGAAAAATAACGAATTTCCGAATAAACTAAATTGGGAATAAACTAATTTCCGAATAAACTAATTTCCGAATTAAAGAATTTCCGAGGGCGCATTAGGGGGTGTGACCGGAAGATGGTGGAGTAGGATCAGACAGGCTCCGCTCCACATACCACGCCATGTACTTCCACCCGACCGAGAGCGTATGAGTGATTGAACCCTCTCATGTGAAACCCCCGGACAAGGACCCGTAGTGAAGCGGAGCTTTTGGCTTTTGGCGATCCTGGCTGGGAAGAGTAGCAGCAACAGTATAGTACTGCGGGGGAGATCGCAACAGATAGTTGGACTGCAGCGGAAGGATACGGGGGATGAGGAGAGAAAAAGTTGACGAGAGGAAAGTTGTCAACTCACCGGGAAAGGAGCCGCGGAAAGAACCACTGCAGGCACGGCTGTCTGGACCTTCGGGACCACCCAAGACGTCCAAAAAGGCAAAACAGACTTACCCGTCCCAGCCGGAGATACAGCGGTACTTTCCTCTGACGAGATCAGCTGCAAGCAAACACCGCGAGACCGGGTCACATGGTAGTGTGACGCTTGGGGAGACGCCGACAATTACTCTCTCTCCCTTCCCGACGGTGTCAGCAGGGACGGATACGCTGTGTATAGGAGGAAAGGAAGCTGGAGAGGGGAGAGATCAGGAGCAGAAGGGAATAGAAATGTCTCAGGTACAGTTCCCACAGCCCCCGCAGGAGACTGAATTGAGTATATTAAAAGCCATGTTACAAGCTCTTCCTACTAAAGCAGATATGGAGGCATTGGTGCACCGCATGGAGGAATCCCACCGTAAGGAGGCGGAGGCGATACGAGGCGAAGTCCAGCAGATAGCAGATAAGTTGGAGAGAGATGAATTACTGTTGACAAATTTGGATGCACGGGTCACTGCAATAGAGCACACATACAGTGTTAAAATGTCCCAAGTAGACTATATCCAGCTTAGGCTGGAAGAAATGGAGGACCGTAGCAGACGTAGGAATTTAAGGTTCAGGGGGGTCCCCGAAACAGTGGAAAAAGAGGACCTGCAGATAACTATAAATGAGATATGTAATCAATTGGTGGGCTCACCTCCCCCCCAGGGGTTTGAATTTGAAAGGTTACATAGAGCATTGGGCCCCCGTTCAACGAACCTGGACAGACCGAGGGATATAATTGGGTGCTTCCATAGGTATTCCCATAAAGAGATGGTCAGTAGAGCTGCATGGGAGGCGGGGAAGGTGGTGCTGGAAGGGACACAAATTAAAATTCTCCCGGACTTATCGAGGGCTACGCTACAAAGAAGGGCAATGTTGCGCCCACTGCTGGACAAAGTAAAGGGGGTCGGTGGGAACTATAGATGGGGGTATCCAATATCTGTGACAGTAAGAAAGGGAGCAGAGTCTTTTCTCCTGCAGCAGCATGAGGATCTTCCCGGCTTGTTTGAAAAGATGGGAATAGAACCAATAGAAGTTCCAGATTGGCTACAACAGCTATCGAAGTTAAGAAGATAGGGCCAAGCAGAAGTAGAAGAGAGGCTGAAGAGGGAAGGACCCTGAAGAGGAATAGGACGTTTAGGGGGGGGTCCCCTGTGCTTTTTTTTTTTACGTGGTTTGGCTTCCTCTCCCCCCTGCCCCCCTAGTTTTGGGGGGAGAGGAGGGAAGGGTTTAGTTTTTCCTCTCTCCTGATTTTTTCGCCCGACCCCTTCACTGAACTGCACATATTCACAAAAGGATACAGGATATAGGCGATAAGAAGAGAAACTTAAGAAATTTAAGGAAACTGAGACACGAGACACAAATCGCACAGGATTAAGAGGAGGATGGAGGATTAATTTTTTTTTTTATTTTTTTTTTATTTAAAATTTCTTTTTTTTTTTTGGGGGGGGGGGGGTATTTGGGGATGAGTGGAGGGGGTTTTTTTTTTCGCCCCCTTGTTTAAATATATATACAGTTATTTTTTATTATGGAGCTCCAGAAATATGGAGTAAGGGGGGAAAAGGAAAGGGGAATTTTTTTTTTCTCTTTCCCTTTTCTTTTTCTTCTTTTTTTTTGGTTGTTGTGTGTATTATGTCACAGAATCACTATTTCACTATTTCACAGATTCACAGAATTCACAGATAACACTGGATTTTGTATCTGCTAAAGTTAAAAAGTAGATAAAGCAGTCAGGGAAAAAGAGAAACAATGAGAGAGGATGTCTGGAAATAATGCAGGCTCATTTAGGTAACTAAGCAGATACCTTAAAAATTTTTTTTTTTTGGGGGTTTTTGTTTCACAGACTCACAGATTCACAGATTTATAGAAATCACAGATATTACTGGACCGTATCTGTATTTGGACTGTATTTGAACTGTATCTGCTAAAGTTAAATAATGTAGATAAGATAGATAGGAGATGTGTAGAAAGGTGAAATGTGAAGTAGATTCATATATGCAGATACGTATACACTTTTATATAAATATTTAGCACAATAAGGGGTACGGGGGTACGGGGGGAAAAGGGGTATGTGGGGGGTTGGAGGTGGAGGGGGGGGGAACACCACAGAAGAATTAGGGGTCTTATCTTCTTCTCAGGCCTCCTAGGTGATATAAGGCTGGGAAAGGGGGGATCGAAAGGGCGAAATAAATGATTTAGCCCCCCTATTATTATATATTTTTTTTTTTTCTCTCTCTTCCCCCCCTTTTCTCTTGGGGTTTTTTTTCTTTTTTTTTCTCCCCTCCCCTCTGTTAGAGATGATGAGGTTATTTCTATAAAGATAGAGGTTTACTGAGTGTGAGTTCAACCTGTTTCCTGGTTTTCTGGCTCTCTCCCCCCGTGTAGTGGGTTTTTAAACCACCTATTAAATTAAAGAAGATGGGTAACCTAAACATAACGTAAATATAAAGGAATAGACAAGGGAAGGAGCTAGAGGGGAGGGAGTGGGGGGTTGAGATAAGGAAGAGGAATGAGAAAAGCAGTAGAAAAAAACTAGGAAGGGAAACATAGAATAATGGAAGGGGGATGAGGAGAGGGAAGGGGAAAGGGGGAGGGAAGAGACGTAAGAGAGTAGGAGACAGGGGGATTGTGAGGAGGGGAAGATGGGGAAGTGGGATGGGAAGAAGGTCGGGGGAGGAGTGGAGTGGAGTGGGGCTGGATGGTGCTACTTGACCGCTCCGTTATTTCCCCCAGAGTAGGTACACACCCACGGTGACTACTGGAGAAGGATCCAGTCTTGGGTGGTATTTTTCCTTAGGGCTAGAGAAGAGGGATTGGGGTTGATTTAAGGGAGGGAGGGGGGTAGGTCAGGGTTTTTTTTTTTTTTTTACTCTCTCTCTCTCCTCTCTCTGATTTTCGAGATGGGGACTATAAAAGTAACTTCACTGAATGCTAGAGGACTGAATATTCCAGAAAAACGAAAAATGCTTTTGAAAGATTTAAGGAACTGGGGGACGGATGTGGCCTTTGTACAGGAGACTCATTTCAGGGGAGGGAGCCTGCCATTTCTCCAGAATAGATTTTTTCCATGCGTGTATCACGCAATGAACCAGGAGGCGAAAACAAAGGGAGTATCAATCTTGATTTCAAATCGAGTTGCTTGGACTTTACAAGATAAACGCCTGGACTCTAGTGGCAGGTTCCTTTTCCTGAAAGGTAGCATAGGAGGGGTTAAGGTGACCCTGGCTTCGCTGTATGCACCAAATACGAAACAAGACATATTTATTAAAAAAGCTCTTACAGAATTGGATGAATTTTCAGAGGGTAAATTAATTTTGGGAGGGGATTTCAACATTACACTGGACCCAGGAATAGATGCATCTTCAGGGAGTATCAGAAGGGGGATAATAAAGAAACTACACGAGGTACAATTAGTGGATGTATGGAGGATCCTACATGTAGATGAAAAGGACTACACTTTTTTTTCTAATCCACATCAATTATACACTCGGGTAGATATGTTTCTTATCCCTCATTATCTGATTACCTCAGTAACGGAGACAACTATTGGGAACATAACATGGTCAGACCGTGCACCGATTAGCTTAGGCCTCTCCCTCTCTGCCGATGTATTTGCCCAAGATAGAACATGGCGATTAAACGAGAGTTTGTTGCAAAACTCAGAAGTAAGAGAGGATGTCGCTAGGGAGATTGTGGCATACTTTCAGGTCAATGATACGCCAGGGAGTAACCCTAGTATGGTGTGGGAAGCTCATAAAACAGTAATCAGGGGAATTCTGATAAAACATGGATCGTACTTAAAAAAAAAACGAGAAAAACAGATTAGGGAGATATTAGAGGAAATCCAGGAATTAGAACTTCAACACAAAAAAAAACAATCACCCGAGGTGGGGAGAGAGCTAGGACAATTAAGGAGGCAGATCTCAGAGATTATGCGGTTTAAAGCCAAAGCGATCATACAAAGAGGAAAGAAGGTCAATTATGAGTTAGGCGATAAATGCAGTAAATTACTAGCAGGGAAACTCAAGGAAAAGAGCAGGTCGATATATGTTCCGCAGATTAAAGGGAAAGAGGGACAGCTTATAAAAAAAACCTAGAGAGATAGCCCAAACATTTGGGGAATTTTACTCGGGGTTATATAATTTACCATCAGAAGTAGATACAAAGTTGGAGACGGAGGAGTATCTTTCCGCGGCAGGATTAACTAGAGTGCCATCACCGGTTCGGAAGAAATTAGAGAGTCCTATAACTACTGAAGAGGTAGAGGAAAACTTAAAGAAAGTCAAAGTAGGGAAATCTCCAGGTCCTGATGGATTTTCGGTAAGTTATTACAGGGAATTTTCCAGAATACTAAACGTGCAGATGACAAAATTCTTTAATGCAGTGGGGGGAACGGCGGTTTTTCCCCCAGAGGCACTGTTGGCCCACATTACGGTGATCCCTAAAGAGGGGAAGGATCCGGCAGAGTGTAGTAGTTATAGGCCTATATCACTGTTAAACGCTGATCTAAAACTCTTCTCTAAAATAATAGCGTCTAGACTGCAACCATTGATAGCACAGTTAGTGGACATGGACCAGGTGGGATTTGTGCCAGGGAGGGAAGCAAAAGACAATACGATTAAAATCCTTAATCTGGTGCATTATGTTGGAAAGAAAAAAATTCCCTGTGTATTTTTGAACACTGACGCAGAAAAAGCGTTTGACAGAGTGAGTTGGCGTTTTTTGGAGCAAGTGCTGAGACAAGTGGGTCTGGGTGAACGGATGGTCAGATGGATCATGAGTATGTACACAAGCCCACGTGCCTCAGTAAGGGTTAATGGAGTAATATCACCCCCTTTTGGAATTACGAACAGAACAAGACAGGGATGCCCCCTATCGCCCCTGTTGTTTGCTCTTACATTAGAGCCCCTGTTAAATAGAATTCGACAAAATGCGAATATCCAGGGAATTCAGATGGGAGATCAGGTACATAAAGTAGCTGCATATGCGGACGACCTGCTCTTTTCAGTGACCAACCCTCATGTATCACTCCCCAACCTGGTAAGAGAAATAGAGAAATATGGGAGGATATCGAACCTGAAAATAAATAAAACAAAATCTGAGGCAATGAAGGTGGCGATCCCAGAACCTATGGGCGACATAATAAAACAGAATTTTAAGTTTAAATGGGGGAAGGTATTAAAATATTTAGGTACATATATATCATCAGAGATCAAAAATATATATGCATTGAATTTTCCCCCACTGTACAATGCAATACGAATTTTGTTAGATAAATGGAGAAATGGAATGCACTCGTGGTTTGGGAGAGGAAGTATAGTTAAAATGTGCATTTTGCCAAAGGTTTTGTATTTATTTCAGGCACTACCAATCTCTATACCAATGACCTTTCTTAGACAGGTGAATACCCTGTTTATGAAATTTATTTGGGCAGGGAAAAAAGCCAGAATTAAAAGAGATCTGCTGAGAATGCCTAAAAGTGTAGGAGGGATGGCAGTCCCAAATATAATAAAATATTATAGAGCAACACATTTGACCAGGTTGGTAGACTGGTGTAGACATGGGGAATGTAAACGTTGGGTAAGTATAGAGCAGTACATAAGTCAGATACCTTTAGGTAGAGCACCTTGGTGCTATGCGGCTCTCCCTAGACAACTTAAGAGACACCCTATAATAGGCCCCACACTGTTAATCTCAGCAAAAGTATGTGGAGATAAGAAATATACACCAAGTAAATCACCACTGTTACCCATAATTGGTAATCCTAATTTTATCCCAGGGATGGAGAAGGATATAATTGAAAAGTTTAAAGGAAAGAACCTCCGACAGGTCTCGGATTTTTTAAAGCCAAATGCTTGGCCATCAATCGGAGATCTGACGGAGGCTGGAGGTTTATTTGAACTCTCAACGTGGCAGGCGCTTCAAGCAAGTCATTTTGTAAGATCTCTGGGCTCGGTAACTGAATTTCAAAGGCAGCTGACAACAATGGAGATTTATTGTAATGGGGTGGAACCAATATCAAGAGTATTATCTAAAATGTATGGGTTTTTGAACATGCCACCGGAAGAATTTGTGATGCCGGGAATGCGGAAATGGGAGAAGGACTTGGGGAGAACCTTCACCCCAAGTCAGCATAAACAAATAATATACCTAGCATTCAACTCTTCGGTATGTTCAAAGATACAAGAAGCTAACTACAAACTCCTTATACAATGGTATTACACCCCAGAAAGATTACATCAATTTGATGAAGAAGCAGATGAAAGGTGCTGGAGGTGTGGTAGAGAGCAAGGAACTTTGATCCATATTTTTTGGTCCTGCCAAAAAATCAGACAGTACTGGGAGGAGGTGAGAAGAATTTTACAAAAATTTGAGGAAGAGTTGATCCCAGATGATCCTGCTTTTTTTCTGCTACATAGCTCACAGATACCGGTGCAGAAGTACAGGAGGTCGGTAGTGCCCCATATGGTTAATGCAGCAAGGGTAGGAATAACGTTGAGGTGGAGGGACTCGTGCCCCCCCTCTATTGCAGGTTGGCTTAAAAGGATTCAAGAGGTTGGTGCAATGGAAGATTTGGTGCATTCAGCGCAGAATAGGAGGACACAGTATGAAGAAACATGGTCAGGATGGAATGTATTTATAAGATCGGAGGAAGGGAAGAAGTTATTAGAGTAAAGACAGAGGTGAAGAGAAGGAATTTGAAAGAACCAATCCTACGTCTCGTGAGAGGAGAGAGGGGGGGGAGGGGGGGTTTCTATAGGGTTTTTTTTTTTTTTTTTTTTTTTTGGGGGGGGGGGGGGAGGAGGTTGGTTGTTTGGGGGTATTAAATAAGAGTGGTAATAGGAATGATGACTGTTAAAGAAAAAAAACTGAAGGAGAATGTATTGAAGTTGTAATTACATCCTGTCAGTCGTAGTATTTTTGATTATTTGTTGGAAAAAAAAACATAAATAAAAGATAAGTAAAAAAAAAAAAAGAATTTCCGAATTAAAGAATTTTCGAATTAAAGAATTTACAAATTTTCAAACAAATTTTGGAATTAACAAATTTCCGAATTAACAAATTTTGGAATTAACAAATTTTCATATAAATGATCCTGCTTATTACATGGAAGTCATAAAAATCTATTATATGGGTATTCCTAGGCCTGATCTGAAGGGAGTGATGGAAACACAAATTTATGAATTTACAAAATGTATACATTTTTTATACCGCATCGAAATTTAAAACACATTTTCGAATTAACAAATATCCAAATTTTCGAGTTAACAAATTAACAAATTTCCGAATCAACAAATTATCAAAATCATCAAATTTTTTAATTTTCGAATTTCCATACGAATGATCCTGCTTATTACATGGAAGTCATAAAAATCTATTATCTGGGTATTCTTAGGCCTGATCTGAAGGGAGTGATGGAAGCACAAAATTTCAGAATTTTTGAATTTCAGGATTAACGAATTTCAGAATTAAAGAATTTTCAAATTGAAGAATTTCTGAATTAACACATTTCCAGAAAAAACAAACTTCCGAATGAAAGAATTTCCGAATGAAAGAATTTCCGAATTAAAAAATTTCCGAATTAAAAAATTTCCGAATTAAAGAATTTCCGAATTAACAAATTAACTAATTTTTGAATTAACAAATAAACAAATTTACGAATGAACTAATTTACGAATTAACAAATAAACAAATTAACAAATTAACACATTTTCGAATGAACACATTTCCGAAATAACAAATTAACAAATTTTCGAATTTACGAATATTTAGATAAATCAGTTAAACGGGTTTTCATTAATTTCGGATATTTCCCTAATTAACAAAATTTGTCAAAATTTGTTAAACTAATTCGGAACTAAACAAATTGCACATGTCTAATGCCTGTGGTAATTGTTGCATCTGAGCTTGACATTCCCACCGTTCTGTACTGTACTGCTCAAAAAAAAAAAAAGAGCGTGAAGTCACAGAGCGGTAGAACAAAAGTATTGAGCCATTAGGCGAGAAGAATTTACTTTGCGATCACAGAATTTTTTTTCTTGTAATATTTCTCATCTCGCGTTCAGAAGAAGTAGCAGTGCATAAAAAATGCGCCCAAATTTCAGATACATTTCTGTTTGAAGTGAAGAAAAAATAAATAAACAACATTGCATATGCAATGTTCAGTCTGATGTCAAAGAGGAAAAAAAAAAATTAGAGATGGTTTTTCAAGACAAGTACAAGGCTTGCACTATCAAAGGAAAAAAAATAAAAATAAAAAAAAAAGATTGCGGATGAGTTTATGAATAACCGAGAGTCAGATTTGCATTGGCGGTGTTCCTGATTACGCTGCACCTGCCATTGTAAATCCTTTTAAGTGTTGTTTTTTTCATTAGATGCTCTTCATATGGCAGAGGCACGTCATAGGAATGATCCTGAAAGTCAGAAAAATCAATTATCGGGGTATTCCTAGACCCGATCTGAAGGGAGTGATTGAAACAACAAGACAACGTGACAGGAGAATGTGACACAAGCATCAGGTTCTAAGTGCACCGCCGACCCCCAACCCCCCCAACATCCAACGCACATTTAACCCTTTCACGACTAAGCCTATTTTTTACATTTGGCGTTAAAATCTGTATTTTTGGCTACAAAATTACTTAGAACCCCCAAACATTATATATTTTTTTTAGCAGAGAACCCAGAGAATAAAATGGCGATTGTTGCAATATTTTATGTCACGCGGTATTTGTGCAGCAGTGTTTTAAAAATGCAACTTTTTGGGCAAAATGAACATTCATGAATTAAAAAAAAAAGTAAAAAGTAAAGTTAGCCCAATTTCTTTTGTATAATGTGAAAGATGATGTTACGCTGAGTGAATAGATACCAAACATGTCACGCTTTATAATTGCACGCACTCGTGGAATGGTGACAAACTACGGTACCTAAAAATCTCCATTGGCCGACGCTTTAAACTTTTTTTTACGGTTACCACGTTAGAGTTACAGATAGTGGTGCAATGGATCACCCCCTTCGGAAATTCGGAAGAGGAGCCCGCACTCGTGAGACACACACACCGCTGGGAGTCATACTGATGGGGGGTGTCTGTACTACTGGGGGGTTACTGTCTGTACTGAAAGGGTGGTGTCTGTACTGAGAGGGGGGGTGTCTGCACTGAGGGGGGTGTCTTCACTGAGGGGGGTTACTGTCTGTACTGAGAGGGGGGTGTCTGTACTGAGAGGGGGGTGTCTGTACTACTGGGGGGTGTCTGCACTGAGGGGGTTTACTGTCTGTACTGAGAGGGGGGTGTCTGTACTGAGAGGGGGGTGTCTGCACTGAGGGGGGGTGTCTTCACTGAGGGGGGTTACTGTCTGTACTGAGGGGGGGTGTCTGTACTGAGAGGGGGGTGTCTGTACTACTGGGGGGTGTCTGCACTGAGGGGGTTTACTGTCTGTACTACGGGGGGTGTCTGTACTAAGAGGGGGGGTGTCTGTACTGAGAGGGGGGGTGTCTGTACTGAGAGGGGGGGTGTCTGTACTGAGAGGGGGGTGTCTGTACTGAGGTGGTGTACTGCTGGGGAGGGTCTGCACTGAGGTGGGGGTGTCTGCACCGATGGGGGTGTCTGCACCGAGGGAGGGGGGTCTTTACTGAGGAGGGACTATAGTTGGTGGGGGGGTGACACCATTTTTTTTTCATCGGGTGACACCAACCCTAGTGATGCCACTGCAGTGGGGGAGATGTGGATATTAGTGGGGAGATGTGGATATTACAGTGGGGGAGATGTGGATATTACAGTGGGGGGGGGGGGAGATGTGGATATTACAGTGTGGGGGGGGGGAGATGTGGATATTACAGTCGGGGGGGGAGATGTGAATATTACAGTGGGGGGAGGTGTGGATATTACAGTGGGGGAGATTTTTTTTTTGCCGATCTGAAAAATTATCCGATCCGTGACTCTGATCCGAGGAACGATCCGAATCGTGAGTTTTTTGATCCGTTGCACCCCTAGTTACAGAGGAGGTCTAGTGCTAGAATTATTGCTCTCGTTCCGACGATCGCGGCGATACCTCACATGTGTGATTTGAACACTGTTTACATATGCGGGCGCGACTTCCGTATGCCTTTTTCTTTGTTGCGTGAGCTCGCAGGGACGGGGGCGCTTTAAAAAAATGTTTTCTTATTTATTTTATTTATTTTTAAAATATATATATAAAAAAAAAATTTGATCCCTTTTATTGCTGTCACAAGGAATGTAAACATCAGTAATAGGTGGTGACAGGTACTCTTTATGGAGGGATCGGGGATCTAAAAGACCCCCAATCCCTCCTTTGCACTTCAAAGTATTCAGATTGGCAAAAACGGTGATTCTGAATACTGTGTATTTTTTTAAATCCGGCGCCATTGGCAGCCGAGTAACCCGGAAGTGACGTCACAACGTCGCTTCCGTGGTTACATTGAGGAGACTGGATCAAAGCCATTTACGGCTTTGTTTTAGTCTGAGGTTAAGCACTGCAGGCAGAAGATCATAGATCGGGTCTCCCGGTGGGATGGGAGGCCCGGTCAGAGCAGCGGGAGGCGGTGGGGGGGGGGGGGGATTGGTGGGGGTTGGATGAGGACGACCCTAAAGTACAGCCAGAGCTACAATGGAAGGGTTTAGATCAAAGCATATTCATGTGTTAGAATGGCCCAGTCACAGTCCAGACCTAAATCACATTGAGAATCTGTGGCAAGACTTGAAAATTGCTGATCACAGACGCTCTCCATCCAATCTGACAGAACTTGAGATATTTTACAAAGAAGAATGGGGGAAAATGTCCTCTCTAGATGTGCAAAGCTGGTAGAGACACCCCCAAAAAGACTTGTAGAGAAAGGGTGTTCTACAAAGTATTGACTCCGGGGGGTGCCATACAAATGCCCCCCCCCGACACTTTTCACATATTTATTTGTATCATTTATCATTTTCCTTCCATTTACGTTTTTTGGTTGTAACATGAGAAAATGTGGGGCATTTCAAGGGGTATGCATACTTTTTCAAGGAACTCTAGGTAGAGGTAGGAAATTTGCTCACGTAACAAGATATCCATTGTTGCTAATAGTTACGTAAGTCAGAAAAAAAAGGGGGGCGCCAGCGTTATAAATAGACCCCGTCAAGGGCATTTACAAAGTCAATAAAATAATTCTATTCTAATGAGACGTATCGCAGTTTTCTATACGGCTTCTGTAGAATTGGTGTGAATGTTTAAGGATTTCCTGCTGTTGTGCGATTCCCCCCCCCCTTTTTCCTCCACCTCTGATCGTCAATGGTGGTGGGAAATCTCTCAGTTGAGGAAAGCATAAAAAGAGGAAAAACCTGTATAGCTAAGTAACAGGTACAAAATTATCGACCGCATTTATTTACAGTGGAACATAATCCGTTCCAGGAGAATGCTCGTAATCCAAAGTACTCGCATACCAAAGCGAGTTTCCCCATTGAAGTCAATTGAAACGAAAATAATTTGTTCCGCATTGACTTCAATGGCATGCAATACCACATGTGGCCAGAGGTGGGGGGGCGCCGGAGAGCCATGGAAACGGCCGGAAAGGCCCGAGGACACCTCAGCTGACCTTGGTTTAGGAGATATTTCTTGCACCTACAGGTAAGTCTTAATCTAGGCTTACCTGCAGGTAAAAGTGGTCTGTAATGGTTTACAACCACTTTAAGCCTCATACACACGATCGGACTTCCATCGGACATTTACGTGGATTTAGGTCCGAAGGGGGGCGTTGGCCGTGAACGTGTTCTTCATGCAGACAGCAGAACTTTTTCAGCCAACATTTCACCAAATCACATGGTTTTTACCGCCACCCTTTGGGCAACTTCCGCTATTGATGTCTGATCTTTAGCATTTTTTATGAGCATGCGTGTTTGTACTTTGGACTTTAGTCCGATGGACTTGTGTACACACGACTGGATGATCCTTCATCGGACATTTGTTGCCAGAAAGTTTGAGAGCATGCACATCGAACATTTGTCCGACAAAAACTCGTCCGTTTGGACCGTTGTTGACGAAAAGTCCGATTGTGTGTATCGGCCTTTAAGCCTTGTACACACGATCGGACTTCCATCAGACTTTTCAGTGGATCTTGGTCTGAAGAGGGCGTTGGCCGTGAACTTGTCCGATAAAACGCGTCCGTTCAGACCTTTGTCAAAAATTTCCCGATCGTGTGTATGGGCCTTTAGAAATGGTTGTGCGTGAAAATCACAGTAGATCGTCAGTTTTTGAAATACTCAGACCAGCCCGTCTGTAACCAACAACCATTCCATGTTCAAAGACACCTAAATCCCCTTTCTTCCCCGTTCTGATGCTCAGTTTGAACCTCAGCATTTCGTCTTCACCACCTCTAGATGCATTCATTGAGTTGCTGCCATGTGATTGGCTGATTAGTAATTCTGGGCCAGATTCACAGAAGAGATACGACGGCATTTCTCTGAAACGCCGTCGTATCTCTCAGAGTATCTATGCGACTGATTCATAGAATCAGTTACGCATAGATAGCCCTTAGATCCGACAGGTGTAATTGTCTTACACCGTCGGATCTTAGGATGCAATACCTCGGGTGGATACCGCTGGGTGGAGTTTGCGTCGTATTCCAGCGTCGGGTATGCAAATTAGCAGTTACGGCGATCCACAAAGGTTTTTCCCGTCGTTACGTCTTAGGCCGGGTACTCACGAGCAAACATGTACGGTGAAACCGGTCCGTCGGACCGTTTTCACCGTACATGCCTGCCAGAGGGCTTCTGTACGATGGTTGTACTAACCATCGTACAGAAGTCCGCGCGTAAACACTACGCGGGGCGTGTCCGCGTCGTCGCCGCGACGATGACGCGGCGATGACACGGTGACGTGGGCGGGCCTGCCATTTAAAGGCTTCCACGCATGCGTCAAAGTCATTCGACGCATGCGAGGGACGGCGGGCGCTCGGACATGTACGGTAGGTCTGTACTGACGACCGTACATGTCCGAGCGGGCAGGATTCCAGCAGACGGTTTTAAAACACGTCCAGGAATATTTGCCCGCTGGGAAAAGGCCCGGCAGGCAAATGTTTGCTGGAATTCGGCCCGCTCGCGCCTACACACGACCGAACATGTATGCTGAAACTGGCCCGCGGACCAGTTTCAGCATACATGTTTGGTCGTGTGTACGGGGCCTTAGTTTCCCGTCGCAAAGTTAGGGGTGCTATTAACATGGTGTAAAATTACTCCACTATGTTAAAGTATGCCTGTCGTTCCCGCGTCGCTTTTGAATTTTTTTTCCCGGCGTATGTACGTTACGCACGTCGCGATTCACAAACACGTTGCGCCGCCGTAATTTTGCGTAAAGCATGTCGGGAAAATTGCGAACGAAGCATGCGCAGTACGTCCGGCGCAGGAGCACGCCTAATTTAAATGGTACCCGCCCCATTTGAATTGGACGGGTTTGCGCCGGACGGGTTTACGATACACCGCCGCAAGTTTACAGGTAAGTGCTTTGTGGATCGGGCACTTACACTGAAAACTTGCGGCGGTGTAACGTAAACGGGTTACGTTACACGGCCGCAATTCTATGTGAATCTGGCCCTCTGTTACTAAGCAATTGAGCATATGTGTCTAATAAAGTGGCCCGGTGAGTGTAGATCTCAGTAGAAGTATGAATAATGGAAATGATTTGGGTACAGAAGCGTTGACCTCACTGGTAGCATGCATAATGGGATTGAGCTGTGCGTGTCGGAGCATAGCTCTCACTGTTGACATGGAGACTAGAGAGGGAGCATTGTGCACTGCGGATCTCACCGGTTCTCATTCTCATGATGGCTAATGGGAGAGATTTGTGTGAACTCAATCGTAGATCTCAGTTGGTATGACTAACAGAAATGATTTGGTGTAATATGGGGGATCGTTAGCTCTAGGGTGGTAGATGCGTTTTCCAGTGATTCAAGCCAGTCAGGAACTATATTTTAGGGAATGGCAGGCAGTGGAGGCCCGTCCATAGAGGACGCATGGGCGCCGCCTCCCCACCCAATGCGCCTGGCCCCCTGATCTACATAACAGGGCACCAGACTATGGACGACAATGTGGGGTGGGTGTTTTTTTTTTTGGAATCACCTGGCAGAGGCTCTAATAGGCTTTTAACCACTTAAGGACCAGCGCACACACATATACATCGACAGAATGGTACGGACAGGCAAATGGGCATACAGGTACATCCCTTTAAATGGTGGAATGGAGGAGACCTATGTGCGCTGCTGGATTATAGAGCTATGTACTCCGAATAATGGAAATTATTTTGGTTTCAAAGTGTTGACCTCACCGGTGGTATGGGTAATAGAAGTGAGCTGTGTGGGTTGGATTGTAGCCCTCAGTGGTATGAATAATGGAGATGATTGGGGTTCTAAAGTGTTGACCTCACCGGTAGCATGGGTGATGGGATTGAGCCGTGTGTGCAGGAACCTACCTCTTACTGTTGACATGGAGACTGAGGAGTGAGCTTTGTGTATTGCAGATCTTCTCCTTCCCTCAGATGGCTTTGTACAAAGTTTCAATAAGAGAAAAAGTATCTGAAAGGATACAGGTTGTGATGTGCTGTTAACTCTAAGGCCGGGTACACACGGACAAACATGTATGGTGAAAGCGGTCCGTCGGACCGTTTCCACCATACATGTCTGCCAGAGGGCTTCTGTACGATGGTTGTACACACCATCGTACAGAAGTCCGCGCGTAAACAATACGCGGGGCGTGTCCGCGGTGTCGCCGCGTCGATGACGCGGTGTCGCCGCGACAATGACGCGGCGACGTGGGCGGCCCGCCTTTAAAATGCTTCCACGCATGCGTCGAAGTCATTCGACGCATGCGAGGGACGGCGGGCGCCTGGACATGTACGGTAGGTCTGTACTGACGACCGTACATGTCCGAGCGGGCTGAATTCCAGCGGACTGTTTTAAAACAAGTCCAGGAATATTTGTCTGCTGGGAAAAGGCCCGGCGGGCAAATGTTTGCTGGAATTCGGCCCGCTCGCGCCCACACACGACCAAACATGTCTGCTGAAACTGGCCTGCGGGCCAGTTTCAGCAGACATGTTTGCTCGTGAGTATGGGGCCTTAGAAACCCATTTCAATGTGTGTGTGTATATATATATATATATATATATATATATATATATATATTTATATGATAGAGAGCTGAAAACATCCGTTAGAGACCTATAAGCTTTAAAGAAAAACAATAGCTTGCCTCCTACACCTGACCTTGGGCAAAATCCATAGAAACGACACCTTCATGCAGCTCACAAGACTTATTTTCTTCACCCGATACAGTTGTGTTGAGGATGGCCTTGTGACGGAAGTGCTTTTAGTTCAGGTACTTATATAGCCCCGTCAATTTTATGCAGCTCTGTACAGCTGTACAGTTGAACCTCAGATTACGAGCATAGGGGGTAATCCACAAACACCCGGCGCAACTTAACTTTTGTCATTTAAGTTACACCGCCGCAAATTGCACAAGGTAGTACCTGATCCACAAAGCACTTACCTTGAAATTTGCAGCGGTGTAACTTAAAATCGTCCGGCGCAAGGCGTTCCTAATTTAATGGGGCGAGTCCCATTTAAATTAGGCGCGCTCCCGCGCCGGACGTACTGCGCATGCTTCCGACGTCATTTTCCCAACGTGCTTTGCGCGGTTTTACGTTGCGCCGGGTTTTGAAAAACGCGACGGGCGTAAAAAAAAAAATACGAGTTGCGGCAAAAAAAAAAAAAAAAGACACCGTCGCGGGAAAGAAGGGTCTACTTTTACATGGTGTACTAACTTTACACCTTGTAAAAGCAGCCCTAATTTTGCGATAGCAAACTAATACTTACGGAGAAAAAACTAATCTGAAAAGCTTCGTGGATCTCCGTAAGTGCTAATTTGCATACCCGACGCAGCATTTCGACTCAAAATGCCCCCAGCGGCGGCCGAGGTACTGCATCCTAAGATCCGACAGTGTAAGTCCCTTACACATGTCGGATCTTCTGTCTATCTATGTGAAACTGATTCTGTGGATCAGTTCCATAGATAGAAACAGGGATACGACGGCGTATCAGTAGATACGCCGGCGTACCCCTTTTGTGGATTACCCCCATAATCCGTTCCAGAAGAATGCTCGTAATCCAAAGAACTCGCATATCAAAGCGAGTTTCCCCATTGAAGTCAATGAAAACAAAAATAATTCAATGGAATGCAATACCGCATATGGCCAAAGGTGTGGGGGGGGGGGGGCGCTGGGGAGCCTCGGAAACGTCCAGATAGGCCTGAGGACACCACAGCTGACCTCAGCAAGCGTCGAAAAGGCTCAGAAACTGAGTATTTCAGTGTCTTTCCGAACAATGCCGAACGGCGCCGTTCGGCTGCGATCGTCGCTGTTCGGCTCTGGTGCACCCACACCTCAGGCCAAATGCGATACTGCAGGCCATATTTGGTTGAATTCTGCATGTTTTGTGAGTCAACACTCGTAAACCGGGTACGAATTTAAAAAAAAAAAGTTGCTCGCAAGTCAAAACGCTTGTTAACCACTTTGCTCTTAAACCAGGGTTTCACTGTATTGTACATTCACATCAGTCCCTGGCCTCAAGGAGCTTACAATCTAAGGACCCTAACTCACATTCATACATACACATACTAGGGTCAATTTTAGACAGGAGCCAATTAACCTTTCCACATGTCTTTGGTGTGTGGGAGGAAACTGGACTGGAACATACAAACTCCGAGCAGGTAGTGCTGTGGTTGGGATTTGAACCAAAGACCCTAGTGCTGCCAGGAGGAAGTGTCAACCACGTAGCCACTTTTAGTGTTGGATTATCAGCTCTGCACCTATGACATTCAGTATGACAAAGGTACTTGTGTATTTGATTACATCTAAGGTTTTCCTAAGGTCCATCAAACTTTAAAATGGTGAAAACATGTTGTTTGGTTTGGTATCACATTTGTAACGGCTCTGGCGAATGAGAGTGAACCACAACTGCGTATAGCAAGGATTTCAATGCTATTCTTTATGTGAGAATTCAGTATTAGGCCCCAGGCGTCACTCCACACAAACAGGAGTTTGGGGGTTCGCTACATCATCTCTCTCTCACATAAGGAAAGGCGTTGAGCTACTGAGCGTGGACGCATTACAACATGCGACCAGAGCTTAGCGTTTAAAATGATAGGCCCGGATTCACAAAGCACTTACGCCGACGTATAACAAGTTACGCCGACGTAAGTGCAAATGTGCGCCATCGTATCTGTGCGCCAGACCCACAAACTAAGATGCGCCTAAAAACAGGCTACACCCCGCTGATTTATCTTGCTTATGCCGGCGTAGAGTGGGCGCACATTTAGGCTGGACGCATGGTGGCGCTCCCATTGATTAGCCATTCAAATATGCAAATGAGGGAAATACGGCGATTCACGAGCGTACGTGCCTCCGACGCAGGCTAGGCGAGGTGCGCGTAAGTTGTACGTCCGGTGTAAAGTTATGCCCCATAAAGGAGGTGCAACCCAGCAGCAGACATGCAAAGGTGTGCACCAGGGAACACAAGCCGGCGTATTTTACGTTTGACGTGTGTCTGGCTGGGAGTAGGTTACGTTCATGCCGTACGCAGTGATCCGGCGTAATTTAGGGAGTTGTTCCGACGTGGTTGTGAGCATGTGCATGGGGATGCGTCCACGTCTCGGCGCATGCGCAGTTCGTGATATGTATCTGTCTGCCGCTCGGCCCATCATTTGCATGGGGTCAGCCTTCGAAACCCAGCGCAGCGTTGGGAGCACTGGCTTGGTGAATTCCTGCGTTGGCGTAGCGTACATTGTTTGCGCTACGGCGGCGTAATGTGCGCCCGCTCTCTGTGAATCTGGGCCTTAGTATGCACTAAAAGATACGAATGCACAACTGTATGCAAGTAATTAATAGTATTACATAGCGTCGTGCATTAGGCCACTAAGGGAGAAGGTATGAAATACGTCAACCCTTAGCATAGAAAAGTTTAGGCGAACATGTTCAGCAACTTAGGGCATAGGCCCATAAACAGGTAGTACTTATGTCAAGCACGTAGTAAATAGGCGTTGTTGAGGCAACTAATAATTATATATAAGAAGCAATTATAGCTCAGGTACTTTGAGCGTACACGTAGTAAATAGGAGTTGTAGCGACAACTAATAGTTGTATATAAGAAGTAAATATAGCTCAGGTAATAATAGTTGCATATAAGAAGCAATTATTGCTGAGGTAATAATAGTGTAAATGTCCCTTTAAGATTTCCTTAGCAAAGAGCCATAGGCACAACAGTCTATCCCAAGTAGTATGTAAATAGCCAAAAGCCATAATAAATAACAGCAATTGTTTTAGGTGAAAAGCATGCAGCAGATCTTTCTGTAGAACTACAAGTGACACAATGGCCCGGATTCAGATACAATTGCGTATCTATCGGCGGGCGTAACGTATCTCAGATACATTACGCCGCCGTAACTTAGGGCGAATGTTCCGTATTCATAAAGAACTTGCGCCCTAAGTTACGGCGGCGTTGTGTAAATGTGTTGGTGTAAGCCCGCCTAATTCAAATGTGGATGATGTGGGCGTGTTTTACTTAAATTTCTTGTGACCCCACGTATTTGACGTTTTTTACGAACGGCGCATGCGCCGTCCGTGAACGTTTCCAAGTGCGCATGCTCCAAATTACGCCGCAAACTGTCAATGCTTTCGACGTGAACGTAACTTACGTACAGCCCTATTCGCGAACGACTTACGTAAACGACGTAAAATACGACGCTGTTTGTGTGTTTCCGTCCATACTTAACATGACTTACCCCTGCTTTATGAGGGGTAACTTTACGCTGGAAAAAGCCTTACGCAAACAACGTAAAAAAAAAATGCGCCGGGCGGACGTACGTTTCTGAATCGGCGTATCTACCTAATTTGCATATTCCTCGCGTAAATCTACGAAAGCGCCACCTAGCGGCCAGCGTAAATATGCAGCCTAAGATACGACGGTGTAAGAGACTTACGCCGGTCGGATCTTAGGGAAATCTATGCGTAACTGATTCTACGAATCAGGCGCATAGATACGACCCCGCACACTCAGAGTTACGACGGCGTATCCGGAGATACGCCATCATAACTCGTCTCTGAATCCGGGCCAATGACTACTTTTCCGTTTGCAGGGCTTCAGTGTTTGGCAGCAAGGGACTCCGTAGTGTAGGGCATCAGCAAGGAAGAACTCAGGCTGTCCGCAGCGACGGCAGGCTGGACGCAGTGAAAGTCTGTTGCCAGCTGGCCATAATATTGCCCCTTATTGTAGCGTGGCCGGTACGGCTGACAATAATAAATCAAGTGTTGTATTGGAAATGAATGCCTTTATAGGCAGTGACCAGCTGCAGTGCATCAGCAATGAATTCAATAGAACCGCCGTGAGTATAGCGGCGCACTTACGCATTCCAGGCTGGAACGCACCACGGCTCCGGGCGATGATGTCATCGCTCAAGCGCCGTATGCGTTTCCAGCATGGAACGCATTACGGCGCTGAAAGCTCCAGCTATTACAAAGAACAGCCGGTGCGACGGCGCCTGTCACACACATTATACTGATTTTTTTTTACCCCAGGATATGTTATTTATGAGATATACAACCTATTAGATATTTATTTACAGCAGTGTCGGCCTTGAGATGTACACAGCAGTCTTTCTGTGGCTGAATTCTATTACAGTTTTATCTTAGGGTTGTTTTTTTTTTATACTTAAAAGGAGTTGATTGTTCTGGATTACCTTACGGGGCAGATCCAATCGGCAATCCATATTGATCCATATTGATTGATTACATACCTACTACCAGGAAAGATCGTGCCGATTGGTTCTCTCCTTACGCTACACCCAATGCAGATGAAATCTTTAAATTCTACCACTGCTGCAGATACTGGGTAGGAAGAAACCGTAGAATCAATGCAACTGGGCTTGATTAGTCCAACACTGATCAATAAGGACTATTTCTTTTGATGTCCGTAACATCTGTTCCTGTATTCTGATGTCTCTAACCCTACAGGGGTCTCCAAACTCTCTAAACGGAGGATCAGTTTATTGTCCTCCAAACTTTAGGGGGATTGTGGCCCCATAGGGATAGAAAGTGTCCCAGCATCAGTAGGAGGAATAGTGTCCCATCATTGGTATCAGTGGGAGGAATAGTGTCCCATCATTGGTATCAGTGGGGGGGGAATAGTGTCCCATCATTGGACACTTTTCCTCCCTCTGATACCAATGATGGGACACTATTCCTCCCACTGATACCAAAGATAGGACACTATTCCTCCCACTGATACCAAAGATGGGACACTATTCCTCCCACTTATACCAAAGATGGGACACTATTCCTCCCAGTGATACCAAAGATGGGACACTATTCCTCCCAGTGATACCAAAGATGGGACTCTATTCCTCCCAGTGATACCAAAGATGGGACATTATTCCTCCCAGTGATACCAATGATGGGACACTATTCCTTCCAATGATACCAAAGATGGGACACTATTCCTCATACTGATACCAATGATGGGACACTATTCTTCCCACTGATACCAATGGTGGGACACTATTCCTCCCACTGATACCAATGACGGGGCACTATTCCTCCCACTGATACCAATGATGGGACACTATTCCTCCCACTGATACCAATGATGGGACACTATTCTTCCCACTGATACCAATGATGGGACACTATTCCCCCCACTGATGCCAATGATGGGACACTATTCCTCCCACTGATACCAATGATGGGACACTATTCCTCCCACTGATACTCCCCTTCTGGCCGCCGACATGTCGTCCCGGCGGCTCCGGCGCTGTGATTGGCTGGAGTCGCGATGAGGTCACTCCCGCGCATGTGCATGGGAGCCGCCGGTAACGGCACAGAGACTGCAGCAACGGCACATAGGTGCCATTGCATCAAGTCTCCCCATTGCGCATGTGCCAATGACATTGACACATGCAGGGGACAAGGGATATCTCCTAAACCGTGCAGGTTTAGGAGATATCCTTGTTAGCTACAGGTCAAGCCTCGTACATACGCTTGGTTTTCTCGGCAAGAACCAGCAAGAAAACTGCTGGCAGAGCTTTCTTGCTGAGTAAACCGAGCGTGTGTACGAGGCTTTCCGTCAAGAAAACTGCCTAAAATCTCGACGAGAAAAATAGAGAACTTGCTCTCTATTTTCTCGCAGTGATTCTCTGCTGTGCTTTCCTGCCGAGAAACCCGAGAGTGTGTATACTTACCGTTTGCCGTGGAAACCCGCGCATGCTCTAAATGACTTCACCGCATGCACGGTAGCTTCCTAGGCATAGGTAGGGTGCAGCAAGATGGCGGCGACGGCATCGAATGTGACAAGCGCATGCTCGTCGTACGCGATGACGTCACTGCGTTCTTGCGTTTCAAAATAACCGTGGTTATTTTGAAAGGAGGCGGCAAGGGGGCGGCAAGAGATTCTTGCCAACAATCTCGTCAGGAAAAACGATGTTTTTTTTCCTGACGAGATTCTGGACCGTGTGTAGGAGGCTTAACCACTTAAGAACCCCTTTACATCGATATACATCGGCAGAATGGTATGGCTGGGCACATCATTGTACCTGTACGTTGCCCTTTAAGCCCAGCCGTGGGGTCGCACACAACCCGGTCCGAAGCTCCATGACCGCGGGACTCGAGTCCCGCGGTCAGTCCCCGGAGCTGAAGAACGGGGAGAGCTGTATGTAAACACAGCTTCCCCGTTCTTCACTGTGGCGCCATCATCGATCGTGTGTTCCCTTATATAGGGAATCACAATCGATGATGTCACACCTACAGCCACACCCCCTACAGTTAGAAACACAGATGAGGTCACACATAACCCCATCAGCGCCCCCTTGTGGTTAACTCCCAAACTGCAATTGTAATTTTCACAGTAATCGGTGCATTTTAAAAGCATTTTTTGCTGTGAAAATGATAATGGTCCCAAAAATGTGTCAAAATTGTACGAAGTGTCCGCCATAATGTCGCAGTCATGAAAAAAAAATCGCTGATCGCCGCCATTAGTAGCAAAACATTTTTTTAAATAAAAATGCAATAAAACTATCCCCTATTTTGTAAAAGCTATACATTTTGCGCAAACCAATCGATAAACGCCTATTGCGATTTTTTTTTACCAAAAATAGGTAGAAGAATACGTATCGGCCTAAACTGAGGAAAAAAAACTTGTTTTTATTTGTTTTTGGGGGATATTTATTACAGCAAAAAGTAAAAAATATTGCATTTTTTTCAAAATTGTCGCTCTATTTTTGTTTATAGCGCAAAAAATAAAAACCGCAGAGGTGATCAAATATCACCAAAAGAAAGCTCTATTTGTGGGGAAAAAAGGACGCCAATTTTGTTTGGGAGCCACGTCGCACGACCGCGCAATTGTCAGTTAAAGCGACGCAGTGCCGAATCGCAAAAACTGGCCAGGTCCTTTACCTGCCTAAAGGTCCGGGTCTTAAGTGGTTAAAGACCAGGATTTTTCTGACACTTTTTGTTTACATTTTGTTTTTTGTTGCTAGAAACTAACTTAGAACCCCCCAAACATTATATATAATGGAACAAACAATAGCCTGTGGGACTTTAACTACTTGCCGCCCGCCGTCCGTCATATGATGATGGCTGGGCGGTGCGGCTCTTGTTCTGGACGGGCATCATATGATGTCCTTCGGCTTCTCGGCTTCGTCCTTGGCTTCCGCCGGGCATCCGCGATTGCCGGTGACACAGCCAAGGACGTGGATCTTTGTGTGTAAACACACAGATCTACGTCCTGTCAGAGGAGAGGAGACCGATGGTGTGTTTCCAGTACAGAGGAACACCAATCGATCTCCTCCCCTTGTGAGTCCCCTCCCCCTACAGTTAGAATCACTCCCTAGGACACACAATTAACCCCTTGATTCCCCCCTAGTATTAACCCCTTCCCTGACAGTCTACGTTTACACAGTAATCAATGCAATTTTATAGCACTGATCGCTGTATAAATGTGAAAGGTCCCAAAATAGTGTCAAAAGTGTCCGATGTGTCCGCTATAATGTCGCAGTCACAATATAAATCGCAGATCGCCGCCATTACTAGTAAACATTTTTTTTTAAAAATGCCATAAATATTTCCCCTATTTTGTAGACGCTATAACTTTTGTGCAAACCAATCAATATACGCTTATTGCGATTTTTTTCCCCCAAAAAAATATGTAAAAGAATAGGTTGGTAATAAGTGGCTGCAGGTGGCTGCAGGTTGGGATGAAGCGTAGTTGAGGAACAAGCCAAAGGTCAGTAATAAGTGGTTGCGGGGATCAAGCGTAAGTGTAGTTGAGGAACAAGCCAAAGGTCGGTAATAAGTGGTTGCAGGTTGGGATGAAGCGTAAGCATAGTCAAGGAAAAAGCCCAAGGTTAGTAACAAGTGGTTGCAGATTGGGATGAAGAGGAAGCGCAGTTGAGAAACAGGCCCAAGGTCGGTAACAAGTGGTTGCAAGTTGGGATGAAGCAGAAGCATAGTCAAGGAACAAGCCAAAGGTCAATAACAAGTGGTTGCAGGTTGGGATCAAGCAGAAACATAGTTGAGGAACAAGCCAAAGGTCGGTAAAAAGTAATTGCATATTGGGATGAAGCAGATGAGTAGTTGAGGAACAAGCCAAAGGTCAGTAATAAGTGGTTGCAGGTTGGGATGAATCGGAAGTGTAGTTAAGGAACAAACCGAAGGTCAGTAATAAGTGGTTGCAGGTTAAAATGAAGCGGAAGCATAGTCAAGGAAAAAGCGCAAGGTTAGTAACAAGTGGTTGCAGGTTGGGATGAAGAGGAAGCACAGTTGAGGAACAGGCCCAAAATTGGTAACAAGTGGTTGCAGGTTAGGATGAAGCGGAAGCATAGCCAAGGAACAAGCCAAAGGTCAATAACTAGTGGTTGCAGGTTGGGATCAAGCAAAAACATAGTTGAGGAACAAGCCAAAGGTCGGTAAAAAGTAATTGCAATTTTGGGATGAAGCAGAGGAGTAGTTGAGGAACAAGCCAAAGGTCAGTAATAAGTGGTTGCAGGTCGAGATCAAGCAGAAGCATAGCCAAGGAACAAACCAAAGGTCAGTAATAAGTGGTTGAGGATTGGGATGAAGTGGAAGCATGGGGCCAGATTCAGGTACAAATGCGGCGGTGTAACGTATCGTCTTTACGTTACACCGCGCAAGTTTTCAGCGCAAGTGCCTGATTCACCAAGCACTTTCGGCGGCGTAGCGTAAAGCCGTCCGGCGCAAGCCCGCCTAATTCAATTGGGGCGTATACCATTTAAATTAGGCGCGCTCCCACGCCGAACGTTCTGCGCATGCTCCGTTAGTAAATTTCCTGACGTGCTTTGCGCGAAATTACGGCGCCCCGCCGTGTTTGTGAATGGCGACGTGCGTAACGTACTTACGCCGAAAAAAATAAAAATAAAAATTCGACACGGGAACGACGGCCATACTTTAACATGGCTGGTGTAAAGTTAAGCCATGAAAAAGCAGGCTTAACTTTGCGACAGGAAAAACGACTTGCGACGACGTAACGCACGCGAGTAGCTTTGTGGATCGCCGTAAAAGCTCATTTGCATACCCGACGCTGGAAAACGACGCAAACTCCACCCAGCGGCGGCTGAAGTATTGCAGCCTAAGATCCGAAGGCGTACGAAGCTGTAAGCCTGTCGGATCTTAGCCAAATGCCGTTGTATCTTCTTTGTGAATCACAAATTAAGATACGACGCGGCAAATTTGAAAATACGCCGGAGTATCAGTAGATACTCCGGCGTATTTCTTCTATGAATCTGGCCCATAGTCGATGAACAAGTCCAAGGTTAGTAACAAATGGTTGCAGGTTGGGATAAAGCGGAAGCGTAGTTGAGGAACATGCCAAAGGTCAGTAACAAGTAGTTGCAGATCAGGATGAAGCGGAAGCATAGTTAAAGAACAAGCCCAAGGTCAGTAATAAGCGGCTGCAGATTGGGATTAAGCAGAAGCACAGTTGAGGAACAAGCCAAAAGTCGTAAACAAGTGGTTGCAGGTTGGGATCAAGGGCAAGCATAGTTGAAAAACAAGCTGTAGGTCAGTAATAAGTGGTTGCAGGTTGGGATGAAGCGGAAGCATACAGTAGTTGAGGAACAAGCCCAAAGTCATAAACTAGTGGTTGCCGTTTGGAGTCAAGCAAATCATAGTTGAAGAACAAGCCAAAGGTCACTAACAACTGGTAGCAAACGTACAGCAGCAGGAGTGACTTAGCAGCGAGTAATTAGCTAGTGAGAGCACAATAATCCGGCAAACAGGAAGTGCAAAGGCGTGGCCTTAAATAGAACATTCATAGGAGGAGCAAAGGGTCCACAAGAAACAAGGTACAAGGCAAACTTATCTGAGGGATTGTCCAGCATCCCAGGTGGCTCAGCAAGAAGAAACATAACCAGACCCAGCAGAGGTCGCGGGTTCAGCCCCCGGCTCCTGACAGCTGCCTTTGATAAGTTCACGCTTCTTTTTCCCTTTGCTGCTATCGTAAGGTTTGCCAACACCTCCCATACTATTTATCTTAGATGTCAACACCTCTGAAGTAGAGGTGGGAGCACTTCTCTCTCAAAGATCAGGAACTTACGCATTACGACACCCACATGTCCCTTTCTCTTGCAAATTAAGTTTCGTGGAAAGACATTCGGGGGAAGAGAGATTGGAAACTCCTTGCTATCAAATTAGTGTCAGAGGAATGAAGGTGCCTTATGCTACCTCCTTTATACTGGCATTTGAAAATACCAATGCAATAATCTAGAGGTTGGATGAAAAGTTTAGAGCAATTCTTTTTTTTTTCCCATTTCAGTTATGGGCCTATTTTGTTTTTAACAACTTTGCCACACTAAGATACAAAAGTAGTTTAATATATTTTTTTACCCGGGACATAGCAAGAATTTTTTTTGGGCAATATTGTCTTAAAAATAATATTTTATTTGCAATCTACAGACAAAGCAGGTTTTAAAACAAATAAGGTTATTGTCGATAAAATGTCCACAATTTATTCTGTAATATGTCAGTCTTAAAAAGAGTATTTTATTGACAATCTACAAACTAAACAATTAACTAAGAGCTTTAAAAGAACTAGATAAAATGCACAAATTTTATTCCCTGATTTTTCGGTCTTAAAAATAATATTTTCTTTGCAATCTACAGAAAAAAAAAATAGGGTTATTGTAGCTTCAGATCCACAGTGAGAGTACGCCGGTGTATCTACTGATACGCCGGCGTACTTTCAAATTTCCCGCGTCGTATCTTTTTTTTTTTAACAGAGATGTTTTATTGAGAAAACAAAGCAGGTTTACATTGTCACAGATAAATATAGGTACAGTTAGATACAAAAGAAAAGATTCAGGACCGTCCCAAGAACTCAGAGCAGGATAAAATTACTAAGTGCAATACCATTTCAGGGGGAGGAACATCAAAGCCCAAACCCAGCCAACCCCCCCTTGAACCCTAAGGGAAAAGACAAAAATTAATACCAGGATTCATACCCAGCCCCCGCTCCCCCAAGGGTCACCTGAGGGAAAAGAAGTGGGAATAGGATAAAACAGGCTCCCCCTGGAGGGAGGGGGGGGGAAGGGGTGGGGGGGAGAGTGCAAAGTAGAGCGAGTGAAAATCACACGTCACCAATCACATGAAACATCAACAAGTACAGCGTAATATTCGGACCAAAACCCAACCTTAACCCCTGGCATCAATCCATCCAGACCACACCTTGTCAAACTTTGCTGGGCACTGTCTACTTTCATAAGTGATCCTGTAAAGTGGCAGAACGTTGTTGATAGACTGGGTCCAAGACTCCACCGTAGGCGGGTCAGCTGCCTTCCATTTAAGAAGGATTTCCCTCCTGGCATAGAAGAGGGAGAAGGTAAGAAACAATTTAGAGTACCTGTCACCCTGCGTCTCCTCCAGGTGGCTCAAAAGAAGAACCAAGGGGTCCATCGGGACCTGCAGCTGAGACACCAAACCCAGAATCCCAGCCACCCGGCCCCAGTAAATCTGAATCTTGGGGCATGACCACACCATGTGCCAAAATGAGCCCTCCTGAACCCCGCATCGCGGACAAAGAGGGTCCCTCTGGGGGTAGATGCGGGCCAACCTCTGGGGGGTATAGTAAGCCTGATGAAGGAACTTAATTTGTATGAACCTGTCCCTAGCTGCTATAAGTGACGGGATGAACGTGGAAACACATTCCTCCCACTTTTCATCATCCAGGTCAGGTATATCAGCCTTCCACCTCTCGAGAGAGCAAGTCGACCCGGAGTCATATGCAACTGTCAAGTAGAGGTAAAGGGTGGAGAGGGGTCGCCCCATGGTCCGCGAGGTCAAGAGTCTCTCAATCGAGTCAGATTGAAGCGTCAGCGTGTCCGGAAATTGGGCAGTGTACGCATGTCTAAGTTGCCAGTATCGGAATGTCCATTGTGCAGGGATGGAATATTTGTCCCTCAACTCCCTAAAGGTCATAAGAGCGCCGTTGGATACGATATGTTTCAGAGTAGTGATCCCCCTGCTGGCCCAAACCGAAGGGTCAGGAAGGAAGTACAGGTGGGGTAGCAGGGGGTTGCCCCAGAGAGGTAGATGCGGGGAGACATGCGAGGGCCTCGCGTAGATTACCCTAGCCTCCCTCCAGGCCCTAAGCGTTGTTTTCATCGGGACCGTTACCGAGGGGGCCGCCCGGCAACCCCTAAATGCAAGGTTGCTCAGGGCGGCATATGAGCCCAGAATGGCGGCCTCCAACGTAACTGCCGGATTCTGTTTAGGTTGGGCAAACCACCACCGAACGGTGACCAGGACAGCCGCCCAATAGTACAGTTGGAAGTTCGGGAGCGACAAAAAAACTGTCTTTGCCCCTAGGAGCCCTACCCGCCAAGACAAATGTCCCCACCTGACTCTCAAGTTTTTTGAAGAACGCTCTGCAAAGATGGACCGGAGTGTTCCTAAAGTAGTACAAAAATTTGGGCAGAAGCACCATCTTAAGGAGATTAATTCTGCCCACCGGTGTTAGAGGAAGCGAGCGCCACGCCGCGAAGTTGGCAGTGACCTGTTTCATCAGAGGCTGAAGGTTACGCGTCACAAAGTCCCCCAACTCCACCGTAATCTTTATCCCCAGGTACTTGATTTCCTGAACCCACTTAAGCTGCGACCGAACGTCCGCGTCGTATCTTTAGTTTGAATCCTCAAACCAAGATACGACGGCATCTGGGTTAGATCCGACAGGCGTATGGCTTCGTACGCCTTTGGATCTAAGATGCAATTCTTCGGCGTCCGCTGGGTGGCGTTCCCTTCGTTTTCCGCGTTGAGTATGCAAATTAGCTATTTCCGACGATCCACGAATGTACGAGCGGCCGTCGCATTCTCTTATGTCGTCTCTAGTCGGCTTTTTTCGGCGTATAGTTAAAGCTGCTGTTTGGTGGCGTATAGTTAGACTTGCTATGTTAAGTATGGCCGTCGTTCCCGCGTATAATTTAAGAAAAAAAAATTTGTTTGCGCAAGTCGTCCGTGAATCGGGCTGGACGTAATTTACGTCCACGTCAAAACAATGATAAAATTTAGGGACGGCGCATGCGCAGTTCGTTCAGCGCGGGGACGCGCTTCATTTAAATAAAAACACGCCCCCCTACTCGCCGATTTGAATTAGGCGCCGTTACGCCGCGAGAGATACACTACGCCGCCGTAACTTACTGTGCAAATTCTTTCAGGATTCAAACCAAAAAAAGTAAGTTACGGCGGCGTAGCGTATCTCAGATACGCTGCGCCGGGGCAGATCTTTGTGGATCTGCCCCAAAATGTCCAAATTTCATTCTGTAATTTTAGTCTTACTAATAATATTTTCTTTGCAACCTACAGAGAAAAAACAAACAAAAAAAAAAAAGTTTTAAAACAACTAGGGTCATTATAGATAAAATGTCAAAATTGTATTCTGTAATTTGTATAATTATATTACAGCTACATTTCTGGTTGGGCATTATTATTTTTTTCTCATTTTTAATTTAATGTATTGGCCTGGTTGGGCATTATTAAATAAAGATTTTTTTTTTTAAAGTTTTGTGTATTTTTTTTTTTTTTTTATGCGACACTACAAAAGCAAACAGCTAAAAAAAAAGTAATACCTAAGGGGGTGTACGAAGTTAATTAGAGTTGATTTTGGTTACCTATGAATTTATTAGAGGATAAATAGACACGATTTTATTAGAACATTTTTTTTTTCACTAGCGAGGTTTCTTTAACTGACATTTTGCACACATCAAAGAACAGTTTCGATCCGCACATATTTTTTCAGTAAGCCTAGCAAAGCGGCTTGAGGCTAGAGCAGCAGATGACAAAATGTAAAAGGTGGATTTTTATATAAAAAAATAAAATAAACACAGTGTAAAATGTTATCTGAACACATAACTAGTAAATAAAAAAAAAAGAGTTGCCATTACGGTTGGATCTTATAATCTCCCAGTCGTAGAGACAAACTGTCAATTTAATGGGGGTTTCCTGCAGTACCCACCAATTATTATTATCCTTTGATACGTCCCCCAACGCAACCCCACCTGGGATAATACCTACCATCCTTCCCGATCCAGCGATCTTTTCTCCAACAAGGTCACAACCAAAGTTCCTCTTTATCCTTCATATGTTCATCATTTATTTCCTTTGGGTCAACCACACTCAAAGGGACCACTGGAGGACACCGTTAAGTATAGCTTGCCCGTAGGCATGGATGTGACCTCCACAAGTTATGAGGAGGAGCCAGCTGGGACCTTGTTAGAGTAAGATCCATATTATCCCTGGTGGGCTCTACTCAAGGACTTGAGGTTTATCGAAGGATGTCTTCAAAGTGATTTTGTTCTTTAAAGAAGTTCAAACAGTCCTAAAGAGGTTTAAAAAAAAAACTAGAATGCTTGGATGAATCACATAAGACAGCAACCCATTAAAGCGGAGTTCCACCTAAAAATGGAACTTCCGCTTAACCCACTCCTCGCCCCCTTACATGCCACATTTGGCATGTAATTTTTTTGGGGGGGGAGTGGGGGCTTCAGGAGAAGGGGACTGGAAAGGCGATTAGCTTAATCGCCTTCTTGCAGCCCCTCCCTGTAGGCGAGCGCCTGTCCAATCGGACGGCGCCGCGCCGCTCGCGCATGCGCAGTGCCGCTCGCGCATGCACAGTGGGTGCCCGGCCGTGAAGCCGAAAGCTGTCGCTGCCGGGTGCCCACACTAGGAATGAAGACGCCGGCCGGCGAGGGGGGGCGAGGAGCGGAGCCCCGGCCGGCACGTCGCTGGAGCCGTGGAGCAGGTAAGTGTCTGTTTATTAAAAGCCAGCAGCTACACTTTTTGTAGCTGCTGACTTTTAATAAACTTAAAAAAAGGCTGGAACTCCCCTTTAAGCTACTTTGTGTAGTTGACGGCTCAGATGGATTCGTTGACCCAACTAGGAGATGTCCATGAGGGAAAAAAAATGGTAACTCCACTTTCGGTCGAAAGAAAATATAGCCAATAATTATAATAATAAAAAAAAAACATATACAATTGCTACACAAGCCACAATTTTTAAAATAACTACTTGACCTCCGAAAGAGTTAACACCCTTCACGACCAGGAGGCCATTTTTTTGCGATACGGCACTGCGTTACTTTACTTAAGGACCAGCGCACAACGATATACGCTGGCACAATGGCACGGTTGGGCAGATGGACGTACCGATACGTCCCCTTTAAGATGCCGCATTGCGGGCGTGCCTGCCGCGATCTGCGTGAGTCTGACCGTACCCCTACCCATTCACCCAAAAAAGGTGTCAAAAATAAATAAAACTATCACAGGTTATTGACAAAGTGCTTTATTAAAGCAGCTCCAGCTTGTGCTCTCCCTCCGATTTCTTCTCCCTCGGGTGTCGTCTTCATCCTCTGGTTTTTCTAGCTGCGCTGATGTCTTCTTCTGCTGCAGGTTCTTCCTCCGATTCGTCTTTCTCTGCTGTCTTCTTCCTCTGCTGGTTCTTCCTCCAGTCCTTCTCCTGATGCTAGCTCCCTCTGTAAGGCCGCGTACACATGATCGGTCCAAACTGATGAAAATGACTGAAGTTTCATCGGTCCAAACCGCCCGTGTGTACGCCTGTTGTCCTTCGGTCGAAAAAAAGAGAACTTGCTTTAAAATCGAACCGATGGACGGCTGACCGATAGGTCAAAACCGATGGTTAGTACGCAAAAGCATCGGTTCAAAACCCGCGCATGCTCAGAATCAAGTCGACGCATGCTTGGAAGCATTGAACTTCGTTTTTTTCAGCACGTCGTTGTGTTTTACGTCACCGCGTTCTGACCCGATCGGTTTTGAAAACGATGGTGTGTAGGCACATCAGACCATCAGTCTGCTTCAGCGATGAATCGATGAAAACGGTCCGTCGGACCATTCTCATTGGATGGACTGATCGTGTGTATGCGGCCTAAATGTTATCTCTGGCGTGTGCCATTACTTATATAGCCATGGTGCGTGGCCACCAGGTCACGTCATCCCCACCCCCTTGTGACATCACCAACCCATCATGACCAGTGAGGGTGGATGGATGCATGGATGGATGGAGGCATGGATGGATGGGAAGTGGAAGGATGGATGGATGGAGGAGCGGAAGGATGGATGGAGGACTGGATGGATCGATGGAGGAGTGGAAGGATGGATGGAGGGGTGGAAGGATGGATGGAGGAGTGGAAGGATGGATGGAGGAGTGGAAAAATGGATGAAGACATGGATGGATGGGGAAGGATGGATGGAGGAGTGGAAGGATGGATGGAGGGGTGGAAAGATGGATGGAGGAGAGGATGGATGGGGGAGTGGAAGGATGGATGGAGGAGTGGAAAAATGGATGAAGACATGGATGGAGGAGTGGAAGGATGGAAGGAGACAGGGATGGATGGGGAAGTGGAAGGATGGATGGAGACATGGATGGATGGAGACATGGAGGAGCGGAAGGATGGATGGAGACATGCATGGATGGGGGAGTGGAAGGATGGATGGAGGAGCAGAAGGATGGATGGAGACATGGATGGATGGAGGAGTGGAAGGATGGATGGGGGAGTGGAAGGATGGATGGAGACATGGATGGATGGAGGAGCGGAAGGATGGATGGAGACATGGATGGGGGGGAGTGGAAGGATGGACGGAGACATGGATGGATGGAGGAGAGGAAGGATGGATGGATGGGGGAGTGGAAGGATGGAAGGATGGATGGATGGGGGAGTGGAAGGATGGATGGATGGGGGAGTGGGGACAAAGACACTGTGAACCTGTCCATAAATTCTTATAATCAGCCATGACACCTTCTCCTTAGAAACATCAACACAAACATTGATTTTCTATCTATGCTGTGGGGATGGGAACACGTAAAGAACATATAAAGGGCTTTTCTATAACTCAACCGCAAAAGTGCAAATATGCTATAATTGTCACCTTCCATAAAACGCTCCATCTCTCCTGAGTGTCACCTGAGCGCTCATAAATTTGTACTAAAACACCCACTTTAGCACCTAAAAGTAACTGATGAATTAACAGCCATATGTCTAATTCACGAGTGCATTTCTCGCGCAATCTAATTTGCGAATGAAATAAATTATGCTAAAAAGTTAGTAAATCTGCTTCAGGTAAAAAAAAAAAAAAAACGAAAGTGAAAATAGGTCACAATAATGCCGCGTACACACGATAATTTTTCGGGTTGTAAAAACGATTTTTCGGGTTCTGAAAAATGGGCAACATTTTTTTTTCGAACATGCTCTATTTTTTAACAACGTTTTTAACGTTGTCATTTTTAAGGTAGAGAAAAATGGTCGTGTGTGGGCTTTAACGACGTTAAAAACTCGCGCATGCTCAGAAGCAAGTTATGAGACGGGAGCGCTCGTTCTGGTAGAACTAGCGTTTGTAATGGAGTAAGCACATTCATCACGCTGTAACAGACAGAAAAGCGCAAATCGTCTTTTACTAAGAAGGAATCAGCTAAAGCAGGCCCAAGGGTGGCGTCATCCGAATGGAACTTCTTCTTTATAGTGCCTTTTAATGGTTTGGGGCGGAGAGACTTTTATGTTGGGAAGGATTCTGCACCCTGTACATAGCACGCGCCTGGATTCTGCACCCTGTACATAGCACGCGCCTGGATTCTGCACCCTGTACATAGCATGCGCCTGGATTCTGCACCCTGTACATAGCACGTGCCTGGATTCTGCACCCTGTACATAGCACACGCCTGGATTCTGCAACCTGTACATAGCACGCGCCTGGGTTCTGCACCCTGTACATAGCACACGCCTGGATTCTGCACCCTGTACATAGCACACGCCTGGATTCTGCAACCCATACATAGCACATGCCTGGATTCTGCACCCTGTACATAGCACACGCCTGGATTCTGCACCCTGTACATAGCACACGCCTGGATTCTGCACCCTGTACATAGCACATGCCTGGAATAATGTCTGCCGTTTCCCCATTAAAAATAAATACTTGTGATTCGCGGCTAAGCCCCTCCCCTTCATGACATTGTCAAAAGAGGCTAACTACAGCCCCTCAAGCCTGCAGCGTGCATCAACAGGAGCCTGACCTGCCACTGTGAGTTATAGAGGATTCTCTTCTGTGGGGGGAAGAGAGCTCTGTGGGGGGATTGGGTATGCATACTGGCATAGCACACGCCTGGATTCTGCACCCTGTATATAGCAAGCGCCTGGATTCTGCACCCTGTACATAGCACGTACCTGGATTCTGCACCCTGTACATAGCACGTACCTGGATTCTGCACCCTGTACATAGCACGCGCCTGGATTCTGCACCCTGTACATAGCACACACTTACAATCTGCACCCTGTACATAACACACGCCTGGAATATGCACCTTGTACATAGCACACGCCTGGATTCTGAACCCTGTACATAGCACACGCTTAGAATCTGCACCTCATACATAGCACACACCTGGATTTTGCACCCTGTACATAGCACACGCTTGGAATCTGCACCCTGTACATAGCACACGCCTAGATTCTGCACCCTGTACATAGCACATGCCTGGAATAATGTCTGTCGTTTCCCCATTAAAAATACATACTTGCGAGTCGCGGCTAAGCCCCTCCCCTTCATGACATTGTCAAAGGGGGCGGAGCATGGGTAACCTCAAAATGATGCCCCCCCCCTCTGATGCGCATGAGTATGTCTTTAACTTTTAGGCAAATCCACTATAGAAAGCTGTACCCTCTTGTCGCCACCCCTAGAAGAAATTGGATAAGACTCCAGGGACTTAGGAAGCTCTCCATGTTGGGACCATGTATGATTGCAACGGTATATTATAATTGGCCCTAACGAGTGGTCCTGCAGTGCTCATTCGCTAACAAATATCACGTGTTTAGCTCAGAATATATCAAAATATTCATCTTGCCAGCACATTGAATGTTTTTAAAAATCATTTGTATGCCGGATATTAGAGCTGCGTGATTCTGGCCAAAATGATAATCGCAATTTTTTTTTATTAGAATAAAGATCACGATTCTCGCAGCGTAAAATCTTTTACATTATACGAAAAAAATTGGGTTAACTTTACTGGTTATTTTTATTATTTTTTTTGCATTTTAATTTTTTGCATTTGAAAGATCGCTGCGCAAATACAGTGTGACATAAGATATTGCAACATCCACCATTTTATTCTATAGGGTCTCTACTAAAACAAGTATATATATATATATATATATAAACGTTTAACCACTTAAACACCAAACCTTTTTTCTGACAGTTGTTGTTTTCAAGTTAAAATATTTTTTTATTTATTTTTTGCTAGGAAATTACTTAGAACCCCCCAAACATATATATATAATGTTTGGGGGGTTCTAAGTAATTTCCTAGCAAAAAATAAATAAAAAATGATTTTAACTTGAAAACAACAACTGTCAGAAAAAATGTTTGGTGTTTAAGTGGTTAAGCGTTCCTAATTTACATACAGAAGTTTATTCCCTTTGATGTAAAAGACAAATTGATACAATGTTTAGACTTAACCACTTCAGCCCCAGACCATTATGCAACGGATAAGCAGATAAGGGTTAAACAGCAGCATTGTCACTAAACAAGCCAAGAGGTCAATCACGAGTGGTTGCAGGTTGGGATCAGGCAGTAGAGAAGTCTAGGAACAGGCCGAGGGTCAAACACGGGTGGTTGCAGGTACATATGGCAGCTGGGCAGACAAATAGCAGAGCACTGGCAGGGAAGGCACAATAACCTGGTCAAGAGGAAGTGCTGAGACAAGGCTTTTATAGGAAGTTTATGGGTGGAGTAAGGGGTTCAAGGTTCAAGGCAATCAAGACGCCAAGCTGAGTAGTCTAAAGGATCAGATAGGTTTATCCAGCAGATCAGGCAGGGAACTGTCCAGTCCAGCATGCCAGATAGCTCAATGGGAAGAGACAATGCCAGACACAGAAGAGGTCCCAGGTTCAAGCCCAGGTCCTGACACAAGGGGGTGGGTTCACCAGGTGTGCCCCCCACCCCTTAGTTCTTAAAGAGCAGGATCTGGGGGCCACCTTATTAAAGGGGCTTCGAGATTCTGATAAACCCCCTTGCCCGCGGACCTCCGCAACCACCGGCCAGGGTTGTGGGGAAGAGGCTCTTGTCCTTGAATGTAAGTCGGCGCTACCGATGTCCTTGCTGGATGTACAGCGCGGGATCATTCATCATAGTAGAGGCGGCTCTAGGCTTTGTGAGGCCTTAGGCAAAACGTGACATGGGGCCCCACTCACACCCATGATGGGAAAAAGAATTCAAGGACAAGAGCCTCTTCCCCACAACCCTGGCCGGTGGTTGCGGAAGTCTGCGGGCAAGGGGGTTTATCGGAATCTCAAAGCCCCTTTAATAAGGTGGCCCCCAGATCCTGCTCGTTAATAACTAAGGGGCGGGGGCCACCTTATTAAAGGGGCTCCGAGATTCCGATAAACCCCCTGGCCCGCAGACCTCCGCAACCACCGGCCAGGGTTGTGGGGAAGAGGCTCTTGTCCTTGAATTATTTTTCCCATCATGGGTGTGAGTGGGGGCCCCATGTCAAGTTTTGCCTAAGGCCTCGCGAAGCCTAGAGCCGCCTCTGCTATGGCGAATGATCCCGCGCTGTGCATCCAGCAAGGACATCGGTAGCGCCGACTTACATGCACTCGTAGGAGAACTCACACATCTATATATAGGATACAATTATCTCTAATATAAAATAATCTCCAGCAAGATTAATCCAAGGACAGGAGCCTCTTCCCCACAACCCTGGCCGGTGGTTGCGGAGGTCTGCGGGCAAGGGGGTTTATCAGAATCTCGAAGCCCCTTTAATAAGGTGGCCCCCAGATCTTGCTCTTTAATAACTAAGGGGAGGGGGCCACCTTATTAAAGGGGCTTTGAGATTCCGTTAAACCCTTCTGCCTGCAGACCTCCGCAACCACCGGCCAGGGTTGTGGGGAAGAGGCTCCTGTCCTTGGATTATTTTTTCCATCATGGGTGTGAGTGGGGGCCCCATGTCAAGTTTTGCCTAAGGCCTCGCGAAGCCTAGAGCCGCCTCTGCCTATGTTATGATGAATGATACTGGGCTGTGCATCCAGCAAGGACATCGGTAGCGCCGACTTACATGCACTCGTCGGAGAACTCACACATCTATATATAGGATACAATTATCTCTAATCGAAAATAATCTCCACCAAAAGTGTAAAAATGTTCAGCAATTAAAGCAAGGTGGACGGGGCTTCTCTGTAATGAATCATCTCATGTGGTGGCTCTGCCCGTCCTTTGATGAAGATGTGTACCTCGGGTACCAACCGAGCTCCTGGCATCGTAATTATCTTCTTAGCAACGCAAAAGCCAATCGTTTAGTGAAGAGCGATGGAAGTGTGTGAATTCTTCTTCCCCCCTTTGCATGTTGGCCATAAAAAATTGATGGACCTCTAATACATCAATAGGATGGAAGTCTTCGGGAATCTCGAAGGTCACAATTTAAAATGATGAATGTGCTGTGGCTGAAAGTTTTATTGTTGCCTGTCCTAGTTTGTTTTTTTAATTTCATCTTGCAGAGGCTTTCTATTGGTTGAACTACGTGGACCGCTGTCCTTTTTTTTCAGCCTAACTACCGTATGTAACTTTAGATATCAAACCTGCTGTGATCAGGGCTGGTGAAAGGATTTTTGACACCTTAGGTCAGAATCTAATTTTGCTGCCCCCTTTGGCTCCACCCCTGACTCCACCCCCTTTGCCCTGCCCATGTATACCCCACCTTTTTAATGAAGAGCCCATCAAATGCAGCCTCATCCGGCCCTTAGGTCATTATAACCCCCCACTGTCAGCAGCAGAGGGACATTTCCTGCCACTGACACTGGAGCACTCTTCCTCCCATTGACACCAATTATGGGGCACTATTCCTCCCAGTGACACCAATGATGGGGCACTATTACCCCCCACTGACACCAACAATGGGGCCATATTCCTCCCATTGACACCAATGATGGGATACTATTCCCACTGACAAAAACGTTGGGGACACTATTTCTCCCACTGATACCAATAATGGGACACTATTTCTCCCACTGATACCAATGATGAGGCACTATTCCTCCCACCGATACCAACGATGGGGACACTATTCCTCCCACCGATACCAACGATGGGGACACTATTCCTCCCACCGATACCAATGATGGGGCACTATTCCTCCCACTGACAACAACGTTGGGGCACTATTACTCCCACTGATACCAATGATGGGACACTATTCCTTCCACTGAAATCAATGATGGGGACACTATTCCTTCCACTGACACCAACGATAGGGACACTATTCCTCCCATCGATACCAAGGATGGGGCACTATTCCTCCCACTGACAACAACGTTGGGGCACTATTACTCCTACTGATACCAATGATGGGACACTATTCCCCCCACTGATACCGATGATGGGGCACTATTCCTTCCACTGACAAAAATGTTGGGGGCACTATTCCTCCCACTGATACCGATGATGGGGCACTATTCCTCCCACTGACAAACATGTTGGGGACACTATTCCTCCCACTGATACCAATGATGGGACACTATTCCCCCCACTGATACCAATGATGGGGAACTATTCCTTCTATTGATACCAACAGTAGGGCACTATTACTCCTACTGATGGGGCACAATTGCTCCCACTGAAATCATTGATGGGGCACAATTCCATTGGTACCAACAATGGGGTACCATCCTTCCCATTGATACCAATGATGGGACACTATTCCTCCCACTGACAACAACGTTGCGGCACTATTACTCCCACTGATACCAATGATGGGACACTATTCCTCCCACCGATACCAAGGATGGGGCACTATTCCTCTCACTGACAACAACGTTGCGGCACTATTCCTCCCACTGATACCAATGATGGGGTACCATTCTTCCAATTGACACCAAAGATGGGACACTATTCCTCCCACTGACACCAATGATGGAGGGGGAGTCAAAATATCAACACTTGTGGGTTTAACCATCTTCCTTTTACATATTAATTATTTGTGTGGCGAGGGTGGGCCTCTTTCCTACATGGATTCCATTAAAGGTGCCCCCTTCTTTTCATCTCAGAAAGTATTAAGATAATTTTATTTAGATTAGTGCAACCAACTGCTATGAAAGATAGTTTGATCCACTTACGTAAAGCATGATTCCCTCTTGGGCATTGTCATAATTACAGCCCGTAATTCTCCGAGACGCTTTAATCATAGCGCCTAATGGCTCAGTTGCTGTTCGGGTTAAAAAGGGGGGTTGCCTTCCCTTATCCCTCCGTTGAGTGGAAATTACTTTGACACAAAACCATTGATACACAAACTGGCCTTAGGGTTAGTCTACGGGAAGCGGCGCCCCGGTTTGTAGACATATCTCCAAAGCCAAGGCACATCACTGTCCACGGGAGGGGAAGGCTACTCAATGCCGTTCAAAGGCTTAAGCCATGTCTAAAAACAGCAGTGCCCCGTGTGTGCCATCCTGTCTGATGGCATTAGTATAATTATGTAAAGCGATCCGAGATGAATAGCTGTGGATGTGTTGGACATGAAGCCCGACCGGCATGAATCACTGTGAGGCTCACCTTAGAAAGGCTGAATATCAGAACTCAAGATTTTAGAATTTAGTGGGCCAGATTCTCCAATAGCCTCGCGTAAGCTATTTACATTTATATTTAAATTATCGCGCCCCCGTTTCGATCGAACTGCGCATGCGCCGGGCTAAAAATAGCCCAGTGCGCATGCTCCAGTTCTCGGCGGAAAACGTCAATGACGCCGACGTGTGCGTCATTGACGTAAAGTCGTATTCAAGAACGACTTAGGAAAACGACGTACCCGACGGGAAAAGACGACGCGGACCCGACGCCATACTTAACATGGCATACGTGGGACTGGCGTAAGGTTACCCCTCATATAGCAGGGGTAACCTTACGCTTACGCAAACGACGTAAGCGACGGTTACGCGACGCGATTTCGTTCGGGAATCGGCGTATCAGGCTCATTTGCATAAACAAATGAGACCTGAACGTAAACGCCACCTAGCGGCCGGCGGCGAATTACATTTAAGATCCGACAGTGTAAGTGACTTACACATGTCGGATCTTCAGCGTATCTATGCGAAAATGATTCTAGGAATCACTCGCATAGATACGCGGGTCAAAAAAGAGAGATACGATGGAGTTTCCTGAGATACACCGTCGTAACTCTACTGAGAATATGGCCCATTATATTTAAGGAAAAGGGTGTTTATGTCTCTGAAAACAACAGGTCTGCACTCATCTTAATTGGTACATATAGAATTTTTGTTGGGGGATAGTGATAGAATGGAAATTATATATACTGTATATACAAGCCCAGATCCACGTACCCTGGCGCATATTTCCATCGGGCGTAGCGTATCTAAGATACACTACGCCGCCGTAACTTACTTTATTTTTTTTAATCCTCAAAGAATGCGTGCCGTAAGTTACGGCGGCGTAGTGTATCTTAGGCGGCGTAAGGGCGCGCAATTCAAATCGATGTGATGGGGGCGTGTTTTATGTAAATACGTCGTGACCCGACGTAAACAACGTTTTTTTTGAACGGCGCATGCGCCGTCTGTGGGGGTATCCCAGTGCGCATGCTCGAAATTAAACGGGAACAAGCCAATGCTTACGACGGTAACGTCATTCTACGCAAATCCCTATTCGCGAACGACTTACGCAAACGACGTAAAAAAATAAAAAATTCGACGAGGGAACGACGGCCATACTTAACATTGAGTACGCCTCATATAGCAGGGGTAACTATACGCCAGAAAAAGCCGAACGCAAACGACGTAAAAAAAATGCGCCGGCCGGACGTACGTTCGTGGATTGCCGTATCTAGCTAATTTGCATACTCGACGCGGAATTCGACGGAAACGCCACCTAGCGGCCGCCGGAAAAATGCACCTAAGATCCAACAGCGTACTAAGACGTACGCCTGTCGGATCGAGCCCAGATGCAGTCGTATCTTGTTTTGTAGATACAAAACAAAGATACGACGCGGGAACTTTGAAATTACGCGGCGTATCAATAAATACGCCGGCGTAATTCTTCTGTGGATCTGGCCCACAGTATATATATATATATATATATATATATATATATATATATATATATATATATATATATATATATGTGTATATATATATATATTTATATATATATATATATATATATATATATATACACACAGGTATATACACACACACAGGGATCGACAAAATCAAGGCGCCAGGTCGCAATTGGGACTAGAATTAGCGACCTGGCACCTGGGGAAGGAAGCATAGGCCTGCAGAAGGCCGCAAAGCCGCGGCCTCAATTACCGGCCAACGCGGCGGGGGAGCACAAAGACCCCATCCTGGTTCTTCGTGCGCTCCCACCTCCCCCTACCGCGTGATCGCGTCGGGTCGCGCCGGCCAGTAATTGAGGCTTTGCGGTCTTCTGCAGGCCTAAGCTTCCTTCTGTGATCTGGCGCAAAATTGTGGTGGCCGTTGGCATGACAAGACAACAAGCAATGCTAATGGAGCTTCCCCTGTGTTTTCACTGTCATCTCCTTCCCTCTAATTAGAACCCCCAAACATTATATATATATTTTTTATTCTAACACCCTAGAGAATAAAATGGTGGTCGTTGCAATACTTTCTGTCACACCTTATTTGCGCAGCGGTCTTACAAGCGCACTTTCTTGGTAAAAAATACACTTTTTTAAATTAAACAAATAAGACAACAACAGTAAAGTCAGCCCAATTTTTTTTATATTGTGAAAGATAATGTTACGCCGAGTAAATTAATACCCAACATGTCACGCTTTAAAATTGCGCCCGCTCGTGGAATGGCGACAAACCATTTGGTGGAGGGGGGATTATGGTGTGTGGTTGTTTTTCAGGGGTTGGGCTTCACCCCTTAGTTCCAGTGAAGGGAACCATTAAGGCGTCAGCATACCAAGACATTTTGGACAATTTCATGCTCCCAACTTTGTGGGAACAGTTTGGGGACGGCCCCTTCCTGTTCCAACATGACTGCCCACCAGTGCACAAAGCAAGGTCCATCAAGACATCAAGTGAGTGAGTTTGGGGTGGAGGAACTTGACTGGCCTGCATAGAGTTCTGATCTCAGCCCGATAAAACACCTTTGGTGTGAAGTAGAGTGGAGACTGCAAGCTCTTCCATGTCTTTGTGGACCTTGCTTTGTGCTCTGGCGAGCAGTCATGTTGGAACAGGAAGGGACCATCCCCAAACTGTCCCCACAAAGTTGGGAGCATGAAATTGTCCAAAATGTCTTGGTATGCTGACTCCTTAAGAGTTCCCTTCACTGGAACTAAGGGGCCAAGCCCAACCCCTGAAAAACAACCCCATACCATAATCCCCCCTCCACCAAATGATTTGGCCCAGTGCACACAGTAATAGTAGAGAGTGGGCTGTGGAATGGGATTAGGTAGAGAATGATCATAAAATTATATTTATTGAATGTGATTTTGAATACTAAACCTTTTTTTTTTTAGTCAAACAGAATGATAATTCTTAGTTCGAAAGTTTCCCTTTCTTGCATGGCATTGAACACCCTTGCTTATCCTTCAACAACAAATACGTTATGTCCTCCACACGGTGGTCTAGTTGTGAGAAACGATGTGCCACAGGTGGGAAGCAATTATCTACCTTGTGTCCTATTATTGTGTGTTTATGCAGATCCGGTGAATGTCTTGGGTCAAGGGACGTTTGGTCCAGGTGTGCCGTTAATATTTTACGAGTTCTATCACTGAAGAACATGTTGAGAAATATCACAGTGTCCGTAAAGCTAAAACTTTTCTTTTTCTTTTTGTATAGACTGCAATTTTTTTTGAAAGATTAAAAAAATTTTTTTTTGCCATTTGATTCCATTGGGTCCCATTTGGAAATCTTTGCCAAGTGAAGGGATATCTCCTCTTAGTTGTCACCAAAATAGGTTTCTCCATTGGAAAAAAATAATTCCCTCGTGTCCTCTTCATGTGACAATTCCAAAATTTTGCATTTCCCATCATTGTATCAAATACTTACCACAATTTTTTTCCTGGTGCCAGTCAATGGCGGCATACTACCACGTGTACGCTGCCTTGTTGTCACCACAAAAATAAAAGTGGTTAAAATACTTACTATAATTTTCCTTTCCCGTAATTTTCCTTTCATTCTTGCACAGGAGAAAATAGAAAAGTGTATCAAATCCTTACCTCAATTTTTTTCCTGGCACAAATCCATGGCAGCATACTACCACATCTATGCCGCCATATTGGCACCACGAAAATAAAAGTGGTTAAAATACTTACTTTAATTTTTTCTTTCCCGTAATTTTCCTTTCATTCTTGCACAGGAGGAAATAGAAAAGTGTATCAAATCCTTACCTTAATTTTTTTCCTGGCACGAATCCATGGCAGCATACTACCACATGTATGCTGCCTTGTTGGCACCACGAAAATAAAAGTGGTTCAAATACTTACTGTAAATTTTCCTTTCCCATAATTTTCCTTTTATTCTTGCACCAGGGGAAAACAGAAAATTGTATCAAATTCTTACCTCAATTTTTTTCCTGGTGCCAGTCAATAGCAGCATACTATCACATGTATGCTGCCTTGTTGGTACCACGAAAATAAAAGTTGTTTAAATACTTACTGTACCGTACTTTTCCTTTCATTTTGAAAAATTGTATCAAATCCTTACCTCAATTTTTTTCCTGGTGCAAATCCATGGCAGCATACTACCATGTGTATGCTGCCTGGTTGGTACCACGAAAAATCAAAGTGGTTCAAATACTTACTGTAATTTTCCTTTCCTGTAATCTTCCGTTTATTCTTGCACCGGGGTAAAACAGAAAATTGTATCAAATCCTTACCTCAATTTTTTTCCTGGTGCAAATCCATGGCAGCATACTACCACTTGTATGCTGCCCTACTGGCACCAGGAAAATAAAAGTGGTTCAAATACATACTGTACATTTCCTTTCTTGTAAATTTCCTTTCATTCTTGCACTGGGGGAAAAAGAGAACATTGTATCAAATCCTTACCTCAATTTTTTTCCTGGTGCAAATCCATGGCAGCATACTACCACATGTATGCTGCCTTGTTGGCACCACGAAAATAAAAGTGGTTCAAATACTTACTGTAATTTTCCTTTCCCGTAATTTTCCTTTTATTCTTGCACTGGGGGAAAACAGAAAATTGTATCAAATACTTACCTCAATTTTTTTCCTGGCACGACTCCACGGCAGCATACTACCACATGTATACTGCCTTGTTGGCACCACGAAAATGAAAAAGCGCATCAAATAAATACTTACTGTAATTTTCCTGTAATATTCCTTTCATTTTTGGACTGGAGAAAATAGAAAAAAGTATCAAATCCTTACCTTAATTTTCCTGGTTCAAATCCATGGCAGCATACTACCACTTGTATGCTGCCCTACTGGCACCAGGAAAATAAAAGTGGTTCAAATACATACTGTAAATTTCCTTTCTTGTAAATTTCCTTTCATTCTTGCACCGGGGGAAAAAGAGAACGTTATATCAAATCCTTACCTCAATTTTTTTCCTGGTGCAAATCCATGGCAGCATGCTACCATGTGTATGCTGCCTTGTTGGCACCACGAAAAATAAAATGGTTTAAATACTTACTGTCATTTTCCCTTCCCGTAATTTTCCTTTTATGCTTGCACCGGGGGAAAAACAAAAAATTGTATCAAATCCTTACCTCAATTTTTTTCTTGATGCAAATCCATGGCAGCATACTACCACGTGTATGCTGCCTTGTTGGCACCACGAAAATAAAATTGGTTCAAATACGTACTGTAATTTTCCTTTCCCGTAATTTTCCTTTTATTCTTGCACTGGGAGAAAACAGAAAATTGTATCAAATACTTACCTCAATTTTTTCCTGGCACGACTCCACGGCAGCATACTACCACATGTATACTTCCTTGTTGACACAACGAAAATGAAAAAGCGCATCAAATAAATACTTACTGTAATTTTCCTATCCTGTAATATTCCTTTCATTTTTGGACTGAAGAAAATAGAAAAAAGTGTATCAAATTCCTGGTGCAAATCCATGGCAGCATTCTACCACATGTATGCAGCCCTGTTGGCACCAGGAAAATGGAAAAGTGGATTAAATACTTACTGTCATTTTGCTTTTCTTTTCCTGTACTATTCCTTTATTTTTTGCACCGGAGAAAACAGAAAATTGCATCAAATCCTTACCTCAATTTTTTTCCTGGGACAAATCCATGGCAGCATACTACCACATGTATGCTGTCTTGTTGGCGCCACAAAAATAAAAGTGGTTCAAATACATACTGTAATTTTCCTTTCCCGTAATTTGCCTTTTATTCTTGCAAAGGGGGAAAACAGAAAATTATATCAAATACTTACCTTAATTTTTTTTCCTATGGAGTAGGAAAATGATTGTGCCTATCATTTTTCTTTGTTATTTTTTATTTTTTGGGAACAATAACCACCTGAACCATTCTTTTCCTCTTCTGAAAAAAATCTTAAAAATATAAAAGAAGAATATAGAGGACTGATACGCACACTTATTTGCCAATTCAATTTCATTAACCACTTAAGGACCCGCTCATGTACATATACGTCGGTACTTTAAAGATGGATATCTCGGTAACGGCAGCAGCTGCTGCCACAACCGAGATATCCATCTTTACTGTGAGCGGTCCTGTAAACGATAACGGTGGTCTCCGTTTTCTCCGGATTCGCCGCAGGATCACCGTTATCGGCGGCGGGAGAAGGCCCCCCTCCCGCCGCTCTCCCGCGCCCTCCGTCGCTTACCGGAGCCATCGGTAGCGGCGGAGGCGATCGGGTCCTGTCCCCTGGTCGGCTGGGATACGAGTGAGGGCAAGATGGCCCCCACTCGTCTCCATAGCATAGCAGGGTGGAAGTGACGTCAAAACATCACTTCCGCCCATACTTCTTAAAGCAATATTTTCTAGTTGTAATTTTTTCAAATGACCAAATTTTTTTTTTTTGCATTTAAGTCTTTTTGACCCCAGATCTCATATTTAAGAGGACCTGTCATGCTTTTTTCTATTACAAGGGATGTTTACATTCCTTGTAATAGAAATAAAAGTGATCCATTTTTTTTTCAGTGTAAAAATTAATAAAATAAATAAAAATAAATAAGAAAACCAGAAAAAAAATGTTTTAAAGTGCCCCGTCCCGACCAGCTCGCGCGCAGAACATACGTGAGTAGGGCCTGCATATGAAAACGGTGTTCAAACCACACAAGTGAGGTATCGCCGTGATCGTTAGAGCGAGAGCAATAATTCTAGCCCTAGACCTCCTCTGTAGCTCAAAAGATGCAACCTATAGAATTTTTTAAACATCGCCTATGGAGATTTTTAAGGGTAAAAGTTTGACGCCATTCCACGAGCGGGGCGCAATTTTGAAGCGTGACATGTTGGGTATCATTTTACTCGGCGTAACATTATCTTTCACAATATATAAAAAATTGGGCTAACTTTACTGTTGTCTTATTTTTTTATTCAAAAAAGTGATTTTTTTCCCAAAAAAGTGGGCTTGTAAGACCGCTGCGCAAATACGATGTGACAAAAAGTATTGCAATGACCGCCATTTTATTCTCTAGGGTGTTAGAAAAAAATATATAATGTTTGGGGGTTTTAAGTAATTTTCCAGCAAAAAAAACAGTTTTAGTCTTGTAAACGCCAAATCTGAAAAACAGCCAAGGTCCTTAAGTGCTTAATAATATTTAAAAATGTAATACAATTTTGTAAGAAAATGATTGTGCCTATCATTCTTCTTCGTTGTTTTTTATTTTTTTGGGAACAATAACCACCTGATCCAGTCTTTTCCTCTTCTGAAAAAAATCTTAAAAATAAAAAAGAAGAAGGACTGATACCCACACTTAGGGCCAGATTCTCGTAGATCGGCATATCTTTGTTCCCGGCATAGCGTATTCTATTTACGCTACGCCTCCGCAACTTAGACGGGCAAGTGCTGTATTCTCAAAGCAATTGCTCCGTAAGTTGCGGCGGCATAGCGTAAATAGGCTGGTGTAAGCCCGCCTAATTCAAATTTGGAACAGGGGGGCGTGGAATAACCATGGAATATCTCCATAGTACGCCGCAAGGATGTATTGGTTTCGATGTGAACGTAAATGACGTCCAGCCCCATTCAGGGACAACTTACGCAAACGACGTAAAATATTAAAAATTTGACGCGGGAACGACGTCCATACTTAACATTGGTACGCCGCATGTACGCCACCATATAACAGGGGTAACTTTACGCCGGGAAAAGCCTAACGTAAACGGCGTATCTGTACTGCGTCAGCCGGGCGTACGTTCGTGAATTCGCGTATCTAGCTGATTTACATATTTCTAGGCGTAAATCAGCGTACACGCCCCTAGCGGCCAGCGTAAATATGCAGTTAAGATCCGACGGCGTAAGAGACTTACGCCAGTCGGATCTAATAGAAATCTACGGGTAACTGATTCTAAGAATCAGGCGCATAGATACGACCGGCCAGACTCAGAGATACGACGGCGTATCTCCTTTGAGAATCTGGCCCTTATTTGTCAATTCAATTTTATTAATAATATTTAAAAATTAAATAAGATTTAGTAGGAAAATGATCTTGCCTATCATTCTTCTTCGTTGTTTTTTATTTTTTGGGAACAATAACCACCCGAAGCAGTCTTTTCCTCTTCTGAAAAAAATCTTAAAAATAAAAAATAATAATATTTAATAAAATTTAGTAGGGAAATTATCTTGCCTATCATTCTTCTTCGTTATTTTTTTTTTTGGGGGGGCAAAAAAAACCTCAGTCTTTTCGTCATCTGTCAAAAATGTTAAAAAAAAAAAGTTTTTTGTACCCCCTTAGGGAAGTCTAGATATTTAAAAACCCAAGTAAGTAATTAAGCCAAGTCAGTTTGGAGGGCATGCACATTGGTACTGGTTGAGTGCAAATTAGTCCACGGGGAACGTATGGATTTCTCTCAATTTATTTTAAGCTCTGAGTTTTGTCTTAAATTAGATATTAGCATTAGAGCATTCATTAAGGAAGATCCTGGATAGGCAACAGTGTGTCAGACTCCGAGTTCTTATATATTTGATGGACAGTTGGTGGTTCAATAAAAAGGGTCAATAAGGAAGGAAGGGGGGAGGGGGTACCTTTGTTCTACCCCTCTCACTAATGTAGATTATTTGACAGCAACCCATTAAAATTCTCTCGTTCTCTGGGGGAAGTATGCAATTATTGAACCCATTTTACAAGTTGACTTTTGTTTTTGGCCTCAGGAACCAACAATAAAATAATTATAAAAATATAAATAATAATAATAATAATAATAAGTAAAATAAAAAAGATATAAATAATAATAATAATAAGTAAAATAAAAAAGATATAAATAATAATAATAATAATAATAATAATAATAATAATAATAATAATAATAAATTCTTGTCTTCTTCACTGTTTGCTGACTAATTATACCCAAAATAAAGGCATTTAAAAAACAAAAAAAAACCTTTGGGTCCCAGGACCTGACAATTTATTTTCAAGGTCATAACTAAAGCTACACTTTTTGGGACACGAGCGTATATAATATATGACATAAGTAATACATTTTAACAAAAGTATAAAAATATATAAATAAATAAAACAAACAAAAAAATAAAGTTGCAACCTTTTGCAACCTTCTGTTAAAAAAAAAAACAACCCCTTTGGGTCCCGGGACCTGACAATTTATTTTCAAGGTCATAACTAAAGCTACACTTTTTGGGACACGAGCGTATATAATATATGACATAAGTAATACATTTTAACAAAAGTATAAAAATATATAAATAAATAAAACAAACAAAAAAATAAAGTTGCAACCTTTTGCAACCTTCTGTTAAAAAAAAACAACCCCTTTGGGTCCCGGGACCTGACAATTTATTTTCAAGGTCATAACTAAAGCTACACTTTTTGGGACATGAGCGTATATAATATATGACATAAATAATACGTTTTAACAAAAGTATAACAATAAATAAATAAAACAAACAAAAAAATAAAGTTGCAACCTTCTGTGAAAGAAAAAAAAACAACCCCTTTGGGTCCCGGGACCTGACAATTTATTTTCAAGGTCATTACTAAAGCAACACTTTTTGGGACACGAGCGTATATAATATATGACATAAGTAATACGTTTTAGCAAAAGTAAAAAATAAATAAAGTCGCAACCAAGCACTTAAACTCCCCTAAAAATGTTGAGTCATCCGGCCCCCGTGTCCTCTCACTAATGGGGATTCTTTGACAACAACCCGTTAACATTCTCTCTTGCTCTGGGTGAAGTATGCAAATATTGGACCCATTTTACAGAGTTAACTTTTTGTTTTTTCCTCAGGAGCCAACAGTAAAATAATAGAAAAATATAAATAATAATAATAATAAAATAAATCCTTGTCTTCTTCACAGTTGCTGACTTATTATAACCAAAATTATTATAATTATAAAAAAAAAATTATTATAAAAAATAAATAAATAAACAACCCCTTTGGGTCCCAGGACCTAACAATTTATTTTCAAGGTCATTACTAAAGCTACACTTTTTGGGACACGAGCGTATATAATATATGACATAAATAATACGTTTTAGCAAAAGTAAAAAAAAATAAAGTTGCAACCAAGCAACCAACCCCTACAAATGTTGAGTCATCCGGCCCCCGTGTCCTCTCACTAATGGGGATTCTTTGACAGCAACCCGTTAACATTTTATCTTGCTCTGGGGGAAGTATGCAAATATTGGACCCATTTTACAGAGTTAACTTTTTGTTTTTTCCTCAGGAGCCAACAGTAAAATAATAAAAAATATAACTAATAATAATAATAAAATAAATTCTTGTCTTCTTCACAGTTGCTGACTTATTATAACCAAAATTATTATAATTATAGTTATAATTTTTTTTTTTTTTTAATAAATAAACCCTTTGGGTCCCAGGACCTGACAATTTATTTTCAAGGTCATTACTAAAGCTACACTTTTTGGGACACGAGCCTATATAATATATAACATAAATAATCTGTTTTAGCAAAAGTAAATAAATAAATAAATAAACAAAAGTTGCAACCAAGCACTTAAACTCCCCTAAAAATGTTGAGTCATCCGGCCCCCGTGTCCTCTCACTAATGGGGATTCTTTGACAGCAACCCTTCAAAATTTTCCCGGTGAAGTATGCAATTATTCAACCCGTTTTACAGAATTGACTTTGGTTTTTGGCCTCAGGAGCCAACAGTGGCCCAGATTCAAGTAGAATCGCGCAATATTTGCGTGGGCAAAGAGCAAATTTTTTTCTCTGCGCCCACGCAAATATTGCGCTTTGCCCGCGATTCACGGAGCAGTTGCTCTGTAAATTGCGCGGGCAATATGCTAAGCAGCCGGGCGCAAGGCTGCCTAATGTAAATGATCCCGCCGGGGGCGGGAATCATTTAAATTAGGCGCGCTCCCGCGCCGAGCGAACAGCGCATGCTCCGTCGGGAAACTTTCCCGACGTGCATTGCGGCAAATGACGTCGCAAGGACGTCATTTGCTTGTAAGTGAACGTGAATGGCGTCCAGCGCCATTCACGGTTCACTTACGTAAACGACGTAAAATTTGAAGGTCGCGAGCGGGAGGTGCAGCTATACTTTAGCATTGGCTGCGCCTGCTATTAGCAGGAGCAACCTTATGCTAAAGGCGCCGTACGGAAACTCCATACCTTGCGTACGCAGGGCCCGCGCAACTTTTGTGAATCGGTGGTAGTATGCAATTTGCATACTACACGCCGATCACAAAGGCCGCGCCCCCTAGCGGCCAACGCAAGAATGCAGCCTGGGATGTGAAGGCTTAAGGAGGCTTATGTCTGTCATATCCTAGGCTGCATTCGGTGTAACGAGGTTCCTGAATCAGGAGCACTCGTTACACCGGAGCAAGTAAGCACTTGCGCCGCGCAACTATGGTTGCGCGGGCGCAAGTGCTTCTTGAATCTGGGCCAGTGTTTTTTTCTGAAATCAGTGAAATAATAAAAAAAATATAAAAAATAATAAAAAAACAAAAATTAACAAAAATCCTGGTCTTCTTCATTGTTGCTGACTATTTATACCCAAAATAAAAGCAGCATTTTTTTGCAAAAAAAAAACAAAACAAAACCCTTTGGGTCCCAGGACTTGACAATTTATTTTCAAGGTCATTACTAAAGCTACACTTTTTGGGACACGAGCGTATATAACATAAATGACATAAATAGTACGTTTTAGCAAAAGTAAAAAAACAAAAAACAGAAAAATGAAATAAAGTTGCAACGAAGCACCAGCGTTTTTCTGAAATCAGTGAAATAATAATAAAAAACATAATAATAAAACAGAAATTAACAGAAATCCTTGTCTTCTTCACCGTTGCTGACTAATTATACACAAAATAAAAGCAGCATATTTTTGTGAAAAAAATAGATAAAACCCTTTGGGTCTCAGGATCTGACAATTTATTTTCAAGGTCATTACTAAAGCTACACTTTTTGAGACACAAGCATATATAATATATGACATAAATAATACATTTAAGCAAAAATAAAATAAATAAAAGTTGCAACCAAACACTTAAACTCCCCTAAAAAATTTTGAGTCATCCGGCCTGCATGTCCTCCCACTAATGGAGATTCTTTGACAGCAACACGTTGACATCCTCCCTTGCTCTGGGTGAAGAATGCAAATATTGAACCCATTTTACAAGTTGAATTTTGTTTTTGGCCTCAGGAGCCAACAGCTTTTTTTCTGAAATCAGTGAAATAATAAAAAAAATATAAATATAAAAAATAATAATAAAACAAAAATCCTTGTCTTCTTCACCATTGCTTCAACTTTCCCGACGTGCATTGCGGTAAATGACATCGCAAGGACGTCATTTGCTTCAACGTGAACGTAAATGGCCTCCAGCGCTATTCACGATTCACTTACGCAAACAACGTAATTTTCAAAAATCGCGACGCAGGAACGACGGGTATACGTAGCATTGGCTGCCCCTGCTAATAGCAAGAGCAGCCTTACGCAGAAACCGACGAACGCAAACGACGTAAAATTCGAACGCCGGGCGCGCGTAGGGTTGTGAATCGGCGTGAGTATGCAATTTGCATACTCTACGCTGACCACTACGGGAACGCCACCTAGCGGCCAGCGTAAGAATGCAGCCTACGATACGACGGCATAAGAGCCTCATGCCAGTCATATCTTAGGCTGCAGTCGGCGTATCAAGCTTTCTGAATCAGGAGAAGTCGGTACGCCGGCGCAACTAAGCAATTACGCTGCGTATCTATGGATACACAGACGCAATTGCTTTCTGAATCTACCCCAGTGTTTTTTTTGTGAAAAAAAAAAAATCCTTTTGGTCCCAGGACCTGACAATTTATTTTCAAGGTCATTACTAAAGCTACACTTTTTGGGACACGAGCGTATATAATATATGACATAAATTATACGTTTAGGAAAAGTATAAAAAAAGTAATAAAAAAAAAATTAAAAAAATAAAGTAAAAATTAAACTCCCCTAAAAATGTTGAGCCAGCCGGCCCCCATGTCCTCTCACTAATGAAGATTCTTTGACATCCTCCCTTGCTCTGGGTGAAGCATGCCATTATTGGACCCGTTTTATAAGTTGAGTTTTGTTTTTGGCCAAACAAAAATAAATAAATAAATAAATAAATAAAGTTGCAACCAAGCAAAACACAAACAAAAACAAGGAAAAAAGTACCCGCCATTAATCGCCAGGGCCTACCTTTTTGCCTACAGTCATACAGAAGTGACCACCTGCCATCTGTGCACAAATGGTGGGTTGCAAACCCTTTGTCAGGACCCGGATCTGAACCTGCAACCTCTGCTCGATGACGTCACCGCGTTTGTGCCATTCAAAATAACGGCGGTTCTTTTGAATGGAGTGTGATGCCCTTAACCACTTAAGGCCCGCCGCACGACGATATACGTCGGCAGAATGGCACGGCTGGGCACAGGGACGTATATATACGTCCCCTTTAAGAGCCCAGCCATGGGTCGCGAGCGAAGTTCCGTGACCACGCCCACGGGACCCGCGGAACCCGCAGACCAGATCGCCTCCGGTGTCCCACAATCGGGTCACAGGAGCTGAATAACGGGGAGAGGTGAGTGTAAACAAACCTTCCCCGTTCTTCTGTGTGGCAGTGACACTGATCGTCTGTTCGCTGATATAGGGAATGACGATCAGTGACATCACGCCTACAGCCACGCCCCCCCCCTGCAGTAAGAATTACTCCATTAGGGCACACTTAACCCCTTAGTGCCACCTAGTGGTTAACCCCCTGCCAGTGTAATTTTCACAGTATCAATGCATTTTTATAGCACTTTTCGCTGTGAAAATTACAATGGTCCCAAAAATGTGTCAAAAGTGTCCGATGCGTCCGCCATAATGTCGCAGTCATGAAAAAAATCGCTGATCGCCGCCATTACTAGTAAAAAAAAAATTATTAATAAAAATGCCATAAAACTATCCCCTATATTGTAAACGCTATCAATTTTGCGCAAACCAATCGATAAACGCTTATTGCGATTTTTTTTATACCAAAAATAGGTAGAAGAATACGTGTCGGGGGATATTTTTTATAGCAAAAAGTAAAAAATATTGCATTTTTTTTCAAAATTGTCGCTCTATTTTTGTTTATAGCGCAAAAAATAAAAAACGCAGAGGTGATCAAATGCCACCAAAAGAAAGCTCTATTTGTGGGGGAAAAAGAAGGACGCCAATTTTGTTTGGGAGCCACGTCGCACGACCGCGCAATTGTCACTTAAAGCGACGCAGCGCCGAATTGCAAAAACTGGCCGTGCCCTTTACCTGCATTTTGGTCCGGGTCTTAAATGGTTAAAATGACGCAGTGCCACAAAAAAGTGGCCTGGTCTTTGGGCAGCCAAATGGTCCGGGGCTGAAGTGGTTAAAGAGAAGTGGCAACCATCATCAAGCGCTAGCATTATTTTCCTATTCTCTACATACGTTTGACATTTAGGCGCATATACGATTGATTGATTTATTTACACTCAACTTTTGCGACATCACACGCGTGTCTTCATATGTTCTGGATAGACGGTATGATGTACGGCTTTCATTTACCATCTGAACTACTCCGTACATGTTGGGCTGGATTTTCCCTCCGGAAGCCTTAAGCCCAATGCTATACTGACCACAGGCCTTCTATACATATCATTGACAGTCGTATCATCCGGGGACTTTCGGATTCTCGCATGAAAAACACATGAAGGGGCTTTGATGACTCTCATGATTTTCTTCTTATGCTCTGCGCTTATCAATGAGATCGCGGCCGCCGCAAAAAATTAACTGAACAGATTGGGATATCTCTTCAGATGGTAGCTGGGAATCTGACAGATTAAGACCGTTGCCTTTGTAAATAAGCCACTCTTGTCATTCTGAAAACCTTGGCTCGTCTTCTACTACGGGAAATATTAACCACTTCAGCCCCGGGAACCAATATGCAGGTTAAGGACCTGGCCCCTTTTTTGCGATTCGGCACTGCGTCGCTTTAACTGGCAATCGCGCGATGTGGCTCCCAAACAAAATTGGCGTCCTTTTTTTCCCCCCACAAATAGAGCTTTCTTTTGGTGGTATTTGATCACCTCTGCGGTTTTTTTTTTATAAACAAAAATAGAGCAACAATTTTGAAAAAAATTCAATGGCCCAGATTCTCGTACAATTGCGCAAAACTGGGCGGGCGTAAGGTATCTGATTTACGTTACGCCGCCGCAAGTTTTACAGGCAAGTGCTTTATTCTCAAAGAACTTGCCTGTAAAGTTGCGGCGGCGTAGCGTAAATCACCCGGCGCAAGCCCGCCTAATTCAAATTAGCCGGGTAGGGGGCGTGGAGCATTTAAATTAGGCCGAACGTACTGCGCATGCGCCGTCCAGAAAATATCCCAGGGTGCATTGCTCCAAATGACGTCGCAAGGACGTCATTGGTTTCGACGTGAACGTAAATGGCGTCCAGCCCCATTCACGGACGACTTACGCAAACGACGTAAATTTAAAAATTCCGACGCGGGACATACTCAACATTGGCTGCCCCTCATATAGCAGGGGCAAATCTAACGTAAACGTCGTAACTTCACTGCGTCGTCCGCGCGTACGTTCGGGAATTTGCGTATTTTACTCATTTGCATACTCGACGGAAAAAAACGACGGAGGCGACACCTAGCGGCAAAAAAAATTATTGCATTTAAGATCCGACAGCGTAAGAGTGTTACGCCTGTTGGATCTAATGGTTATCTATGCGTAACTGATTCTAAGAATCAGACACATAGATACGACGGCCCAGATTAGGACTTACGACGGCGTACATTGCGTTGCGCCGTTGTAAGCCCTTTGAGAATCTGGGCCAATATTTTTTACATTTTGCTATAATAAATATCCCCCAAAAAATATATAAATTATTTTTTTTCCTCAGTTTAGGCCGATACGTATTCTTCTACATATTTTTGGTAAAAAAAAAATTCAATAAGCGTTTATTGATCGCTTTGCGCAAAAGTTATAGCGTTTACAAAATAGGGGATAGTTTTATGGCATTTTTATTAATAATTTTTTTACTAGTAATGGCGGCGATCAGTGATTTTTTTCGTGACTGCTACATTATGGCGGACACATCGGATAATTTTGACACATTTTTGGGACCATTGTCATTTATACAGTGAAAAGTGCTATAAAAATGCACTGATTACTGTGAAAATGACACTGGCAGTGAAGGGGTTAACCACTAGGGGGCGCAAAGGCGTTAAGTGTGCCCTAAGGGAGTGATAAGAATGTCCCTTACATTGGTGATCAGTGAGAAGAATGTCCCTTACATTGGTGATCAGTGGGAAGAATGTCCCTTACATTGGTGATCAGTGAGAAGAATGTTCCTTACATTGGTGATCAGTGAGAAGAATGTCCCTTACATTGGTGATCAGTGGGAAGAATGTTCCTTACATTGGTGATCAGTGAGAAGAATGTCCCTTACATTGGTGATCAGTGAGAAGAATGTTCCTTACATTGGTGATCAGTGAGAAGAATGTTCCTTACATTGGTGATCAGTGAGAAGAATGTCCCTTACATTGGTGATCAGTGGGAAGAATGTCCCTTACATTGGTGATCAGTGGGAAGAATGTCCCTTACATTGGTGATCAGTGGGAAGAATGTTCCTTACATTGGTGATCAGTGAGAAGAATGTCCCTTACATTGGTGATCAGTGAGAAGAATGTTCCTTACATTGGTGATCAGTGAGAAGAATGTTCCTTACATTGGTGATCAGTGGGAAGAATGTCCCTTACATTGGTGATCAGTGGGAAGAATGTCCCTTACATTGGTGATCAGTGGGAAGAATGTTCCTTACATTGGTGATCAGTGAGAAGAATGTCCCTTACATTGGTGATCAGTGAGAAGAATGTTCCTTACATTGGTGATCAGTGAGAAGAATGTTCCTTACATTGGTGATCAGTGAGAAGAATGTCCCTTACATTGGTGATCAGTGGGAAGAATGTCCCTTACATTGGTGATCAGTGGGAAGAATGTCCCTTACATTGGTGATCAGTGGGAAGAATGCTCCTTACATTGGTGATCAGTGGGAAGAATGTCCCTTACATTGGTGATCAGTGGGAAGAATGTTCCTTACATTGGTGATCAGTGAGAAGAATGTCCCTTACATTGGTGATCAGTGAGAAGAATGTTCCTTACATTGGTGATCAGTGAGAAGAATGTTCCTTACATTGGTGATCAGTGGGAAGAATGTCCCTTACATTGGTGATCAGTGAGAAGAATGTCCCTTACATTGGTGATCAGTGAGAAGAATGTTCCTTACATTGGTGATCAGTGGGAAGAATGTCCCTTACATTGGTGATCAGTGAGAAGAATGTCCCTTACATTGGTGATCAGTGGGAAGAATGTTCCTTACATTGGTGATCAGTGGAAAGAATGTTCCTTACATTGGTGATCAGTGAGAAGAATGTTCCTTACATTGGTGATCAGTGAGAAGAATGTCCCTTACATTGGTGATCAGTGAGAAGAATGTCCCTTACATTGGTGATCAGTGAGAAGAATGTCCCTTACATTGGTGATCAGTGGAAAGAATGTTCCTTACATTGGTGATCAGTGAGAAGAATGTCCCTTACATTGGTGATCAGTGAGAAGAATGTCCCTTACATTGGTGATCAGTGGGAAGAATGTTCCTTACATTGGTGATCAGTGGAAAGAATGTTCCTTACATTGGTGATCAGTGAGAAGAATGTTCCTTACATTGGTGATCAGTGAGAAGAATGTCCCTTACATTGGTGATCAGTGAGAAGAATGTCCCTTACATTGGTGATCAGTGGGAAGAATGTCCCTTACATTGGTGATCAGTGGGAAGAATGTCCCTTACATTGGTGATCAGTGGGAAGAATGTCCCTTACATTGGTGATCAGTGGGAAGAATGTCCCTTACATTGGTGATCAGTGAGAAGAATGTCCCTTACATTGGTGATCAGTGAGAAGAATGTTCCTTACATTAGTGATCAGTGAGAAGAATGTTCCTTACATTGGTGATCAGTGAGAAGAATGTTCCTTACATTGGTGATCAGTGGGAAGAATGTTCCTTACATTGGTGATCAGTGAGAAGAATGTCCCTTACATTGGTGATCAGTGAGAAGAATGTTCCTTACATTAGTGATCAGTGGGAAGAATGCTCCTTACATTGGTGATCAGTGAGAAGAATGTTCCTTACATTGGTGATCAGTTGGAAGAATGTTCCTTACATTGGTGATCAGTGAGAAGAATGTCCCTTACATTGGTGATCAGTGAGAAGAATGTCCCTTACATTGGTGATCAGTGAGAAGAATGCTCCCTTACATTGGTGATCAGTGAGAAGAATGTTCCTTACATTGGTGATCAGTGAGAAGAATGTCCCTTACATTGGTGATCAGTGAGAAGAATGTCCCTTACATTGGTGATCAGTGGGAAGAATGTTCCTTACATTGGTGATCAGTGGGAAGAATGTTCCTTACATTGGTGATCAGTGAGAAGAATGTTCCTTACATTGGTGATCAGTGAGAAGAATGTCCCTTACATTGGTGATCAGGGAGAAGAATATCCCTTACATTGGTGATCAGTGAGAAGAATGTCCCTTACATTGGTGATCAGTGGGAAGAATGTCCCTTACATTGGTGATCAGTGAGAAGAATGTTCCTTACATTGGTGATCAGTGGGAAGAATGTTCCTTACATTGGTGATCAGTGAGAAGAATGTCCCTTACATTGGTGATCAGTGAGAAGAATGTCCCTTACATTGATGATCAGTGAGAAGAATGTCCCTTACATTGGTGATCAGTGGGAAGAATGATCCCTTACATTGGTGATCAGTGGGAAGAATGTTCCTTACATTGGTGATCAGTGAGAAGAATGTCCCTTACAAGGAACCCTCAACAACCTCTGGAGGAACCCCTGGTTGAGAACGGCTGATCTAATGGGTTAGAACCTCTGACCTATGCCGGTGCTGTAACCATTATAGACAATACATTGACAATATTGTAGCTGCTTTGCCTTGCGGATCAATATTAGAATCACTTAATAAGTGATGTGATTAGCAAGAATAGTTTGGGTGAAGCAGAAGGAAAGCGACTCATTTCAGTTCTTGTCTAAGTCGCCCGGAGCCACATTATTGACCGGAAAGGTTAATCTGCTCTCTAAGCATTGCGAAAAAACGAAATACAAGAACCGTGACTTGCCAATTGCAATAGAAAAGTACGTTTTGGATTTCTACGATTTTCTTTTGTTATTGCGGTGAACGCGTTTTTGTGTTTTGAGGTCTTCAGTTTCGACTACTTGAGCAGTTTTGCTGATTGTATCTAGTAGATAATCCAAAGCTGAACTCAGATATAAAAGATGGTAATAATTACAGCTCAGTATTCGTAAAAAAAGTCTATCCAAACCCATGAACACAAATTTGATACATTGTTGCCTATCAGTCCTAAGGATTTTATTTTACCATTTACTTTCGCTTGGGGAACCCTCCATTACCACCGGTGGCGGCTGGTGCTCACATTTTTTTTGGGGACGCAAACAAACTGGAAAAAAAAAACATAAATTGCAGCCACTGTGCCCATCAATTGACACCACTGTGCCCCTCAAATGCAGCCAGTTTGCCCATCAAATGCAGCCAGTTTCCCCATCAAATGCAGCCAGTTAACCCCTCAAATGCAGCCAGTTTGCCCATCAAATGCAGCCAGTTTTACCCTCAAACGCAGCCAGTTTCCCCCTCAAATGCAGCCAGTTTCCCCTTCAAATGCAGCCAGTTTCCCCATCAAATGCAGCCAGTTCCCCCTCCAAATGCAGCCAGTTCCCCCTCAAATGCAGCCAGTTTCCCCCTCAAATGCAGCCAGTTTCCCCTTCAAATGCAGACAGTTTCCCCATCAAATGCAGCCAGTTTCCCCATCAAATGCAGCCAGTTTCCCCATCAAATGCAGCCAGTTTCCCCTCAAATGCAGCCAGTTTCCCCTCAAATGCAGCCAGTTTCCCATCAAATGCAGCCAGTTTCCCCTCAAATGCAGCCAGTTTCCAGATTAAATGCAGCCAGTTTCCCCTCAAATGCAGCCAGTTTCCCCTCAAATGCAGCCAGTTTCCCGATCAAATACAGCCAGTTTCCCATCAAATGCAGCCAGTTTCCCCTCAAATGCAGCCAGTTTCCCGATTAAATGCAGCCAGTTTCCCGATTAAATGCAGCCAGTTTCCCATCAAATGCAGCCAGTTTCCCGATTAAATGCAGCCAGTTTCCCATCAAATGCAACCAGTTTCCCTCAAATGCAACCAGTTTCCCCATCAAATGCAGCCAGTTTCCCCATCAAATGCAGCCAGTTTCCCCATCAAATGCAGCCAGTTTCCCCATCAAATGCAGCCAGTTTCCCCCTCAAATACAGCCAGTTTGCCCCTCAAATGCAGCCAGTTTCCTCCCAAATGCAGCCAGTTTCCCATCAAATGCAGCCAGTTTCCCTCAAATGCAGCCAGTTTCCCCTTAAATGTAGCCAGTTTCCCCCTCAAATACAGCCAGTTTGCCCCTCAAATGCAGCCAGTTTCCTCCCAAATGCAGCCAGTTTCCCATCAAATGCAGCCAGTTTCCCTCAAATGCAGCCAGTTTCCCCCTCAAATGCAGCCAGTTTCCCCTCAAATGCAGCCAGTTTCAACATCAAATGGGTCAGCGCCATCCTCCTCCACGCTCCCTCCGCGTCATCGATGTCCTCTCCCATCCTGGACGACATCTCTGCTATGATTGGACGCCTGATAGGCATCCAATCACAGCGCATGTCGCTTCAGCCAATCAACTGACCGGTAACCAGACCCGGTGCACCTGATTGGCTGAGAGGCGGGTCAGTGTTAGGGAAACGATTCCCTAACACAGTATTGTATAAACAGGGAACCCACAGCAGTGTGCCCTCTGGTTAACCATTTGGAAGCTGATTAGGTCCCACAGGCTCTAATCAGGAAGCCTATTAGGGCAGAGGTCCTCAAACTACGGCCCTCCAGTTGTTCAGGAACTACAATTCCCATCATGCCTAGTCATGTCTGTGAATGCCAGAGTTTCACAATGCCTCATGTGAGGTGTAGTTCTGGAGGGCCGTGTGTTTGAAGATCCCTGTATTAGAGCCTCTGGCTCTAATCAGGCACTTCCAAAACACCCCCCACCGCTGTAATTCAGATGGCCGGCGCTCAACAAGGGGCCGGACACCCGAATAGTGTTGCCGGGTGCAGGAGAGAGGGGGCGGCGCTCCTGCGCCCACGATGGACGCACCGTCACTGATTACCACCCTACCCATCCCGGAGAAGCGCGCACGGGCAGCCCATTTAATTTCCCGTGAGCTTGCTTGGATAATAATCCCAGAGTAACTTTTATATCAACATATCCATAATGCTACATGTAGAAAATCATTCTTTTCACCTCAGAAAAACCCTGACAAAAATGTTTGCGGTGGGCCTTTGATACGTACAACACTGATGTGTCATCTCTCTTAGAGACGTCTCCACAGGTAGCTTTCTTATAAGCGAGCCCCGGATCTGTGATTGACGTAAAAAGAGAGCTTACTTAGATTTTTCCTTCTAGTAGCAAAAGCAGCAAACCTGCGACAACGGAAAACAAAATATCTGTCAACGATGTAGGAATAGATATGAGGACTTAACCACTTCAGACCCGGACCATTATGCAGGTAAAGGACCTGGCCAGTTTTTGCGATTCGGCACTGCGTCACTTTAACGGACAATTGCATGGCTGTGCGACGTGGCTCCCAAACAAAAAAAATAGAGCGCCAATTTTGAAGAAAAAAAACAATGGCCCAGATTCACAAACGACTTACGGCGGGCGTAACTCCACGTACGCCATCGTAAGTCCAAATGTGCGCCGTTGTATCTATGCGCCTGATTCTTAGAATCAGTTACGCATGAATTTTGCCTAGATACGGGCGGCGTAAGTTTTCTACGCCGTCGTATCTTGGGGTGCATATTTACGCTGGCCGATAGGGGCGCTTCCGTATATTTCCCTGTCTAATATGCAAATGAGCTAGGTACGCCGATTCTGAAACGTACGTGCGCCCGGCGCATTGATTTACAATGTTTACGTAAGGCTTTTTCCGTCTTAAAGTTACCCCTGCTATAGGAGGCGTAGCCAATGTTAAGTATGGACGTCGGAACAGCGTCGAATTTTGCATCGTTTACGTCGTTTGCGTAAGTCGTACGTGAATAGGTCTGTGCGTAAGTTACGTTGACGTCTAAAGCATTGACTATTTGCGGCGTAATTTGGAGCATGGGCACTGGGATACTTACGTGGGGTCACGAATCATTAGCATACAACACGCCCCCTACCAGCCTACTTTGAATTACGCGCGCTTACGCCGGCCCATTTACGCTACGCCACCGTAACTTAGGACGCAAGTGCTTTGTGAATACTGCACTTGCCTCTCTGAATTGCAGCGGCGTATCGTAAACAAGATACGCTACGCCCACACAAAGTTACACCGCCGTACGTGAATATGGGCCAATATTTTTTACTTTTTGCTATAATAAATATCCCCCAAAAATATATCTAAAAAATTTTTTTTCCCTCAGTTTAGGCCGATACGTATTCTTCTACAAATTTTTGGTAAAAATAAAAATTGCAATAAGCGTTTATTGATGGGTTTGCGCAAAATGTATAGCGTCTACCAAATAGGGGATAGTTTTATGGCATTTTTATTAATATATTTTTTTTTTACCAGTAATGATGGCGAGCAGCGATTTTTTCCGTGCCTGCGACATTATGGCGGACACATCGGACACTTGTGACACATTTTTGGGACCATTGTAGTTTTCACAGCGAAAAGTGCTATAAAAATGCACTGATTACTGTGAAAATTACACTGGCAGTGAAGGGGTTAACCACTAGGGGGCGCTAAGGGGTTAAGTGTGACCTAAGGGAGTGATTCTTACTGTAGGGGGGCGTGGCTGGACGTGTGACGTCACTGACCGTCGTTCCCTATGACAGGGAACAGACGATCACTGACACTACCACAGAGAAGAACGGTGTCACGTACCTGGTAGTGGAGCCCAACGTGCAGGGAGCGGCCTCTCGTAAGCCTCCGACTCAGGAGCCCCTGGTAGAGTAGACAGGGGTCAGGAGTTCAGAGGGACACAAGGGCCTGGTAGTAAGCTGAGTAGCGGGCTGGAAGTAGAAAGGTGCACCGAGGTCCTGGCAGGATACCAACGGCAAGCTGGAGCAGAGGCGCGGCACAGACGGGCAGATCAGAAGCCATAGAAAAATCCAAAGGGTAGTCAAAGTCCAGGCCGGGTCGGTATAACAGGCGGGCAGAGAACAGAGCCAGGGGCTGAGCAGGTGCGGTGGTCAGATGTAGCCGGGATCAGGGACAGGTGGCAGGCAGGAGTGGTCAGAGGAAGCCGGGTCAGGTAATCAGGATGCAAACAGGTACACAGATACAGGATACTCAAGGGGCACGCTGTAGACTGGACAGCCGAGTGGTGAGGGACCTGGCTGCTTTAAATAGAGTGTTTTGGCGCCAAACGCCGTCACCGCGTGCCACCGCGCACGCGCCGGGACTGGATTCTCCTGCCATTGTTACTGATGGCCATACTGCTAGAACGCCTTCCATGACAAACGGGGAGAGGTTTATTTACACTCACCTCTCCCCGTTCTTCAGCTCCAGTGACTGATCGCGGGACACCATTTGGGGGGGGGGGGGGAGGATTAGTGCTAGGAAGGAGTGATTAGTCGGGGAGGGGGTTTGAGTTAGAAAAGGGAATTGCCTATGTGCCAGGATGACTGAACTCCTGCGCCTGAGTGGGGAGTGACATCATTCCACAACAGCCAATCAAGACAGCCAAAAGGGAGGAGGGAAGAAGAGGTGGGTGTCTCTGGCATTAAGGAAGTGTGGCGCTGAATGGGTGAGTTCCAACCGCTACAGCTAGGCGGGGGTAGGGGGAGGGGGAGTATTTGTGGTAAGGGGGGGTGTGTGTGAGGATTTGTGCTTGGAGGGAAAATTTTGTGGGGGGGGGGGTGGAGAGGACTTGTACTGGGAGGGGTTTTTTGGGGGGATGGTTTTGTGCTAGGATGGAGAAATAAAGGGGGGGCGGATGGGTTTGAGTTTGGAAGAGGGATTGGGGGGGCAAATGTTTTTGCTGGAGATTTGTACTTGGGAGGAGGGGGGAAGTTTTGCATTTTTGTTCGGGGAGAATTTTGGCTTGCAGAGGGGATTTGTACTTAGGGGGTGAGTGTGTAGATTAGTGCAAACTTTTTTTTGAGGGTAGGGAGGGGATTTTTTCTTTAGAGTTTGGTGACAACAGGGTAATTGAGTTTATAGCGTTGCCCAAAAAAAATGAAGAATACAATGGGCCAGATTCATGTACATTTGCGGCGGCGTATCGTATCCCGTTTACGTTACGCCGCCGCAAGTTTCCAGCGTAAGTGCTTGATTCACAAAGCACTTGCGTGTAAACTTTCGGTGGCGTATCGTAAAGCCGTCCAGCGCAAGCCCGCCTAATTCAAATGGGGCGTGTACCATTTAAATTAGGCGCGTTGCCGCGCCAAACGTTCTGCGCATGCTCCGTTTGGAAATTTCCCGCCGTGCTTTGCGCGAAATTACGGCGCCCCAACGTGTTTTTTGAACGGCGACGTGCGTAACGTACTTTCGTATTTCCCGATGTCTTACGCAAAAAAAAAAAAATGTAATTTGACGCGGGAACGACGGCCATACTTTAACATGGATGGTGTAATTTTACACCATCTAAATAGCACACTTAACTTTACGATGGGAAAACAGACGTAAGAGAATGTGACGAACGCGCGTACCTTCGTGGATCGCCGTAAACAGCTAATTTGCATACCCAACGCTGGAAAACAACGCAAACTCCACCCAGCGGCGGCCAAAGTATTGCATCCTAAGATCCGAAGGCGTACGAAGCCGTACGCCTGTCGGATCTTAGCCAAATGCCGTCGCATCTTGTTTGTGAATTACAAATTAAGATACGACGCGGCAAATTTGAAAGTATACTCCGGCGTACTTATTCTGTAAATCTGGCCCAATATATATACTGTATATATATAAAAAAAATATTACATAAACAACAACTAAACAAATTAAGGGTTCAGTAAAAGTTTAATGGTCACTGACCTCCTTATATATATATATATATATATATATATATATATATATATATATAATAGGTGATCAGTACTTGAGGCCAACAGGTTTCGCCAACAATGACTTCCTCAGGGGGTATTTAGGGACCACCAATATTCCATACAGCTTTAGTAATGATAAGATAGTTTACATATTAATAATTATTTATTACAAACCTAGATAAGGGGTCTGTGTAACTAAAGAACAGCCCATCTAATTACCCGTGCAAATGCTATCCATCCAATTAGAGATTTTTGGAGATCTAGACCACCAAGCTCTTACGATTCTATTCAATGCCAACTTGCCTATTGACAAAAGATATTTTTTATAGTTCGTAGAGTCAGCGCGTTCTCATATTGGTTCACATCGCAGTTTTTCTAGCCCTCACTGTGCTCTTTCATTTTAATTTGTTTTCCTTGCCGTGGCGTCTATACCTAGAGGATGATTCGTGTAGAATCCATTAACCTCTGGACCTTGTAAAGGAACGTGAGCAGGCATATTCAAAGCCATGTAATTAGCTGTTGAGGGTGTGCGGGGAGCAATACGTTCTAGCAACCATTCAGGTTTTAGTTTGCCGATATCAAGCTTGGTGAAATTAAGAATTTTGATTGGCTGCTTGGGGCAAGTTTACTCTTTACATTGGCCTTTACTTTTACCGATAAGGCCTAGATAGATTTGCATCCTTAGGATGTTTTCATGTTAAAAAAATGCCTTTTAGCACGTGCATGAAAATTAGGGTTGTCCCGATACCGATACCAGTATCGGTATCGGGGCCGATACAGAGTATTTGCGGGAGTACTTGTACTCCAGCAAATACCCCGATGCCTAAATAGAATACTTGTGAACATTACAGGCACCTTTAGTTTGAATAGCTGTTTTGCCCGCCACGCCATGTATAGACACTCGCCCTTGGACGGATCTGTCCAATCCCGAGCAAGGGGGAGTGTCCTTTACACGGCGTGGCTGGGAAAACAGCTATTCAAACGAATGCTGCCTGTAATGTTTGCCGCACAGTGATTAACGCGACGGCAGGGGCATCATCATTAGGTATGGGGGACATGGCTGCATATGTTTGGGGACATGGCTGGATATATGTGGGGGGACATGGCTGCATATATGGGGGACATGGCTGGATATATGTGGGGGGACATGGATGCATATATGGGGGACATGGCTGCATATATGTGGGGGGACATGGCTACAATATGTGGGGGGACATGGCTGCAATATGTGGGGGGACATGGCTGGATATATGTGGGGGGAGATGGCTGGATATATGTGGGGGACATGGCTGCATATATGTGGGGGACATGGCTGCATATATGTGGGGGACATGGCTGCATATATGTGGGGGACATGGCTGCATATATGTGGGGGATATGGCTGCATATCTGTGGGGACATGGCTGCATATGTTTGGGGACATGGCTGCATATGTGGGGGGACATGGCTGCATATGTTTGGGGAAATGGCTGCATATGTGGGGGGACATGGCTGCATATGTTTGGGGACATGGCTGCATATATGGGGGACATGGCTGCATATGGGGGGGACATGGCTGCATATGGGGGGGACATGGCTGCATTTGTGGGGAGACATGGCTGCATTTGTGGGGGGACATGGCTGCATTTGTAGGGGGGACATGGCTGCATTTGTGGGGGGACATGGCTGCATTTGGGGACACATTTTATCGGTATTCGGTATCGGCGAGTACATAGAAAAAAGTATCGTACTTGTACTCGGTCCTAAAAAAGTGGTATCGGGATAACCCTAATGAAAATAAAAAATGGTTCTACAGGCAAAAGGGGTTAAAGTGTGAAGTGCAAACTGCTTCTTGCACAGAAAACCATTCGTGTGTACGAGGCTTTGAGGTTTCTCATCTGGAAATCTGGCCAGAATCTCGACAAGAAAAAAAGAGAACCTGCTCTCTTTTTTTCTCGTTGAGATTCTTGTCGGCCTGTTTCCCGACGAGAAACCCGAGAGTGTGTATACTTACCTGTCGCCGTGGAAACCCGCGCATGCTCGAAATTAGGGATGCACCGATATATCGTCCGAAAACAGCTGTTTTGGCGACATGCCCGTAAAAAATTATGGCCGCTGGGCTGTCACGGCTCCGTCCTCTGCCTATGGCGAGTGTCACTGCCAAAGTGTCCCTCCTGAGTCCTCCTGACTCGATCAGGAGGCCGGTCGGGCTCGGGAAAGCTCGTATCCGCTCGGTCGGGCGGCGCATGCACAGGTACGTAATGGCGCCACCCGGTGCCATTTTTGAATAGCCGTTTGAGTCAGGAGGACTCAGGAGGAACACTTTGGCAGTGACACTCGCCATAGGCAGAGGCAGAGGACGGAACTGTGACAGCACAGCCCAGAGTCCAGCCCAGAGTCTAGCCCTGCTTCAAGGTAATAAAGAAGATGGTGGCAGAAGGTGATGGTGGCACTGTGGCAGGAGGTTGTGGGGCAGGAGGTGATGGTGGCACTGTGGCAGGAGGTTGTGGGGCAGGAGGTGATGGTGGCACTGTGGCAGTAGGTTGTGGGGCAGGAGGTGATGGTGGCACCGTGGCAGGAAGTTGAGGGGCAGGAGGTGATTGTGGCACTGTGGCAGGAGGTTGTGGGGCAGGAGGTGATGGTGGCACTGTGGCAGGAGGTTGTGGGGCAGGAGGTGATGGTGGCACTGTGGCAGGAGGTTGTGGGGCAGGAGGTGATGGTGGCACTGTGGCAGTAGGTTGTGGGGAAGGAGGTGATGGTGGCCCCGTGGCAGGAAGTTGAGGGGCAGGAGGTGATTGCGGCATTGTGGCAGGAGGTTGTGGGGCAGGAGGTGATGGTGGCACTGTGGCAGGTGGTTGAGGGGCAGGAGGTGATTGTGGCACTGTGGCAGGAGGTTGTGGGGCAGGAGGTGATAGTGGCACTGTGGCAGGAGGTTGAGGGGCAGGAGGTGATGGTGGCAGGAGGTGGGGGTGGTGTTTTAACCACTTAAGCCCCGGACCAATATGCAGCCTAAAGACCCAAGGTGTTTTTACAGTTCGGGACTGCGTCGCTTTAACAGACAATTGCGCGGTCGTGCGACGTGGCTCCCAAACAAAATTGGCGTCCTTTTTTCCCCACAAATAGAGCTTTCTTTTGGTGGTATTTGATCACATCTGCGGTTTTTAGTTTTTGCGCTATAAACAAAAATAGAGCGACAATTTTGAAAAAAAAGCAATATTTTTTACTTTTTGCTGTAATAAATATCCCCCAAAAACATATATAAAAACATTTTTTTTCCTCAGTTTAGGCCGATACGTATTCTTCTACCTATTTTTAGTAAAAAAAATCGCAATAAGCGTTTATCGATTGGTTTGCGCAAAATTTATAGTGTTTACAAAATAGGGGATAGTTTTATTGCATTTTTATTTTTTATTTTTTTTTTACTACTAATGGCGGCGATCAGCAATTTTTTTCGTGACTGCGACATTATGGCGGACACTTCGGACAATTTTGACACATTTTTGGGACCATTGTCATTTTCACAGCAAAAAATGCATTTAAATTGCATTCTTTATTGTGAAAATGACAGTTGCAGTTTGGGAGTTAACCACAGGTGGCGCTGTAGGAGTTAGGGTGCACCTAGTATGTGTTTACAACTGTAGGGGGGTGTGGCTGTAGGAATGACGTCATCGATCGTGTCTTCCCTATAAAGGGAATGACGCGATCGATGCGCCGCCATAGTGAAGGACGGGGAAGCCGTGTTTACACACGGCTCTCCTCGTTCTTCAGCTCCGGGGAGCGATCGCGACGGAGCGGCTATAAACAAATAGCCGCGCCGTGGTCCCGGATCGCTCCCCGAGCGGACCCGACCTCCGCATGTAGCGGGGGGGGTCCCGATCGGACCCCCCACCCGCTAATAGGCGAGGACGTACCTATACGCCCATGTGCCTGTACGTGCCATATTGTGGACGTATATGTACATGGGGTGGTCCTTAAGTGGTTAACATATAATTATAAAAAAAAAGAAAAGAAAAGTCATTTTCGGTTTCGGCCTGACATTTTTTTTTATTTCGGTTTCGTTTTGGTTCTGAAATTTCCATTTCGGTGCACCTCTACTCGAAATGACTTTGACGCATGCGCGGAAGCTTCCACGGCATAGGTAGGGTGAAGCAAGATGGCGGCGACGGCATTGAATGTGACGAGCGCATGCTCGTCGTACGCGATGACGTCACCGCGTTCTTGCCTTTCAAGAGAACCGCGGTTCTTTTGAAAGGTCAGTGTGTACACACGGACGGCAAGAGATTCTTGCCAAGAATCTCGTCAGGGAAAACGACGGGTTCTTGAGGAGCATACACAAGGCCGGGATTCCCGGCCAAAAGCTTTCCACACAGTTTTCCAGTCGGAAAAACTGATCGTGTGTACGAGGCTTTAGAAATATTACTGGAAGAATCTCCAGGTAAGAAACTTTGCAACATATTTACAAAAAATATTAGCTTTGATTATGAGTTTGCTTACAATTTCATATAATTGAACTATTCTTTGCAAGTTATCTGTAGGCGGTCCATGCATATCTGTACTGCCTGAGATAAAACTGGGTCAAAAAATTCCCAACAGACCAGAACTATTTTTAAAGAAGAAATATGTGGTCTGCCACTGCTGACCCCTCTTTTTCACAAATGCTCGTTGCCTGACTGTTATACCGATCCAATATCCTCAGTCCTTTTTGAGTCACTAGCCTAGAGACAGCACAGCATGAAGATAAGGAATAGAGTTTATCTTGAATTTAGGTTGATGAAAGTTCAGATTCATTACTTGGTTTCTGAATTTGAAGTGGAGTTTTCCTTCTCCGGAGTCTCTAGTAGGATCCCCAGGGTCACCATTCCAAATTATGGTCTGGGGCATCATATGATGATGGCACACTGAGGCCACCCACAGGCAATCCCAGGTCTTACTCGGTTAGAAGTAGAGCTGCACGATTCTGGCCAAAATGCGAATCACGATTTTTTGTGCTTAGAATAAAGATCACGATTCTCGCGGCATAAAATCTTTCACATTATACAAAAAAAAATTGGGCTAACTTTACTGGTTAGTTTTTTTTAATTCATTAAAGTAATTTTTTCCCCAAAAATTGCATTTGAAAGATACAAATACAAATACAGTGCGACATAAAATATTGCAACAACCACCTCGGCTTTCTCCTCAGGATTTCCGAGGTGAACTTTTCCCGTCGGAAATCCCGTACCTTTGTACGAGGCATTATTGTTTAAGGTTAACCAGACCAAACTATTGCCTTGCCATTAGCATCTGCGTTGTAGGCCTGACCTGTGTACTTGTTACAGTACTGCAAAGAATAGGGTCTCTACTAAAAAATAATATATATATATATATAATGTTTGGGGGTTCTAAGTAATTTTCTAGCAAAAAAAAAGATTTTAACTTGAAAACAACGACTGTCAGAAAAAGGTTTGGTGTTTAAGTGATTTAACGTTCCCAATTTACATACAGAAGTCTATTCCTTTGATGTAAAAGTCAAATTGATACAATGTTTAGACTTAACATTCCACTGATAGAATGTCTTAAAACTTGGCAGACTGCCCAGACTTTGACTTTTGATGGTTGAGAGCAGAGAGAAAATTCTCTGCATACCAAATATCGGGAAGATCGCAACGGGGGAAAAAAATCGCGATAACGATTCTTGATGATTAATCGTGCAGCTCTAGTTAGTAGGGGACCCAGGTACGGTATTCACCTATTGGGGACCTTGGCACGATCCCGCTGCTGCCAACCAGTTGTGACGAACCCAGGACTGTCCGATGTCAATAAATCCTTTGCCCAGAACCAGCACTATCCAAGACTCTTTAACCCACCCAGTCACCAGGCGACGTCATTTGTGTGACGAAACGCGCATCGGGAGAGGAGACGTGCTGACGTTTTGCGTGACAGTCTGAGTGGACTGGCGTTCGTTTTAAGTCGGCCGGCTTTATTTTTATGCTTCTATGTGATCGATCCTTTGTAAGTGTTTTATCTCATAAAATTTTACACTTTATATTACGGTATTTCACCATTGTGAGTCCCATTATTTTTTGGGTATCCCATGCATCTGGGGACATCTGTGCCTTGAGGATCCATTTCCACTGGTGTGTGCTGCAGTCCATGACTAAAGGCCCGGGCTGGGGTTTACAGCCACAAGCCATCTTTGCTTGCCATCTGGTAAGCCTGCATTCCTTGTGGTGTCTTCACTTTTGGTGGTGGATTTTTTCAATATTTTGAACTATGAATTGAACTACAGAAGAATTTATTTCAATTGTGTTTTATCTTTGGACTTCACTGAACACATGATTTACACAGCTGTTATTGCTTCATATAATATTTTTTGTCACTTGTTATAGTTTATATAGTTTTTTCAATTTATTATAGCGCAACTACATTTTTTCTATTGATTGTTTGGTGTGTATATCACTTTTTAGTTGCAGCTTTATATTAGTGTTTAACTTAGCGCGATAATTTATTTTCTATATTTGTACATCAGGAAGAGCCTTTTTTAATTTGAGATCTTACACAAATATATACACAAAGGATGACAATACAAACTGTAACCAGAAACCTAATTAACATGAGCTAATTATCTAATCCTTAAGACAGCCTAGGTGACTCAGAGGCGTGACCTTTAGGACAGACTTGCCATCTTTTAGCTCAGAAGACACAATCAACATTATCATAAATAGAAACACAGAAAACCTTCACACAATAGCAGAGTTAATTAACACAAACAACATTGGGTGAAAAAATCTAAGTACCGGTTCACACTACCGCGACTTGGGATCCGACTTGTATCGCCCCAAGTCGCGCGACATGAAGTGAATGAGAGCCGTCTTAATGTACACTACTGAAGTTGCTCCGATCTCAGAAAAGGTTCCTGTACTACTTCAAGGCAACTTGTAGGCAACTTGCAGGCAACTTGTACCCATAGATTTCAATGGAAGTTGCCTCCAAAGTCGGATCACCATCTTAACTGAAACAACTTTACAGGAAGAGAAAATAGTTTACTTAGGCAAACCCCTCCCTCCCACAGAGCTGATTATTCCGTGATTGGCCACAGCCAAAGTCACGTGTCCTTGAGGCAACTTAGACCTCGTACACACGATAGGATAGCCAGAGGACAACGGTCTGAAGGACCCTTTTCATCGGTCAAAACCGATCGCGTGTGGGCCCCATAGGTTATTTAACCTTCGGTTAAAAAAATAGGAACTTGCTTTCAAATTTAACCGATGGACGCCTAACCGATCGTTAGTATGCAAAAGCATCGGTTAAAAACCAGCGCATGCTCAGAATCAAGTTGACGCATGCTTGGAAGCATTGAACTTCGTTTTTTTCAGCAGGTCGTTGTGCTTTACCTCACTGCGTTCTGAGGCCCCGTACACACGACCGAGTTTCTCGGCAGAATTCAGCCAGAAACTCGATCGGAGCCGTATTCTGCCGAGAAACCCAGTCGTGTGTACACTTTTGGCCGAGGAAACCGACGAGGATCTCGTCGGGCCAAATAGAGAACATGTTCTCTATTTCCTCGTTAGTCAATGAGGAAACTTGGCTCGCCGAGATCCTCGGCGGCTTCACAAGGAACTCGACGAGCAAAACGATGTGTTTTGCCCGTCGAGTTTCTCGGACGTGTGCACGGGGCCTCACACGATCGGTTATTTAACCTATGGTGTGTAGGCGTGACGGACCATCAGTCAGCTTCATCAGTTAACCTAAGACAACGGTCCTTCAGACCGTTGTCCTCTGGCTATCGTGTGTACGAGGCCTTAAAGCGGGAGTTCACCCGAATTTTTTTTTAACATTAGATTGATGCTCATTTTGTGAAGCAGAATCGGGTGTTTTTTTTTTAATCGAAGCAGTACTTACCGTTTTAGAGATAGATCTTCTCCGCCGCTTTCGGGTATGGTCTTCGGGACTGGGCATTCCTATTTGATTGACAGGCTTCCGACAGGCTTCCGACGGTCGCATACATCGCGTCACAAGAAGCCGAACGCCGGTGTGGCTCTATACGGCGCCTGCGCACCGACGTTCGGCTACTTTCGGAAAATCGTGGAGCGATGTATGCGACTGTCGGAAGCCTGTCAATCAAATAAGAACACCCAGTCACGCAGCCCATACCCGGAAGCGCCGGAGAAGATCTCTCTAAAACGGTAAGTACTGCTTCGATTTTAAAAAAACAACCCGATTCCCCTTCACAAAATGAGCATCAATCTAGTGTTAAAAATTAACTTTTTGGGTGAACCTCCACTTTAAAGTCGCGTTGTAAGTTGCTTTGCAAAGTCGCGCTGTAAGCCAGGTTGCCCCTGTTTGAACCGGCTCCTAGAGCCCATACTAGCCTTATTTACAATAAAAACATTATAGCAGACAACAGACAGACAGGTGGCTGGAGTAGATGACATCAGCATCGTCTATGAGCCCCAACATTATGAAGCAGTCACTATTTATAATATGGCTAATACAGGGTTCCCAGAGTCTGTGTATTTTGGGGAGACATGGACTTGAATCCAAAGTAACATTACTTCAAGGTCCCCAGGCACACACCTCGCAAAGAGTATTGTTCCCTTAAAATCCAGGACCCATAATCAGAAGACAAGAGGCTAGCATTCAGTCCTCTCCAAAAGCCTCTGTCCCGGCTAGGTCTGTCACACAACCTAAATTTTATTTTTTACTTAAATCACAGAAATGTGTCTTTTTCTTCTCTTGGATTTACACATACTGTCCAAAAAAATAAGATCACTAGTTAGATAAGCGACATTGAACTTGGCCATAACCACAGCAACGGCTATTGGGCGTACAATGGTGAGATTGGTGTGAAGAGCCATTCCTTTCCACGGGCGATAAAAGCTTCCATTATCTCAGCATTCTGTCTAGGATATTAGAATGTTGACCGCCTTGTTAATGAGATTTTTCGCAACTGTTTTGCTTTTGTTTACAAAAATACAAATTGCTATACGAGCAAAATCTATTTTTATCTCCTTTAAGATTTGAAAAGCGCTGTTTGCAAACTCAGTAACATTGAAAACACCTTGCACGCAAATCGCTTGTTGATTTGCTTATCTTTCCTTGCCACGCTACTGCGATAATGAGTACCGATTCCTTGAGCAGATAAAAGGGAGGTCGTTCTTTACTTTTTTTTCCGGCTTGATTGTGCCATGTTAAGTAGTTACATAGTTAGGTTATGAATAGGACTCAACCACCTCGAACTCGACCAACGATGCCTTTAAGGCTTTTCTACAGGCAGATATTAACCCCTTCCTTCCCAGCCCCATGGGGGGGGGGGGAGCTGAGGGATTGACCACAGACCCATTGCTCTGCTTAGCACTGACCTCTGTTACTCATGGCCATTATAGTCCAACTCCTGTCAATCGAACTCGACCAACAGTGCCTTTAAGGCTGTTCGCCAGGCAGATATTAACCCCTATCCTTCCCAGCCTAATGGAGGGGGTGGGGCTGAGGGGTTGACCACTTGACCACACAGACCCATGGCTCTGCTCAAGACTGGATTCTGTTGCTCGTGGACAACCTGAGTGCTGGCCATTATAGTCTGTTTCCACTCTCCATTGGAAGTATGAAAGAATCTCAGCCAGTATGAATGAATTCACCCCTGGGCTGCCACTCCAGCAGCACATGCACCACAGGCTTCTTTCAGAGACCGGATTTCGGCTAGCCCAGTGCAGTTCCATCCCTGCCAGGGGGTAACCCTTCCGGCTTTCTTGGGTAGAACCTAATCCCGGGCCCTCCGTTCGTTGAGCAGTCCGGTTTCAGTTCCTGTGTAAAGTGAAATTCCGCGCCTAACTAATAAAAAACAGTTAAATATATATATAGATATATACAAATATTAAGAGTGTAAATAAATAAATAATAAGCTGCTCCTCAATAACACAAGTGGTATGTGGACAAGATAGAATATAAATAGAGGGCGCTAGGCCCATACACATTAGGTAAAGTGCCGTAACAAAGTGTCTATCTAGCAATAAAATTGCAACATAAATAACACAAAAAAATATATGAAAAAGTCCCAACAGTTGCAGTCGACCTGCACTTGAAACCACGCGAGTGGATTCAAATATGATCAAACAAATATAAAAAATAAAACAGTGAACAAAGTCCAATTGTAATGATAGTTCTGTGAAAGAAGAAATGCCACCACCGCTGCAGTATGATTATCAATTCCACCCAAGGTGTTTTAGATAAGGTATGCTCTTACCAGAGCTCGTTGACCCCTTTAGTGAAAAAGATGGTCAACTAAGCTTATGCAGGATTGTGCCTGCAACACTTGAAGATATGGACAGACCACTTTGCAAATCCAGGAACCTCACACGGGATTATATGTAAAAGAAGAGAGGCCAGATAGCCAAATAGCGTGATACCGTTTTATTTAAAATTTTTAAAATAGACATAAAAATCTGCCAAATGGCTCCTTACATTAGGGGGTGCCCACCCGGCACTGAGGCTGCGGACCTGTCACCGCTCGAAGCGGTTCTTTTAGTCGGATACGCTGGGGGATGAGAGCCGCCGCTCACATGTAACGCCAAACGATCCCTTCAACAGTCCAAAGCACGGGGGGTACGTCACGTGACCAGGCTGCCTCAGTTCCTAACGATACTAACCTTCCAGGTTACCATAACACCAGTGGATTTGCATAGCCACCGCCACCCCAACCTACCGACATAGGTCAGGACAGTAGCAAAGCGCCTCCACTGGTAACTGATAAGAACAGTTACTACACTTGATCTTAGCCAAAAGGCCGAGAAGCTTTTACTGTACAGTCACAGGCTGGGGTGGGTCCAAGATAGGCTTAGAGAAAGTGGATTGAATGATGCAGAACAGCTAGGGGCAGAAAAATAAATACTGCTATAATAACGGCAAAATAAATTCTATGCTGTGGGAGTTCTGAGAGGTAGTGAACTTCATCTTTCAGCCTATGTGCCTGAGGCCAGGTAGAGGGCACATATTATTCCATACCCCGATTCTTCTTTCAATGTCCAATCACATGCTGGGGGTGGATCCAAGATGAGCTTGGCTCAAAAGAAGTGGGTTGAATGATGTTGGCCTTTAGAGAGAGAACACCTAGAAGCTCTAATGTGATGGTGAGTGATTGATGGGGGGGACGACGACATCTGATGTGATTAGGAGATTCAGATGTGAAATGGAGGACCTCTAATGTGAAAGGGGGATTCAAATTTGAAAGAGGGATCCTGATGTGAAAGGGGGGTCTAATGTGAAATGGGGGACCCCTGATGTGGAATTGGGAACCTCTGATGTGAAATCTGTTGCATGTGTACACATGTGTCGCAAGCATACAGCTTAGTAACACGCTGCCTCTTGGGATAGCTGAGATGTAGCAATCCCAGGAGGCAACAGGTCCCAGCCTAGGCTGGAAACCTGGAAGTGCTGCCTTGCCGTGTTGGAAGTGCAACAGCATGTGCTATGAACTCCAAACTATATATGGCGTTGTAGTGATATCTTCGTGTCTGTGTGTTTATATATGCTTGTATATTCTGTACAGGAAAGAAGTATATTCTCTGCTCTCTCCTGTAATGCTGTGTGCATCATCTGCTCCGCTCTCTCCTGTAATTCTGTTCTCAAACCTGTATGCAGTTCTCCTATACAAGTAAAGCTGAATTCTACATTCAAGACCTCAGTGCCTCATCTGCTCTGCTTTCTCCTGTAATGCTGTTCTCAAACCTGTATGCAGTTCTCCTATACAAGTAAAGCTGAATTCTACATTCAAGACCTCAGTGCCTCATCTTCCCTGCTTTCTCCTGTAATTCTGTTCTCAAACCTGTATGCAGTTCTCCTATACAAGTAAAGCTGAATTCTACATTCAAGACCTCAGTGCCTCATCTGCTCTGCTTTCTCCTGTAATGCTGTTCTCAAACCTGTATGCAGTTCTCCTACACAAGTAAAGCTGAATTCTACATTCAAGACCTCAGTGCCTCATCTTCCCCGCTTTCTCCTGTAATTCTGTTCTCAAACCTGTATGCAGTTTTCCTATACAAGCAGGGCAGGACTTAGGGTGGTGGGGGCCCCTGGGCTTGAGTCACTTTCTACCTTCTATACATTACTTTAAATAAAACAAAATGATACATACACAAGCAATGTATTCTCCCACGTCATATGCCTAGGGAAGCAAAACAGCATAAAATGAATGTGTGTATGGGGAGGGATAAATAACCCAATATCACCACAAAGAGCCTGGGAGGAAAAAGCTTCCGCTGTACCTTTCAGATGGAGAGGGATGATATAATTCTGCCGTACGAGCCGCCACGTCTGTCCATCGGTAGTCGCCGCAGCTATAAATAGTGTCATTCGGATGCGCGCACATGCGCAGAAGAATGACCGGGCATAATGATGTCATCGCGACCACGTCCCATAATGATGACGCGTAGTTATCAATAGTAACCATGTCAGAGTGCAATGTATTCAAAGGGCAAATCCAGTAATTGGAGCCAAAGTGACAACATGCCACATCCAGCAAAAGGACAGACACCGGCCATAATATTGCAAATATAGCTTCACAAGTGTAATAATAAAAGAAAGACAGTTTGTCTACTTGGACGGAGGACAAAAATAATCAATGTAACTAGAATAGGTAAAAATGCTAGACCAATCAACACACTTTAAAATGAAAAATTAAATGACTGGCATATTATTGAAAACAAATATAACGTAAAATGGGCGGGGCCCATGGGCTTGAGCCCAGTCAAGCCCAATGGTAAATCCGGACCAGTATACAAGTAAAACTGAATTCTTCATTTCGTCAGTGCTTCGTCTTATCACATGACCAACATGTCACACAAAAGGAAACAAATTGAAGAAATAGAATAAAACATTTAAGAATTTACCCGTATATACTCGATTATAAGCCGACCCGAATATAAGCAGAGGCACCCAATTTTACCACAATAATCTGTGAAAACGTATTGACTCGAGAATAAGCCTAGGGTGTCCATCTGCATGCCTCACTGTGCCTCACTTTGCCTTACTGTGTCCATGTGCATGCCTCACTGTGCCCATGCCTCACTGTGCCCATGCCTCACTGTGTCCATGCCTCACTGTGTCCATGCCTCACTGTGCCCATGCCTCACTATGCCCATGCCTCACTGTGTCCATGACAAGACTGACGTTTAACATGGGAGTCTATGGAAGGGGTGCCTGGATTTGAAAAATCGATGCTTCCCAGCCATAGGTCACCCAAACAACAAACTTTGCACACTTATAGAGGAGAAATGGGGCTACATGTGTGCCAAGTTCCGGGTCCAGGGAACCTACGACCGGCTGGTACCGGGTCCCCAAATTTACCGGAGAAATTACCGTTTAACATGGGAGTCTATGGAAGGGGTGCCGGCTTTGAAAATCGGTGCTCCCCGGCCGTAGGTCCCCCAGACAACAAACTTTGCATGGGGCTACATGTGTGCCAAGATTGGGGTCCAGGGGACCTACGGCCAGCCGGTTCCCCATATCCGGGAGATCAGGTGCAAAAAGGTGACTCGAGTATAAGGCGAGGGGGGGCATTTTCAGCACAAAAAAAGTGCTGAAAAACTTGGCTTATACTTGAGTATATATGGTAAGTAAGGGGGAACTAAGTAAAAAATAGTTGTTTATGTTCTGCTTTAAGGGGCATTGCATTTGACAAAGGGGGCACCCTGTACTCCCATAGTAACAGAGGTTTAACCTTCACATCAGAGAAATGCTTGTTACCAGTATGAGCTATGGAAATTTGGAATAGACTTCCACAGGAGTTCTAGCCAACTAAGCTGGATGTGCTTTTAAATGCACAGACTATAACTGGCTATAAATATTTATAAGTAATAACACTGTAGATTATTGATTCAAGGGATATATTGGATTGCCTTGGGGGATCAGGAAGATTTTTTTCCCTTGCTGGAGAAAATTTGACCATGATTTATACATTTTTTTTGCCTTCCTCTGGATCATGTGTGGGTTGAGCGTTCTGTGGACGTTGGCTTTTAAAGGGGTTGTAAAGCTTTGTGTTTTTACACAGTAATGCATCCTACGCAATAAGGTGAACAAACACCTTGCAGTCACCGCCCCCCCCCCCCCAGCCCCCGTTTTACTTACCTGAGCCCAGAATTTCCGTTGCTTTCCCCCAGCTCTTGTCGGCTCTTCATTGGGTGATTGATAGCAGTGCAGCCATTGGCTCCCGCTGCTGTCAATCAAATGAATGACGCGGCACGCTGGGGCGGGGCCGAGTGATACACTCGGTGGCTATGGCCAAGGACTGTATCAGACTGGAGTGCACCCGCTAGGTAACCCCCTCGGGAGAGATTTCCAGAGGGGGTTAGCTCTTGTGGGGAGGAGCCGCAAGAGCTGCCGTGGGACCCCAGAAGAGGACGCTTTGGGCCACTCTGTGCAAAACGAACTGCACAGTGGAGGTAAGTATGACATGTTTGTTATTTTTTTTTTAAAAACCTGAACCTTTAGTGTCCCTTTAATTCATTTTGTCTGTTGGTCAAATTTGATGAACATTTTACATATGTAAAACGGTTTTAGGGTCAATAGAGGTGTCAAAATGGCAGATACCCACAGAGTGGAGCTGACGGAGAGGAGGAAAACCGGAGAGTGGATTCCAGATATAAGGAAGGCTGTTTTACCACAAGTGATCTTAATTACATTTTTAAATAAAACCTTTTCGTTTTCATTACATACGTTATTTTAGACCCAGTGATGTCATCACTCAGTGCTCCCCATGCTGCTCTGTGCAATGCAGGCATGGCTGGTGGGAAGGGGACGGCAGAGTGCTGTACATAGCTTCCTGGGAAACATCACCCTGCCTCAGTACTCCTCTCAAGACCCCTTGGTCCTACTGCAAGCTGTGGGCTGGCTCTTGGGAACCGTTATCAAATTTGCAGCATGGGTTTCCCCACTTCCAGTCTAATTCTGGCATCCCTTTAACTGGGTCTTTTCACAAGGGGTACTTGAAGGACTTCCCGACATCAAGACCACTGTGATTAGTTGTTGAAATAAATGGTCTGACAGCAGGCTCTCTTTAAGTGCTAAAGAAATGGGTGCACGTGGGCAAAAAAAAGAATTCTGCTCCACAGTAGCGTCTGGAACGCCCGTTTGGCAACCATAGTCCAAGCTCTTAAACAGCCTCTGTGGTTCTTCTCTGCCTTAGGCGGCTTGTCTTCTTTACTACGGTCCCACTACACTCTTTAGCTCTTTCATTGGCACAATTATTCCCCATAGTTGGGTAGTCTATCTGCAAAGCCTTACTTTCTCCGGGGCTAGCTATAAGTAGAAGAGACATGGAATAACAGTTTAGTATAGAAAAGAAAAAAGGGGCAAAAGTAGCCCACAGGACGGACTTTAAAGGCACAATGAAAAGTGGAGAATAAACAAAATGAAGTACAATTTTTATTTATAGCGACACATGTTACACAAAAATGCATTAGAAAGAATTAAAAAAGCATATATATAAAATACATGATGAAAAGTAAGCCCCTAAGCATCAACGCATTTCTCTGTCTAGCTTCGTCAGGACACATTCAGGGATTGTTGGAAAGAGAAAAACAGGTCTCACTATCTTGCGGTGAGAGGTCCGTATGGGATAATCTTACCCATAAAATTTCAGAAAATCACGTCCGTTGATATATCAGAAACTCTGGTTATTCAGAGGAGCCAGTAGCTTATGAGTCCTGCATACCAGATTCTGGTGTTCAATTCATAAAGGTATAAAAATAAAAAATGATGGGGAAGATGATTGAAAGATGGTGATACAACTTGTAGACAGCATATTTGGAAGTCAGTATATATTTCCTTATAATTGAGTCTGTCACCCTTAGGTCAGTTCAAAAGGTATGACCAAACAGACAAAAAAGCCACACTGTAGTTCAGTATAGGACCGATGTATAGTCCAATAAAGTCAGGGCTGGACTGGGACAGAAATTTGGCCCTGGACTTCATCCAGACTGGCCCATTTTGACAGGTCTCTCACATGGCGGCCGGACAACTCCCGCACCCCCCCGGCCACCCAAGCTACCTCTCCCCTATTCTTTTTTTAATTCAATACTTTTTTTTATTGTTTCCATACAAATATACAGAAAAGTTTACAGATTAAATTTTTTTATATACTTAGTGCATTTTATGTGCATACAAAGGATTAATTGCAAACAATTAAACGTGTCCTTTCATCCCCTACCCACCCCTCCCCTCCTTCCCTCTCTCCTATCTTACTTTTAAAATGCATACACGTTTTTTAATTCCATTCTTTCCCTTAGGTTGTTTTTCCTTTTTCTCTTTTTTTCTCCCTTAATTTAAAGTGAGCGTCCTATTTTACATAACCAGTGCTCCCATATTGCCTTAAATTTTTTAAGGTTTCCCCTTCTGATCCATGTTCCCCTTTCCTTCCCAATTGTGCTATTCATTACATTCAACCATTCCTCTGCTGTGGGTGGGTTTTGTGCTTGCCATTTTAGTGCTATTAATTTCCTTGCCTGGAACAGGCATCTTATAACTGCTTCTAATGTGTCCCTCTGTCCCATTCCCTCCTCGATGCATCCTAATAGACAAACTCTGGCTTCAAGTTCCAGAGCTGTACTAAAAGTTGCATTTATAATGTCCAAAATTTTTACCCAATATCTATGCAACTTTGGGCATTTCCACATCATGTGGATGAGGTCCCCTGTATTTTGACATCTGGGACATTTATCATCCTGTTTCCATCCGAATCCATATAATTTCTTTGGGGTATAGTAGACCTGGTGTAGGAGGAATAAGTGGGAAACCCGTTGTGACGGGGCTAATGAGACCCTTGTCCCTAGTTCCAATATCCTGTCCCATTGGTCGTTCGTTAAAGGTCCAATATCCTCCTCCCATCTCTGCTTGTTTCTACTCAACTTCTCTTTTCCTATTAATTGATCGCTGATCTGTTCATATAATTCCGAGATAAGACCTTTCAGGACCCCCACCTTGATTAGCCTTTGAAGTTGCGTGAGCTTTTGCCATCTTATCGGCTGTACTTTAAATTGGGCTTGTAGTGCATGTCTAACCTGTAAATAAGTAAAAAACATGGAGTTTGGGATGCTATTCTACTTTATTAGAGTAGAACGGCTGGTACTGGTCCTCTTATAGGCAGTACCAGTGGGGAAGCTAGACATTATTTCACCCGGGGCAAAGAATCAGTTTGGTGCCCCCACCTTATGGGACAAGATTAGGCAGAAGTGAGTAACTCCCAGGCCATAGCTGTTGAGTCAGCTGTCTGTCCCCTCCCCCATGCTCCTCTGTCGTCCCCCCTCCTCCTCTGGTCCTCCCCCTACTTCTATGTTCCCCCCAAGTGAGCGCTGCAGGGAGGGAGAGGAGGTGAGTGCTGCGGGAAGGGAGTGACAGAGGACCGGAGGGGGGCGGCGGTCCACTGTCACTGAAGTCGACCCACTGAGCCATCGGCCCACCGGGGAACTCCCTGTAGTCCCAATGGCCAGTCCATCCCTGAATAAAGTCTAGACCCTTAGAGCCTTAGTAACTGGCAAGATCATCCAGTCTACTCCCCTTAGCAAAAAGATGTACGCTCACCACCTGTAATTCCTTTTGTATATTCTCCACTGTTTATTGTGCCTTTAAAGTCCGACCTGTAGACTACTTTTGCCCCTTTTTCTTTTCTATACTAAACCTCTATAAGGTTGTGGCCATAGGAGTGCTCTCCTCAAATTTTCAGGCATAGTATATTATTTTATCTTTGTATATCAGCCATTATCAACAAGTGTTCTGTGAAACCCTAAAGTTCCTCCACAGGTTCCTAGGGCTGTGGCTGATTGACCTATCATTATTCCAGAACCACACCACTTGGCAGATCCAACTGTATGACACCAATGATCTTTTGGCTTTGGAATAATGAAGGCATCTTCGGATAGGAGGTCAATCAACCACAGCCCTAGGAACGTCTGGAGGAACTTTAGGTTTCCATGGAACACTGGTTGAGAATAGCTGGTATACGGACATACATTTTATGCCATGTCCCTTCTATTTATAGTTAATCAATTCTCTACCAGTGTTCCACAGAACCCTATGCTTCCTCCAGAGCTTGCTAGGACAGTGGAGGAACTTATATACACTGAAAGTCCTGCTACAGGTATACCGCCCCGGGCTCCCCCTCACCTCTCCAACACTGGGTGCAGGCCTCCAGCAGTCGCTAGCTGCTCTATAAAGTCGGTCTCTCTCAATTAATAAGAGGAAGGAGGCCACTCTCCATTAAAAGCCCTGTTTATGTTTATTGAAATATATCACGCACAAGCAGATCCATCTGTCTCATGAGCCCTAATGTGTTTCACTCCATCTGGGGCTGATAGGCTAGAGTCTACAAATATCTCCAGATGGAGTGAAACAAATTAGGGCACTTGAGACAGGTGGATCTGCTTGTGCATGGTATATTTCAATAAACATACACATGGCTTTTAATGGAGATTGGCTTCCTTTCTCTTGTTACTTGAAAGTACCCTCTGGTGGAACCCTTTAGTAAAAAGCGCATTCTTTCCATTGGAAACCAATGTAAGGAACATGCTTCCCAATGGACACCAATGTAAGGGGCATTCTGCTCACTAGATAACAATGTAAGGGGCATTATTCCTACTGACTTTCAATGAACTTGTTTTAATAGGGGGTTCCTTGACACCTGAAAATATTTCAAGGGTTCCTCTGGGGTAAGAAGGTTGAGAAAGACTGCTGTATATAATATAGCCAATAAGTGGGACAGATGTCTTTCTCTTGGTACTTGAAAGTAACCTCCGACAGAACCCAAGGGCTCCATGGAACAATCGTTGAGAAAGGCTGATATAATGGGCATTCTTCCTAATGGACACCAATGTGAGGAACATTCTTCTCACTGGACACAAATGTAAGGAGCATTCTTCCCACTGTACACCAATGTAGGGGGCATTCTTCTCATTGGTTGCCAATGTAAAGGGCATTCTTTCCATTGGACACCAAGATAAGGGGCATTTTTCCCTCTGATCACCAATGTAAGGGACATTCTTCTCACTGATCACCAATGTAAGGGACATTCTTCCCACTGATCACCAATGTAAGGAACATTCTTCTCACTGATCACCAATGTAAGGAACATTCTTCCCACTGATCACCAATGTAAGGAACATTGGGCCAGATCCACAAACGAGATACGACGGCGTATCTACTGATACGCCGTCGTATCTCTGTTTCTAACTATGCGACTGATTCATAGAATCATTTAAATTAGCCCTATGATTAGCCCTATGATTAGCCCTATGATCGGACAGGTGTAATTGAATTACACTGTCGGATCTTAAGGATGCAATTCTAGGCCGGCCGCTAGGTGGCGAGGCCATTGCGGCCGGCGTAGAATATGCAAATGAAGATTTACGGCGATCCCCGAACGTTCCGAACGGCCCATCGATCTAAATCTACGTAGTTTCCGTCGGGTTACGCCGCGTAAAACTAGGGCTGAGCCCTAGTTCTCCTAAGCCATGTTAAGTATGGCCGTCGTTCCCACGTCGAAATTTAAACCTCAACGTCATTTGCGTAAGATGTCTGTGAATGGCGCTGGACGCCATTTACGTTACCGTCTAAGCAAATGACGTCGGTGCGACGTCAGTTAGCGCAATGCACGTCGGGTAATTTACCCGACGGAGCATGCGCAGTACGTCCGGCGCGGGAGCGCGCCTAATTTAAATGGGACTCGCCCATTCTATTTGGCCCGCCTTGCGCCGGACAGATTTAAGTTACACCGCTGCAAATTTCCAGGTAAGTGCTTTGTGGATCGGGCACTAACTTGGACAATTTGCGGCAGTGTAACTTAAATGGGAAAAGTTAAGTTACGCCCGCTATTTGTGGATCTGGCCCTTTCTTCCCACTGATCACCAATGTAAGGAGCATTCTTCTCACTGATCACCAATGTAAGGGACATTCTTCCCACTGATCACCAATGTAAGGGACATTCTTCTCACTGATCACCAATGTAAGGGACATTCTTCCCACTGATCACCAATGTAAGGGACATTCTTCTCACTGATCACCAATGTAAGGGACATTCTTCTCACTGATCACCAATGTAAGGTACATTCTTCTCACTGATCACCAATGTAAGGAACATTCTTCCCACTGATCACCAATGTAAGGAACATTCTTCCCACTGATCACCAATGTAAGGAACATTCTTCTCACTGATCACCAATGTAAGGAACATTCTTCCCACTGATCACCAATGTAAGGAACATTCTTCCCACTGATCACCAATGTAAGGAACATTCTTCTCACTGATCACCAATGTAAGGAACATTCTTCCCACTGATCACCAATGTACGGAGCATTCTTCTCACTGATCACCAATGTAAGGAGCATTCTTCTCACTGATCACCAATGTAAGGGACATTCTTCCCGCTGATCACCAATGTAAGGGATATTCTTCTCACTGATCACCAATGTAAGGGACATTCTTCTCACTGATCACCAATGTAAGGGACATTCTTCTCACTGATCACCAATGTAAGGAACATTCTTCTCACTGATCACCAATGTAAGGAACATTCTTCTCACTGATCACCAATGTAATGGACATTCTTCCCACTGATCACCAATGTAAGGGACATTCTTCTCACTGATCACCAATGTAAGGGACATTCTTCTCACTGATCACCAATGTAAGGGACATTCTCCCCACTGATCACCAATGTAAGGAACATTCTTCCCACTGATCACCAATGTAAGGAGCATTCTTCTCACTGATCACCAATGTAAGGAACATTCTTCCCACTGTTCACCAATGTAAGAAGCTTTTTTACCATACACCACCAATGTAAGAAGCATTCTTCCCCCTGGACACCAATTTAAGGAGCATTCCTCTCATTGGTTGCCAATGTAAGGGCATTCTTCCCATTGGACACCAACGTAAGGGGCATTTTCCCCCTCTGACCACCAATAAGCTGGTTTTAGTAGGGGTTCATTGACACCTGAAAATTATTTTACGGGTCCCTCTGGAGTAAAAAAGTTTGAGAAAGACTACTGTATTTAATATAGCCAATAAGCGGGACCGATGCTAGATCCTGTTTTTGTTGTTTGGAGACGACGTGTGTTTGTGTCTATGCCTTCATGCTCTATGTATTTCATTTTCTTTTTTCACTAGTACAGCTACATTTGCTCTCCCTCGGCTAATATTTACATATCTACATGCATTTTCTTTTCCTGATCTCCTCAGACTTATAAAATCCCCAAAGCAATCAGTGATCAGGGTAGGGATTTCACATTTACATGTTAATTGCCAGCTTGTTATGAGAAGCTTGTGTTGCAGCACGTTCATAAACCATATCGCACAAATATTGAAATACAAGAACAAATCAATTATCCTCTTCATTAAATATTGCTGACTTAAGTCAATCCAAATGCAAACTAGTACAGATTATAGGTACAGGATACCTTGTTTTATTAAACTGCACTGCGTGCGAGAACAACGCTTCGGAGACTAGAGAGAACAAGAGGCGGCTCTATGAGACATGACCAAGGAAGACTTTGGTAGAATATCAAATGCCTGATCCTACCTTGTACATGTTACCTTCGTCTCCAGCTAGGTAATCAATAAAAGGTACATAGATGATGTAAGATATAAAGGTTACATTAACTATTTTTGGTCCCATTCCCAAGAAGACACCATGATTAATGTCATCACTTATTATGTTTCCTGACGAAGAACGCCATTGAGCATCCCGCTGACTTTCTCTGGGCATCCTGGGTCTAGTGATGTATATGTATATTTAAATTACATTTTAAAATGCATTAATCTCACTGTAGATCTGCCTGTTTGGTGTATTACACTCCGTCACTTTAGAGAGGCATCTAAGATATCTATACTACTATAGGCATTATTACTCTGTTCTCAAATTATATATACATATAGAAAAAAAATTATACACTATGGCCCGGATTCACAAAGCACTTGCGCAGACGTATCTCGAGATACGGCGCATAAGTTCACATATGCGCCGTCGTATCTATGCGCTGGACTCAGAAACTAAGATACGCCTGAAAATAGGCTTCATCCGACCAAAATAACTACGCCAGCGTAGAGTGGGCGCATATTTACGCTGGACGTATTTGGTGATCCCATTGATTTTCTATTCACATATGCAAATGAGGGAGATACGCCGATTCACGAACGTCCGTCCGTCCGACGCAGTGCGCGTAAAGTCATACGTCCGACTTAAAGTTATGCCCCATAAAGGAGGTGTAACTCAGCAGCATCCATGCAAAGGGCTGCACCAGGGAACACAAGCCGACGTATTTTGCGTTGTTTACATAGGACGTGAATATGACTAGGCGTAGGTTACGTTCACGTCGTAGGCAATGATCCGACGTATCTTAGGCAGTTGTTCCGACGTGATTGTGAGCATGCGCACTGAGATGCGCCCACGGGACGGCGCATGCGCAGTTGGCAATACGTATCTATCAGGCGCTCGGCCCATCATTTGCATGGGGTCAAGCCTCATTAGCATGGCTCACGCCCACTTCCACTTACGCCGACTTACGCCTGAGAAACCCAGCGCAGATTTGGGAGGAAGTGCTTTGTGAATTCAGTGCTTGCCTCTCTGCGCTGCGTCGGTATAGTGTAAAGGAGATACGCTACGGCGGCATAAATATGCGCCAGTGTCTGTGAATCCGGGCCATACACACTATATTACCAAAAGTATTGGGACGCCGGCCTTTACACACACATGAACTTTAATGGCATCCCAGTCTTAGTCCGTAGGGTTTAATATTGAGATGGCCCCGCCCTTTGCAGCTATAACAGCTTCAACTCTTCTGGGGAGACTGTCCACAAGGTTTAGGAGGGTGTCTATGGGAATGTTTGACCATTCTTCCAGAAGCGGAGATGTAAAGGTCAATGGCTGAGAATGTCACAAGGAGGCCTCTGGCATGGAGTGGGGAGGTTTCGGCCTCAGTTCTAGAAGCAGAGATGGGGACTTATGTTTTTGATGCCAAATCTAGCCAACCACCGTATATATATATATAAATAACCGTATATACTCGAGTATAAGCCAAGGTTTTTCCAGCACATTTTTTCTTGTGCTGAAAATGCCCCCCTCGGCTTATACTCGAGTCACCTTTTTGTGCCTGATCTCCCGGACTTTGAGGACCTGGTACTGGCCGGCCGTAGGTCCCCTGGACACTTGGCACACATATAGCCCCACTCTTCCTCTACAAGTGTGCAAAGTTTGTTGTCCGGGGGACCTACGGCCGGGTTGCACCAATTTTTCAAAGCCGGGCACCCCTTCCATAGACTCCAATGTTAAACGGTAATTTCTTCGGTAACTTTGGGGACCCAGTACCGGCCGGCCGACCCCAAAATTGGCACACATGTACCCCCGGTTCTCCTCTACAAGTCTGGGGGACCTATGGCCGGGGAGCACCAATTTTTCAAAGCCGGCACCCCTTCTATATACTCCCATGTTAAACGTAAGTCTAGTCATGGGCACAGTGAGGCATGGGCACAGTGAGGCATGCAGATGGACACAGTAGGGCATGCATATGGACACCCTATGCTTATACACAAGTCAATACGTTCTCCCATTTATTTGTGGTAAAATTAGGTGCCTCGGCTTATATTCGGGTCGGCTTATACTCGAGTATATACGGTATATATGTACGTTTTATGATCGTAAACTATATGGCTGAAACTTTTCAACACTTGACCATCACTTCTATATGAACTTGTGGGCATCTAGTTCTAAAACCATGGACTTTCATTTGAAGCTACCCCCCCTTTGCAGCTATAACAGCTTGCACTCCTTTTGGAAGGCTTTCAACAAGATATCTGTAGGAATTTGGGTCCATTTAGTTAAAAGAACATTTGTGGGGTCAGGTACTGATGTTGCACACCAAAAGTGGGTAAAGGACCCTTAAAAAAATAGGTATTAATTGCGACCCCAAATGGTAACCATGAAAAAAATAGCCTTTTGTGGCTATAACAGCCTCCATTCTTCTAAGAAAGCTCTTCACAAGAGTTTGGAGTGTGCCTGTAGGAATGTGATCCCAATCAGCTAAAAGGACATTTGTGAGGTTAGGTACATATGTTGGACCAGAAGACCTGGTCCTCAATAAATATTCCAATATGGGCCAAAGGTGTTCAGTAGGGTTAAGGTCAGGGCTCTGTGCAGGCCCTTAGAGTTCCTCCCCCAGCAAAATGGTCAAACCATGGTCATTAATATAGAGTTCTCCCTTTTTGACTTTACCAGCCTTCGTTCTTCTGAGAAGGCTTTCCACAAGATTTTGGATTTTGTGACGCCAGGTACTTATGTTGGTTGAGAAGATCTGGCTCACAGTTGGCGTTCTAATTAATCCCGAAGGTGTTCAGTAGGATTGAGATCAGGGTTCTTTGCAGGCTATGCAAGCTTCTCCAGCGTAGACTCATCAAAACATGTCTTTATGGGGCTGGCTTTGTGCATCAGGGGCACATTCATTCTGGAACAGAAAACCTTACACCTCTAGTCATACACATCTGATTGACTGCTATATTTCTGGCTTATTTATCTGAACTAACCCTTTAGGGGCTACCTAGACCTTATTTTACAATTTTGTGCTTTTGTGATTTACTTATCTTTTTATATCAAAGGTCTGTGTGTTTTTTTTTAAATTAATTTTAAATTATAATTAGGAACTAGAGTAATTTTAAACTGAATGCAGGTTTGTGTGACATTCAGGAACATTGTAAATGAGGCATGTGACTTTTTTTTTAAGTGTTTCTCAGTTTTAGTACAATACCAGTATGGGGCCACCTGTTCCCACCGACTGTCACTCAACTTGCAAGTGCCGTGACCTAAAAACAGCTTATATCACCACCACCACCTGCTGTCCCTGGCAGTTGCCAGTATGCAAAAAAAATAATTAACCATTTCTTATGCCACCTTTTTAAAAAGATTAGGAATCCTTACATAAAAATAGGGTTTCATATTTTCTCCAGCCAACACGTTAGAGCTGTAGGATCCTTTCATTGAAGTTTTTGCCTACCTGAGTTGAAAAATACCCGTTGTAAACATAGAACAGAATGAGCTACAGAGTCCTTTTTTTTTTTACCATGGAGGAACCTTTCGAATATTCTTCAAGTCTTAGGGAACCCTTGCTAAAACTATTATACAGTGGGGCAAAAAAGTATTTAGTCCCAACCAATTGTGCAAGTTCTCCCACTTATAAAGATGAGAGAGGCCTGTAATTGTCATCATAGGTAGACCTCAACTATGAGAGACAAAATGTGGAAACAAATCCAATCACATTGTCTGATTTGGAAAGAATTTATTTGCAAATTCTGGTGGAAAATAAGTATTTGGTGAATATCAAATGTTCATCTCAATACTTTGTTATATCTCCTTTGTTGGCAATGACAGAGGTCAAACGTTTTCTGTAAGTCTTCACAAGGTTGTCACACACTGTTGCTGGTTTGTTGGCCCAGATCTCCTCCATACAGATCTCCTCTAGAGCAGTGATGTTTTGGGGCTGTCGCTGGGCAACACAGACTTTCAACTCCCTCTAAAGGTTTTCTATGGTGTTGAGATCTGGAGACTGGCTAAGCCACTCCTTCGTTGCCCGGGCGGTGTGTTTGGGATCATTGTCATGCTGAAAGACTCAGCCACATTTCATCTTCAATGCCCTTGCTGATGGGAGGAGGTTTGCACTCAAAATCTCACGATACATGGCCCCATTCATTCTTTCATATACATGGATCAGTGGTCCTGTTCCCTTTGCAGAGAAACAACCCCAAAGCATGATGTTGCCACCCCCATGCTTCACAGTAGGTATGGTGTTCTTTGGTTGCAACTCAGCATTCTCTCTCCTCCAAACACGACGAGTTGTGTTTCTACCAAAACAGTTCTACTTTGGTTTCATCTGACTATATGACATTCTCCCAATCCTCTTCTGGATCATCCAAATGCTCTCTAGCAAACCTCAGACAGGCCCGGACATGTACTGGCTTAAGCAGGAGGACACGTCTGGCACTGCAGGATCTGAGTCCCTGGTGGCGTAGTGTGTTACTGATGGTAGCCTTTGTTACGTTGGTCCCAGCACTCTGCAGGTCATTCACTAGGTCCCCCAGTGTGGTTCTGGGATTTTTACTCACCATTCTTGTGATCATTTTGACCCCATGGGGTGAGATCTTGTGTGGAGGCCCAGATCGAGGGAGATTATCAGTGTCTTGTATGTCTTCCATTTTCTAATTATTGGTCCCACAGTTGATTTCTTCACACCAAGCTGCTTGCCTATTGCAGATTCAGTCTTCCCAGCCTGGTGCAGGTCTACAATTTTGTTTCTGGTCCTTGGACAGCTCTTTGGTCTTTACCATAGAGGAGTTTGGAGTGTGACTGTTTGAGGTTGTGGACAGGTGTCTTTTATACTGATAACAAGTCCACACAGGAGCCATTAATACAGGTAATGAGTGGAGGACAGAGGAGCCTCTTATAGAAGAAGATACAGGTCTGTGGGAGACAGAAATCTCGCTTGTTTGTAGAGGAGACCAAATACTTATTTCCACCATAATTTGCAAATAAATTCTTTCCAAATCAGACAATGTGATTGGATTTATTTCCACATTTTGTCTCTCATAGTTGAGGTCTACCTATGATGACAATTACTGGCCCCTCATCTTTTTAAGTGGGAGAACTTGCACAATTGGTGGGGACTAAATACTTTTTTGCCCCACTGTACAGTATGTACAGATTGTTCTACATTGTTACAATCAGTAAGTTGAAGATATACCGTATATACTCGAGTATAAGCTGAGTTTTGCAGCACATTTTGTGTGCTGAAAACGCCCCCCTCGGCTAATACTTGAGTCTACCGCTGTGTTAACTGTAGTCGGCGGGAACGTCTTTCTTGGTGTGTCAACACAAAACAAAGGGTTAATCAAGCGCTCTCAAGGTAATGCTACCATTCACTACAATAACTAGTAAAATTAAACATGAGGAGGGGAAGGGAAAGGGAAATGTGGGCACAAAAGCTGGGATCCAATCTTTTTTTATATATATGTATATATAATGTAATTGTACAAAGAGAGGAACTGGAGATGAAGGTAAAAAATGGCAGGACTGTATATGTATATCTCTATTAGTCCATTGTACACAAGTCCATTTGAGGTAGAAGCTATACTCCCACAAAGAAGGCTACCAGCTTGCAGATAGAAGTGCAATCTGAAATAGTAGAGAAGGAGAAAAAGCAGCGCCTTTCTGAGCGTAGTAATCAAGTGATTTTATTAAAAAAGGAAATTCATATAAAATAAACACTCACAAAGGAGCTAAAAAGGCAGGCTTATCTGTCAGGGTATAGAAGTTGTATTCATCTGCTTTGTATCCGGAGCTGCTGGCGCTCTGAAGTCCTGAGAGATGATATGCAGGGACACTGGAATGGCTTGTCAGTCGCTACCTCTGTCGGCGATGGTGATGGAGCTGTGGGCGTCCGACGGGGGAAAGAGAAGGAAAGCGTACAATGATGGACACAGGTCACTTCCGGGATACGGTTCGCGGGAGGTGCACGCGTTCGAAAGTGTGCATGCTTCTTCTTCAGCCCCCTTACATTGAGTAGTTGGTGTAAAAGCCATTTTACATGGGGTAGTTGGTGTAAAAGCCATTTTACATGGGGTAGTTGGTGTAAAAGCCATTTTACATTGGGTAGTTGATGGAAAAGTCCCCTTACATTGGCTAGTTAGTGAAAAAACAATTTCACATTGGGTAGTTGGTGGAGAAGCATGCTTACATTTGGGTAGTTGGTGGAAAAGCCCTCTTGCACTGATGGCCAGTGTTGGTGGGACATCAATCTGCCGTTGTTACTGCCTAACAACCCTTAAAAATGTTTGGAGAAACTCTGGCACACCACAGAACCCTGGATCTGAGTTAGAGCAAAAGCTCCTCCCTAATCTGAGGGCTCAGCCCCAAATTTCAGAGATGGCTATGTCTGAAAAAGAGCTGCTTCTGCACTGCTATTTCTTTAGTGATCCTATAGTGCTCTGGGAATCCTTTGTTCCAAAGTAATAAGTATATATAAAAAACTAAAATAATTTTCAAAGTGTGGGAATTGACAAGTGTCCCATTGGTGATTAGTGAAGAAGTGTCCCCTTACATTGATGGTCAGGGGAGCGAGAAATTTTCCTTGGTCATAGGTAGCCATTGGGGAAGTGCCCCATTAAAATATATCAAACAGTGGGTAATTGGTGGAAAAGCCATTTTACCCTGTGTAGTTGATGGAGAAGTTCCCTTATAGTGGGTAGTTGGTGAAAAGCCATTTTACATTGGGTAGTTGATGGAGAAGTCCCTATACATTGAGTAGTTTGTGGAAAAATTATTTTACATTGGATATTTGATGGAGAAGTCCCCTTGAATTGGGAAGTTGGTGGAAACGCAATTTTACATTGGGTTGTTGATGGCGAAGTTCCCTTATATTGGATAGTTGGTGAAAAGGCCATTTTACATTGAGTAGTTGATGGAGAAGTTCCCATACATTGAGTAGTTTGTGGAAAAGCCATTTTACATTGGATAGTTGATGGAGATGTCCCCTTGCATTGAGTAGTTGATGGAGAAGTCCCCACACATTGAGTACTTGGTGGAAAAGCCATTTTACATTGAGTAGTTTGTGGAAAAGCCATTTTACATTGGATAGTTGATAGAGAAGTCCCCTTGCATTGATTCGTTGATGGATAAGTCCCCATACATTGAATAGTTGGTGAAAAAGCCATTTTACATTGGGTAGTTGGTGGAAAATACATTTTACATTGGATAGTCGATGGCGAAGTCCCCTTGCATTGGGTAGTTGATGGAGAAGTCCTTATACATTGGGTATTTGGTGGAAAAGTCATGTTTCATTGGGTGGTTGATGGGCAAGTCCCCATACATTGTGTAGTTGGTGGAGAAGCCCCCTTACATTGGGTAGTTGGTGGAAAAGCCATTTTACATTGGGTAGTTGATGGAGAAGTCCCTATACATTGGGTAGGTGGTGGAAAAATCCAATTTACATTGGGTAGTGATAGAAATGTCCCCGTGCCTTAAGTAGTTAGTAGAAAAGCAATTTTTCATTAGGTAGCTGGTGGAAAGGCCAGTTTACATTGGGTAGTTGATGGAGAAGTTCCCATACATTGGGTAGTTGATGGAAAAGTTCCCATACATTGGGTAGTTGATGGAAAAGCCATTCTACATTTGGTAGTTGATGGAGAAGTTCCCATACATTGGGTAGTTGATGGAAAAGTTCACATACATTGGGTAGTTGATGGAAAAGCCATTCTACATTTGGAGTTGATGGAGAAGTTCCCAAACATTGGGTAGTTGATGAAGAAGCCATTCTACATTGGGTAGTTGATAGAGAAGTCCCCATACATTGGGTAGTTGGGGGAAAAGCCATTCTACATTGGGTAGTTGATGGAGAGTCCCTATACATTGGGCAGTTGGTGGAAAAATCCCCTTACACTGATGGTCAAAGTTGGTAGAACATCAAACTGCCCTCACTGCTTAACACAACCCTTTACATCAGTGACACCCCCCCTCTCAGACTGGCCTAGTGGTGCTGTCACGACCTCCTCTCAGGTGCACCATGCAGGGCTCAGTCAGTCGGCTTCAGCTTGGTGGCTCTGGTTTTATTCTATAGTCTGCTCTCCACATCCACACACCTCTGACTTCTCCCATGACCCCCTTCCTGGCAGCTCTCCCTCTCTTGACTCCCCTAAGACTCCCTCAGAGACTGCAGACATGATATAAGACAAGAGATGGTTAGAGGTTGTGGACATGGTACAAGAGATGGTCAGAGACTGCAGACATGGTAGAAGAGATGGTCAGAGACTGCAGACATGGTACAAGAGATGTTCAGAGACTGCATACATGGTACAAGAGATGGTCAGAGACTGCAGACATGATACAAGAGATGGTCAGGGACTGCGGACATGGTACAAGAGATGGTCAGAGAATGCAGACATGACACAAGAGATGGTCAGAGAATGCAGACATGGTACAAGAGATGGTCAGAGAATGAAGATATAATACAGGAGATGGTCAGAGAATGCAAACATAATACAGGAGATGGTGAGAGACTGCAGACATGGTACAAGAGATGTTCAGAGACTGCAGACATGGTAGAAGGGATAGTCAGAGACTGCAGATGTGGTACAAGAGATGGTCAGAGACTGAAGACATGGTACAAGAGACGGTCAGAGACTGAAGACATGGTACAAGAGATCAATGCAGCCTCATCAGTGCCCATCATTGCAGCCTCACTGTACATATGAATGCAGCCCCACTGTATATATGAATGCAGCCCCACTTTTGTATATGAATGCAGCCCCACTGTATATATGAATGCAGTCCCATATTTGTATATGAATGCAGTCCCACTTTTGTATATGAATGCAGTCCCACTTTTGTATATGAATGCAGTCCCACTTTTGTATATGAATGCAGCCCCACTTTTGTATATAAATGCAGCCCCACTTTTGTATATTAATGCAGTCCCACATTTGTATATACATTCAGTCCCACTTTTGTATATTAATGCAGTCCCACTTTTGCATATAAATGCAGCCCCACTTTTGTATATGAATGCAGTCCCACTTTTGTATATAAATTCAGCCCCACTTTTGTATATAAATGCAGTCCCACTTTTGTATATGAATGCAGTCCCACTTTTGTATATGAATGCAGCCCCACTGTATATTATTATTATTATTATTATTATTATTATTATTATTATTATACAGGATTTATATATATATATATATATATATATATATATATATATATATATATATATAAATGCAGCCCCACTTTTGTATATAAATGCAGCCCCACTGTATATAAATGCAGCCCCACTTTTGTATATAAATGCAGTCCCACTTTGTATATGAATGCAGCCCCAATTTTGTATATTAATGCAGCCCCACTTTGTATATTAATGTAGCCCCACTTTTGTTTATGAATGCAGTCCCACTTTGTATATGAATGCAGCCCCAATTTTGTATATTAATGCAGCCACACTTTTGTATATTAATGCAGCCCCACTTTGTATATAAATGCAGCCCCACTTTTGTATATTAATGTAGCCCCACTTTTGTTTATGAATGCAGTCCCACTTTGTATATTAATGTAGCCCCACTGAGCATGGCACTCACCAAGGCATTGCCTCGATCACACACAGCAGGTATCTCCTCTCCCGACGTGTGTCATGGAACATAAGCAATAAAATTAACCCAAGATCATTACAAATTTCTCTTTAACCTTCTTGGCTCTATTGTCAAACCATTACTAACTCCATATCATGCTTCTGATGCTACCATTTTTGAAGACCGCTACATTCAATTTTTAACAACTGTTTCCTTTTTGTCTTTCCCATGCAGGACTCCAAAAAATGGAGCAATAATGAGAGGGGAGAAGCAGAGGGAGAAGCATGAGCTGGCGTCTATTCAAGTTGCTCTCCTTCCTGTTTATTTGGGAGCAGATCACAGTTCAGAAATCATTCCAATCCCAGGAACATGTCTCCAAAGAGTTTGACTGGATTATCTCTGATCGAGGACCATTTCATCATTCCCGGAGTTACCTGTCCTTTGTGGAGAGGCACCGGCAGGGCTACTCAACTAGATACAAGATTTACAGGTTGAAACTTTTAATTATCTTTTTAATGATATGTGTTTTGTTGTATGTGCAGTATTAATATAATGACCCATGGGGGCCTTTATAGCCCATTCGAAAAATGCAGGTAAGAGTTAGGCCCAGTACACACGTCCGAGGAACTCGACGTGCCAAACACATCGAGTTCCTCGTCGAGTTCTGTGTTCAAGCCGCCGAGGATCTCGGCAGGCCAACTTTCCTCATTGAACAACGAGGAAATAGAGAACATGTTCTCTATTTGGCCAGACGAGTTCCTCGTCGGCTTCCTCGGTGAAAAGTGAACACACGACCGAGTTTCTCGGCAGAATCCAGCTCCGATCGAGTTTCTGGCTGAATTCTGCCGAGAAACTCGGTCGTGTGTACGGGGCCTTAGAGTATGCAATGTCCTACAGCATTTTCTCTGTCTATCATTCCACAAAGAAATCTGTGATTGGAGGAGAGGTCGATTACATGGGTTTGAGAGTCACATGACTAGATTCTCCACCTTGTAGCCTTCTTTTAGCCTCTGTTCACACCTGAGTGTACTGGAATTGAGGTCAGAATCGTGTGGGATGCATTTTGCGACGCCAATATTTCGTAATGGCACCTCAAACACGGTAAGATTTTACCTCAATTTTCAAACAACAAAACTGGCTGATTACATGGGTTTGAGAGTCACATGACTAGATTCTCCACCTTGTAGCCTTCTTTTAGGCTCTGTTCACACCTGAGCGTAGTGGAATCAGGGGCGGAATCGCATGAGGTGCATTTGCGATGCCAATATTTCGTAATGGCACCTCATAAAAAATGTGTTTTTACCTCAATTTTCAAGTGACAAAACTGGCTGATTACATGGGTTTTAGAGTCACACGACTAGATTCAACACCTTGTAGCCTTCTTTTAGGCTCTGTTTACACCTGAGCGTACTAGAATCAAGGGCGGAATCGCGCGGGGTGCGTTTGAGATGCCATTATTTTATAATGGCACCTCAAACACGGTGTGATTTTTCCTCGATTGTCGATTGACAAAACTGGCTGATTACATGGGTTTGAGAGTCACACGACTAGATTCAACACCTTGTAGCTTTCGTTTAAGCTCTGTTCACACCTGAGCATATTGGAATCAAGGGCAGAATCGTGCGGGGTGCATTTTGCAATGCCAATATTTCGTAATGGCACCCCAAACGCGGTGTAATTTTGCAGCGATGGTTGAGCGACAAGACTGGCTGATTACATGGGTTTGAGAGTCACACGACTAGATTCTCCACCTTTTAGCTTTCTTTTAGGCTCTGTTCACACCTGAGCATACTAGAATCAAGAGCGGAATCGTGTGCATTTGCGATGCCAATATTTCTTAATGGCACCCTAAAAGCGGTGTGATTTTGCAGCGATTGTCGAGCGACGAAACATGCTAAAATTGCGGCAAAAATCACAACGCCAAACGCGCTTGGCTCTGTGCCAAGATTTGGTACATGTTCTTCTTTGGAGCATTTTTGGAGTGGAGGGAGGCCAATTCAAATGTGCTCCAAAAAACGCGCCACTTTGATTGTTACCGTTGCGGCCCGTGTGGGGCTCTTTCCTAACAAAAATAAACAATAAAAAAAAAAAAAAAAATGCAGGGTGCAGCAGCTGTCGAAGGTGAAATTGTAGTCTTATTTACTCTTTATAATGGATTTTCGTTGTGCTTTCTACATAGGAAAATTTTGACAAGTGAATTAAAACTCCAGCCAGATATAAAAATTAATACAGTTATGCATTTATTAAAAAAAGAATTAAATGTATTTTTAAATAATGTATTTTCCGATTCACGTAGTATAATTGTGCTGTGCATCTGTACATACTGTATCTTTGCAAATATTTAGTGTTATTTATATGATATTAATCATACTGTAGTTTTATATTTATCATAGTTTATAATGATGCAACACTTGTTAATAAAAATATTTTTTAACATTTCAGATTTTTTTTTAACATAAATTTATTTCAGAAATTAAAGTTGAACTCCAGCCAGATATTAAAAAACACAACCAATAAATACAGTTATTCAGATTCAAATAGTTATCTTTGCAACTACTTAGTGTTATTTTTATTATATTAATTATAGTCTTATATTTCATAGTTTTGTTTTTATTTCTATATTTTTTCTCATAGTTTTGTTCAAGACAAACTAGGCTTTCATTTTGAGGCTAATGGTAATGAATATATCCAATTTTTTTTGTTATTAAATACAATCTAGGCCAAAATAGCAAAATAATATCATTTCGAAAATCTCCTTGACCAGCTTTAAGTGGATCTTAAGAGTCAAAAACAACTTTAATCCACCCCAAACCCCCTCCCCCCATTACAAAAATAGTTTTTTTTTGTTTCCTTATACTTTTTGTCTTGGCAAAGTTTTCGGCCTGCCCCCCATTCCTGAGATCGCAAATGATATCAGTGCCCCCAGTGCCTCCTAGGATATTTAACATGCCTATCCCAGGAGGCAACGGGAGCATTGCATGTAAAGTAGAAAAGGGAGGAGGGCATCATTGGAAGGCTGTAGCTTAACCAGGAAGAGCTGGGCACCTCCTGATGATCTCACAAATGAAGATGGCGGAACGGGCTCCAGTGGCGGCTGGTGCTCAAAATATTTGGGGGGGCGTAAACAAACTGAAAAATTCTGAAACAAAAAACACCCATCACTTGCAGCCTCACTGTGCCATCAAACGCAGCCACTGTGCCATCAAACGCAGCCACTTTTCCTATCAAACACAGCCACTGTTCCCATCAAATGCAGCTACTGTGCCATCAAACGCAGCCACTGTGCCATCAAACGCAGCCACTGTGCCCATCAAATTCAGCTACTGTGCCATCAAATGCAGCTACTGTGCAGATTAAACACAGCCACTGTGCCCATCAAAAGCAGCCACTTTTCCCATTAAACGCAGCCACTTTGCCCATCAAACGCTGCCACTTTGCCCTAAATGTTGTCACTGTGCCCCAAGTGTTGCCACTGTGCCCTCTGTCTACCTTATCTTGGGTGGGCAGCGGGTCACACCGTCAAGCGGGGAGAAGTGTCCTCCATTTCTTCTCTGACCCCGATGTCTTCACCCGCTCGCTCCTCCTCTGCTGTGATTGGATGCCTGATAGGTGTCCAATCACAGCGCCTGTCATTTCAGCCAATCAGGTGACAGGTAACACAGACCCAGTGCACATGATTGGCTGAAAGGGGGTTCAATGTTAGCAAAGCAAATGCCTTTGTTTTGCTAACATACAGCTGAGTTAGAAGCGAACGCACAGCGTTGCGCTCGCTTCTTACATTTTTGGACGCCTATTAGAGCCAATTGCTTTAATCAGGTGCTTCCAAAAAACACCCCCACCGCTGTAATACAGGTACCTGAAAAGGGGCCGGACATCTGAATAGGAGGTGTCAGCAGTGACCATAGATAGATTATATACATAGATAGATTTCATGAATCTATCTATGGGGATTAGAGTGGTGTAGGAGAGGGGGGGCGGCGCTCCTGCGCCCTTTATGGATGCACCGCCACTGACGGGCTCTGAATATCAGTTGCTGAGAAGAGGACCTCAGCAGGTCAACTCTGGATCGGCTGGGTGGGTGAATATCTGAATTGAGGACAACCCAGCAAAATAATAGTGGGGAGGGTAAAGATTCTCTTTAAGCTGAAATTCTGTCGGAATACATTTTTGTTTTTCATGTCTAATACTGCTTTCCTATATTTGTTTCAAAGGGAATTTGCCCGCTGGAAGGTGAGGAACATAGCAGTGGATCGTAAGGAGCCTCAGAAAAGTATCTTGCCCTTGATGCCTGAATTTCAGCGGAGTTTGAGGCTTCTAGGAAGGAGGCCAAGCACTCATCAGATAATCGACACCATCATCAAGAAATACGGCACCCACTTAGTGGTCTCTGCTACTCTGGGGGGTAAGACACAAACTCATAAGCTGACTAATTAATCAAAGAGCTAATTAACTGCCTCGCTCTATGAGTGTTTATGTTTGCAAATGTCAAGGTTATGTTTAAGTCAAATCGGATATATTGGTGCTCATTGCTGTATAAATTTATAAGAGTTCTGATGAAGGCACCAGGTTATGAATGGAGGTCATCTAGAGAGTCATCTGTGCTGGTTGGAATAAAGCTTCTGCAACTTTTCTGTCTTAGGTGTAGGCCGGTACATAATAATAAAAAAGAAAATACATAGGCTACACACTCACTGGGCACTTTATTAAGTACGCCTTGCTAGTACCGGGTTGGACTCCCTTTCCCTTCATTCTTCATGGCATAGATTTAACAAGATGTTGGAAACGTTCCTCAGAGATTTTGAGGTCCACCTTGCTAGTACCGGGTTGGACTCCCTTTTCCCTTCATTCTTCATGGCATAGATTCAACAAGGTGTTGGAAGCGTTCCTCAGAGATTTTGAGGTCCACCTTGCTAGTACCAAGTTGGACCCCTTTTGCCTTCATTCTTCGAGGCATAGATTCAACAAGGTGTTGGAAACGTTCCTCAGAGATTTTGAGGTCCACCTTGCTAGTACCAGGTTGGACTCCCTTTTGCCTTAATTCTTCATGGCATAGATTTTAACAAGGTGTTGGAAACGTTACTCAGAGATTTTGAGGTCCACCTTACTAGTACCGGGCTGGACCCCCTTTTGCCTTAATTCTTCAAGGCATAGATTCAACAAGGTGTTGGAAACGTTCCTCAGAGATTTTGAGGTCCACCCTGCTAGTACCAGGTTGTACTTCCTTTTGCCTTCATTCTTCATGGCATAGATTTTAACAAGGTGTTGGAAACGTTACTCAGAGATTTTGAGGTCCACCTTACTAGTACCGGGTTGGACCCCCTTTTGCCTTAATTCTTCGAGGCATAGATTCAACAAGGTGTTGGAATGTTCCTCAGAGATATTAAGGTCTACCTTGTTAGCACCAGGATGAACCCCTTTTTTTGGTCCATAGTGACGTGATAACATCACACAGTTGCAGATTTTTTTGGCTGCACATCCATGATGCCTATCTTCCCATTCCACCACATCCCAGAGGTGCTCTATTGGATGAGATGTGGTGAGTGTGGAGGCCATTGAAATACAGTGACCTCATTGTCCAGTGGTGAAATGATTGGAGATTTGTGACATGGTGCATTATCCTGCTGGATGGAGCCATCAGAAGATGGGGGACACTATAGTCATAAAGGGATGGACATGGTCACCAACAATACTCAGGTAGGCCATGGTGTTTAAACCATGCTCAATTGGTACTAAGGTGCCCAAAGTGTGCCAAGAAAATATCCCCCCCCCCCACCACCAGCCTGAACCGGTGATACAAGGCAGGATGGATCCATGTGCCAAACTATGACCCGACTATATGAATGTCGCAGCTAGATTCGAGAATCATCAGACAAGGCAACGTTTTTCCAATCTTCTATTGTTCAATTTTTTATTTATTTTTAGAAAATACTTTTTATTGAGTTTTCATGTGAAAAAGAGAGATATATAATAAAGCCTCTGGACATACCCCGGCTTAAACAACATACATTGTAACAGTCCTATAAGATCTAATACAGTGGAACCTCGGGTTATGAGCATAATCCGTTCCAGGAGAATGCTTGTAGTCCAAAGTACTCGCATATCAAAGCGAGTTTCCCCATTGAAGTCAATTGAAACGAAAATAATTATTTTCCTCTGTCCTCTGGCCGAAAAGGCCAGAGGACAGCTCGGCTGACCTCAGCAAACGTTAGAAAGGCTCAGGAATGGAGTATTTCCATGTCTTTCCGAGCCGCTTGGCTCCGGCGCCCCCCCGCCTCAGGTCAAACTCAGCACTGCACACCGCTTTGGTCTGAATCGTACTAGCTTTGTGAGAAAAAAATACAAACTTAAACTACTCAAGGTGGAGAAATACGGGGAAGTATAATGGATCGTACACTTCAGGTGACCACTTCAGGGAGGGGTGCTGAGGTTGAGGATAACACGTCTAGGTGTACCTTCAGATAACAGCAATATTGGGTCTTCACCGCTAAAAGACATTTAGTTCTACCGTGTTTCCCCGAAAATAAGACGTACTCCGAAAATAAGCCGTAGCGGGATTTCGACGCAAGATCTAAATATAAGACATCCCCCCGAAAATAAGACGTAGCGATGGCGTGTCGAATCCCCGAAAATAAGACGTAGTGATGGCGTGTCGTATGCGTAGCGGCGCGGGCGGGAAAACAAGACGTGATAGGCGTACTGTACTGGTGCGGAGCTCAGGAGCTGTAAAGAAGTCGTGCAGCCCTTCTTATCTGCTCCACGGTATCTCTAAGTGACCGGAGAGGTGTCGGCAGCCCCATAAATACGGTAAGGTCAGCTCCCCCTGTCAGGTGAAAGTGAAAGTAAAAGTAAAAGTAAAAAGTCTCCTCAGTGAAGTGAGGAGAAGGACGCTCTGTACTCAGGGGAAGTAGTAAAGCTTCTCCCCAGCACTGACCAGCAACAGTCTCTCACCCCACACAAACACCAGGGGATAGTTGAATAAATGTAGATTGTTGTACCATACTGTTGTACCATACTTGCCGGAAAAAAAAAAATAAGACATCCCCCGAAAATAAGCCATAGTGTGATTTCTGGAGGAAAAATAAATATAAGACGGTGTCTTATTTTCGGGGAAACACGGTATTGTCCAATTTTAGTGAGCCTGTGCAAATTGTATCAGTTTCCTGTTCTTAGAAATTTGATTGGTTTTTTTTGGGCATGTTTTATAAAAGAAAGTAAAAAATATTGTTTTTAGTTTTTACTAAATTGTCGCTCTTCTTTTGTTTATAGCACAAAAAATAAAAACCGCAGAGGTGATCAAATATCACCAAAAGAAAGCTCTATTTGTGGGAAAAAAAGAACATACATTTTATTTGGGTACAGCGTTGCACGACCGCGCAATTGTCAGTTAAAAGTAGCCCAGTGCCATATCACAAAAAATAGGCTGATCAGGAGGGGCGCGGGGGTTAAATCTTCCGGAGGTCGTGGATAAGTGTGAATAGGTAGAGACCACTAAAACAGGTCAGGGGGTGAGCTTTAGAGAGACTCTGGGCAAGGTGACCGGGTCTCCAGAATTACTGCAGCTCCTGGGTGTAGATGAAAACTCAAGGGGCAGATTTACAAATGATTCAACTTTTTATTTTATTTATTTTTTCATTTTTTTTTATTTATTTTTTTAGAACATTTATTTTGAGTTATATAAAAAATATTTTATTTAGATTTTTTTTTAAATTATATTGTATTTATATTGATTTTAAGTTATTTTATTGCGCTTTTACTCAAACAAATCTAATATTTTTGATACTTTTGTATCACAAGATCTGTTTGCGAATAATAAAACCAGACACGGACTTCCTACATCTTAAACCGAGAGCGACAGTTATGTTGCAGGTGTGATAGGGAACCTTCTTAATGGAAGTTTTACTTGTATGCTTTTTATACATTAACGTGATTTCGCTGACAAGTTTTCTGGGTTTTGTTGCTGTTAATTTCGTTAATCTTCAAGTATCATCAGCCTCCTTCCTTAAGATAATTATTGTTAATTAAATATCGCAATTTATATAAGCAAAGACTGTTCTTTGAAAGCAGAAATGTGAGCGTTCCGACTCTTAAAGTGCTGATTGCTGTCATTATACGATCAGTGTATATATTTTCAGGGATGATTTTACCAACGCTTTTCAGTTGGTAAATTATGTTGATGTATAAATTAGAAACCAAGACAATAAAAACAAATTAAAGTGTTTCCTATAAGGCAAGGAAAGGATCAGTTACCATATCCTAAGTTTGTAAAACCAATCAGAATACAGGGCCTAATCCACAGCCAGCGGGTGTAACTTAAATATTCGGATTTAAGTTACACCGCCGAAAAATTTCTACCTAAGTGCCCGATCCACAAAGCACTTACCTAGAAATTTTCGGCTGTGTAACTTAAATCCGGCCGGCGCAAGGCGTTCCTAATTTAATGGGGCGAGTCCCATTTAAATTAGGCGCGCTCCCGCGCCGGACGTACTGCGCATGCTCCCGACGTCATTTTCCCGACGTGCTTTGCGCGGTTTTACGTTGCGCCGGGTTTTGAGAATCGCAACGGGCGTAAAAAAAAAAAATACGAGTTGTGGCGGGAAACATTTAAAAAAAAAAAAAAAAAGACAGCGACGCGGGATAAAAGGGTCTACTTTTACAAGGCCTAAACAGTTTAGGCCTTGTAAAAGCAGCCCTAATATTGCGACGGCAAACTAATACTTACGGAGAAAAAACGAAGCGTAAAAGCTTCGTGGATCTCCGTAAGTGCTAATTTGCATACCCGAAGCGGCATTTCAACGAGAAATGCCCCCAGCGGCGGCCGAGGTACTGCATCCTAAGATCCGACAGTGTAAGTCCCTTACACATGTCGGATCTTCTCCCTATCTATTGGAAACTGATTCTGTGGATCAGTTCCAAAGATAGAAACAGGGATACGACGGCGTATCCCTTTTGAGGATCAGGCCCTAAATTCCATGAAGTTGCTTCCATGCCAACAGTCCCGATTTTCCCGGGACATTCCCGAGATTAAAGCCTAGTACACACGCTCGTTCTCGACAAGAACCAGCAAGAAAACTACTAGGCAAGAAAGCTCTGCCAGCAAACCGAGCATGTGTACAAGGTTTTCAGCTTTCTCGTCTGGAAATCTGCCCAGAATCTCGACGAGAAAAATAGAGATCCTGCTCTCTATTTTCTCGTCGAGATTCGTGTCGGCCTGTTTCCCCGACGAGAAACCCGAGCGTCTGTATACTTACCAGTCGCCGTGGAAACTCGCGCATGCTCAAAATGACTTTGATGCATGCGCGGTAGCTTCCACGGCATAGGTAGGGTGAAGCAAGATGGCGGCGACGGCATTCAATGTGACGAGCGCACGCCCGTCGTACGCGATGACGTCACCGCATTCTTGCCTTTCAAAAGAACCGTGGTTCTTTTGAAATGAGTGTGTGTACACTCGGGCGACAAGAGATTCTTGCCAAGAATCTCGTCAGGAAGATTCAGGAAGATTCTTGCCCGTGTGTACGAGGCTTTAGACCCTTGTCTCGTTTTTACATTGTCCTGGGAAATTGGCATTTGTCCCGACTCCCGGAGAATCGCCAGACCCGCCGCCAGAGGCCCGGGGCCAGCACTGGTGATGATCTCCGCCACCAGCTCTCGTGGAGCTTGGTCACTCGCCAAGGGGAAGAAATAAGAGGTGGAAGCCCAGGTGGCTGCCAATGGAAATGGAGCCCCCGCCCCCAAGGAAAATGTAACAAATAAATGGAAAGCCTCCATAAACAGAACCCTATACCCATGACTGATCCAGAGGAAGGCAAAACAAAAAAAAAATATATGCAGCATGATCAAATTTTCTGTTGATGTATGGGGTCTATTAATGTATGGCTTCCACAACCACCTTGGGCTGTGACTGGAAAGAGTTAATTTAAAGTTGAAGCGCCACACCGTGAAAAATGAGATGAGAACTGTATACAGTCAGTTTTAGGGTCTAACCCTTGCCTCCTTCATCGGGGGGGGGGGGGGGGATTTAAGTGAATTTATTTTCTTTTGAACTCCATTCCAGTTCAATAGACCAGTTAAATGGGTCTCCTAATCAGTTCTTATCTGATTTTACACTGGAATAAACTTGCATCTGGACTATAACATCACAGTACAGCAAAAATACAAAAGCAGTACACAGTGGACAGCGAAAGCGCCAAAGGACCTCCATGCAAAATCTATTTTTAGGTCACCCCAATTAACTACTGCTTAAGTTCAAACATAAGTTCACGGTGTACAGATAGATAGATAGATAGATAGATGAACAGTAGACTTTGGGCGCCCTAACTCTCTCATGGTTCATAATCTGCAACTAGGGTCACTAAGTGAACACTTCCAGCCCTCTCAGCCTAAATCAGTGGTGGTCAACAGTCTTGATAAGGGTGGCCTTAACTATGGCCCCTGACATCTCCAAAGGGCCACACATAATATTCAGCATTAGAAACAGCAGACTTACAACAGGATATGGTTAAAGACTATGGGCATAATGCAAGAGATGATCAGAGCCTGAGGGACATGCTATAGGAGATGTTGGAGCCTGAGGGACAAGCTATAGGAGATGTTGGAGACTGGGGACATGCTATCGGAGATGTTGGAGACTGGGCACATGATATAGGAGATGTTGGAGACTGGGGACACGCTATAGGAGATGTTGGAGACTGGGGGACATGCTATAGGAGATGTTGGAGACTGGGGGACATGCTATAGATGATGTTGGAGACTGGGGGACATGCTATAGGAGATGCTGAACACTGGGGATATGCTATAGGGTTTTTTGGAGACTTGGGCCATGCTATAGGAGTTGTTGGAGACTGGGGACATGTTGTAGGAGATGTTGGAGACTGGGGGCATGCTATAGATGTTGGAGACTTGGGTAATGCTATAGGAGTTGTTAGAGACTGGGGGCCTGCTATAGGTGATGTTGGAGACTGGGGGCATGCTATAGGTAATGTTGGAAACTGGGAGCATGCTATAGATGATGTTGTAGACTGGGGAACATGCTATAGGAGATGTTGGAGACTGGGGACATGGTATAGGAGATGTTGGAGACTGGGGACGTGCTGTAGGAGATGTTGGAGACTGGGGACATGCTATAGGAGATGTTGGAGACTGGGGACATGCTATAGGAGATGTTGGAGACTGGGGATGTGCTGTAGGAGATATTGGAGACTGGGGACATGCTATAGGAGATGTTGGAGACTGGGGGCATGCTGTAGGAAATGTTGGAGACTGGGGATATGCTAAAGGAGTTTTTGTAGACTTGGGTCATGCTATAGGAGTTGTTGGAGATTGGGGACATGCTATAGATGATGTTGGAGACTGGGGACATGTTATAGGAGAGGTTGGAGCCTGGGGGACATTTTATAGGAGATGATGGAGACTGGGGGCATGCTATAGGAGATGTTGAAGACTGGGGGACATGTTATAGGAGATGTTGGAGACTGGGGGACATGTTATAGGAGATGTTGGAGACTGGGGATATGCTATAGGAGATGATGTAAACTGGGGACATGCTATATTAGATGTTGGAGACTGGGGATATGCTATAGGAGTTTTTGGAGGCTTGCGTCATGCTATAGGACTTGTTGGAGACTGGGGACATGCTATAGATGATGTTGGAGACTGGGGACATGCTATAGGAGATGTTGGAGACTGGGGATATGCTATAAGAGATGTGGGAGACTGGAGAACATGCTATAGGAGATGTTGGAGACTGGCGACATGCTTTAGTAGATGTTGGAGACTGGGGACATGCTATAGGAGATGTTGGAGACTGCGGACATGCTATAGGAGATTTTGGAGACTGGGGATATGCTATAGGAGATGTGGGAGACTGGGGAACATGCTATAGGAGATGTTGGAGACTGGGGACATGCTATAGGAGATGTTGCAGACTGGTGACATGCTATAGAACAGTGATGGCGAACCTTGGCACCCCAGATGTTTTCCCATGATGCTCTTGCACTCTGCAGTGGAGTTGAGCATCATGGGAAATTTAGTTCCAAAACATCTGGGGTGCCAAGGTTCGCCATCACTGCTATAGGAGATGTTGAACAGTGGGAACATGTTATAGGAGCCCTTGGAGACTTGGGCCATGCTATAGGAGCTGTGGGAGATTTTTTGGTACTTTTTGGAGACATTTTTGATATTGGGAAGCTTGGCAGTTTAGGAGGTCTTTAGGGGTCTGTGGAATAGTGGAAGGGTTACAAAATGTTGAGTCCATTGGGTGGTTTCCATTTTAGTATTGGGAAGCTTGGCAGTTTAGGATGTCTATAGGGGTCTATGGAATAGTTGGAGGGTTACAAAATGTTGAGCCCATTGGGTGGTTTTCTTTTTCATTTAGGGAAGCTTGACAGGTTAGGACGTCTTTAGGGGTCTATGGAATAATGGGAAGGTTACAAAATGTTGGGCCCATTGCATGGTTTACAGTTTTATATTGGCAAACTTGCCAGTATAGGGGTCTGTGGAACAGTTGCAGGGTTATAAAACATTGGGCCTATTGGGAGGCAAAGTTCTTTCCCTTTTGGTATCGGTTGTCTTTACTTGGGTCTCAGTTACTTGGGAAGACATCAATGGTCAATTTGGAGCTGTTCTTGGTGCGGCTCGGTACAGGGGTGGATCTTAGCCAAGCCTTTAGGCTAGCAGACACCAAAGACCCCACCCTGGAATCCAACAGATGCCTTATTATTTACTGGGTTGGGTTTCTTGTAATTATGGTAATTTATTATATTGTTTCTTGTTTTATTATAGCTAAATAAAGGGCTACTGTGGCCATTTTCAAATCCAGGTCCATGTTTTTATACAAGTTGTGATAAGGAAAAAATTGACGGGTCCATCACTCATGCTGCCATGGAAGAGGAAGGAGATTATTGGAGACTTGGGCCATGCTATAGGAGTTTTTGGAGACTAAGGGCATGTTAAAGGAGATGTTGGAGACTAGAATCATGCTATAGGAGATGTCAGAGACTGGGGGCAAGTATGTAGGTCTCAGTGGGCCCTTGAACAGCTGCACAGCCTGTACAACGGGTATGCCCACCCATGACAGTACAACATAATACTACCTAGGCTGAAGTCCTTACACTCTTTTGAAGGCCTTGGGCCAGATTCAGAAAGATGCGCGCATCTTTCTGCTGGCGTAACGTATTTCCGATACGTTACGCCGCTGTAACTTTGGGCGCAAGTTCTGTATTCAGAAAAAACTTGCGCCCTTATTTACGGTGGCGTAACGTATGTGTTGCGGCGTAAGGCCGCATAATTCAAATGGGGATGTTGGGGGCGTGTTGTATTTAAATTTGCCTTGACCCCGCATTTTTTTACGTTTTTTTTTTTGACCGGCGCATGCGCCGCCTGTAAAATATCCCAGTGTGCATTGCGCCAAAGTACGCCGCAGGGACGTATTGGAATCGATGTGAACGTAAATGACGTAAAGCCGTATTCGCGAACGACTTACTGCTGAAAAAAAAAAAGCCTTGCATATATGTATTTTATCCATGTATTCATTTTCCCAGAGTTCAGCTTTCATTTTATTATAGCTTCAAGTATTTATCCATAAGTGTTTTCCTGATCCACTTAAACCAGTTTATAAAAATGGTATAATTGCGTCATTTTACGTGGAGTGGGCCATTATACTCTTTATACTCTTCCTCTACTTACCGATTTGCTCAATTTAGCGCAGATATCAAATTCTTGTAAAAATGTCTGCATCTGAAGTGTTTGTCTGACCTTTCCAGTACAGATCTTTCAATTACCATTAATGCATTTCTTATTGTCTACACATGCAGCTCAAATACTTAGGGGTGTTTTTAAAAAAACATAACCTTTTTTTTAAACTCATAAAATTGTTAATTACAAAAAAAAATCAAGTCTCTTAGGCCTCGTACACACGACCGAACATGTTAGCATGCTAAGAAACATGTCCGCTGGAAGCCTGTCCGTCGGACATGTTCGGTCGTCTGTATGACTCACCGGACATGTTCGTTCGGCCGAAAGCCCTCGCATGCGTCGAAGTGATTCGAGGCATGCGTGGAAGCATTGACCTTCCAGGGTCGCGCACGTCGCCGCGTCATCGTCGCAGCCACGGCGTGGCCACGTCACCGCGTATCCTGTCCGCGGGGAATTTGGTCTGATGGTGGGTACAGCCATCAGACCAAATGATCCCAGCGGACATGTCCGATGAAAAGGGTCCGCGGACCGTTTTCATCGGACATGTTTGCCCGTGTGTACGAGGCCTTAGACTCAATGATCACAGAGCGCACCGCACACACCCCAACGGGGCAACCCAGGCAACTCATTAATGGGAGGACGTCTATTGACGCCCTCCCGGCAATAAATGCCCACGCTGTAGCCACCATTCGGCTATAGCGTGGGCGGGAGGTGGTTAAGCAAAGGAAAGCCCGGCGTGCTACGGTCCATGAGGTCACGAAGAGTCGGACACGACTAAATGACTGAACAACGACAACAAAGCATCATTAAAATCACTGCTCCTTTAAAACCAGTCTTTAACCACTTGTCGTCCTTTTTCCCCCCACAAATAGAGCTTTCTTTTGGTGGTATTTGATCACCTCTGAGGTATTTATTTTTTGCACTATAAACAAAAAAATATGTGAATTTTGAAAAAAAAAATATATTTTGTACTTTTTGCTGTAATAAATAACCCCAATATATATATATATATATATATATATATATATATATATATATATATATAAAAAATGTTTTCCTCAGTGTAGGCCAATACGTATTCTTCTACATATTATTGGTAGAATCCGTGGGACCCGCGGGCACGGTCACAGAGCTTGCGGAAGGCACGTGCGCCCGCTAGGCCGCAGATTCAAGGCAACGTACCTGTACGTTGCTTTACCTGCCCGTGCCATTCTGCCGATGTATAAGTACATGAGGCAGTCAGCAAGTGGTTAAAAAAAAAAAAGTTTTTGCATTGATACATGTCCCCCAGGGTTGTACCCGGGCCTCCATACCCCTTTGTGTGGCCTTCAAAATGGGGACTTTTGATTTTTCGAGTTCGGATCCAATAGAATTTAATAGGGATTCGCGGTTCAGGTCTTTCTATAACCCCTTTGTATAACTTCCATATAAGCCTTCAAAATGGGGACTTTTGATTTTTCGAGTTGGGGTCCAATAGAATTTAATATGGGGTTCGCGATTCAGGTCTTTATATAACCCCTTTGTATAACTTCCCTATAAGCCTTCAAAATGGGGACTTTTGATTTTTCGAGTTCGGATCCAATAGAATTTAATAGGGGGTTTGCGGTTCAGGTCTTTCTATAACCCCTTTGTATAACCCCTTTTTATAACTTCCATATAAGCCTTCAAAATGGGGACTTTTGATTTTTCGAGTTGGGGTCCAATAGAATTTAATATGGGGTTCGCGATTCAGGTCTTTATATAACCCCTTTGTATAACTTCCCTATAAGCCTTCAAAATGGGGACTTTAGATTTTTCGAGTTGGGGTCCAATATAATTTAATAGTGGGTTTGCGGTTCAGGTCTTTCTATAACCCCTTTGTATAACTTCCATATAAGCCTTGAAAATGGGGACTTTAGATTTTTCGAGTTCGGGTCTAATAGAATTTAATAGGGGTTCGCGGTTCAGGTCTTTCTATAACCCCTTTGTATAACCCCTTTGTATAACTTCCATATAAGCCTTCAAAACGGGGACTTTCGATTTTTCGAGTTGGGGTCCAATAGAATTTAATAGGGGTTCGCGGTTCAGGTCTTTCTATAACCCCTTTGTATAACCCCTTTGTATAACTTCCATATAAGCCTTGAAAATGGGGACTTTTGATTTTTTCGAGTTCGGGTCCAATAGAATTTAATAAGGGTTCGCGGTTCAGGTCTTTTTATAACCCTTTTGTATAACTTCCATATAAGCCTTCAAAATGGGGACTTTTGATTTTTCGAGTTCGGGTCCAATAGAATTTAATAGGGGTTCGCGGTTCAGGTCTTTCTGGTGCGGACAGAACTGCGGTAAAGAAGTCGACTTCACCGGAGTGCAGTCATCCCCTATTCTTCTTGTTGGGTATTTTATATGTTTTTTTTCCCAAAAATAACAAAATAATCCTGTTAAAAGGAAAACAAATCAAAAAAACTCTGGCTGCTTTTTTTATTAGGTCGGTTTTTTTTATTGTTGTTATTTCTTTCTGCGTCAGACTCGGAATATAGTGTTCTGTACACTCGGCTTTAAGAGCATCAGAATAAAAAAAATAAAAAAACATAATGAAAGCAAAGTTCTAATGGAAACCTAATGGGTTGACAGAGGAATGCTCCCCCCCCCACCTTTACTGGGGTGATATACAGACGAGGTAGGAGCTAACATCTCCGTATAATAAATGTTCACTATATTTGGAATTTGCTTTTCAAAAAAATAAAGTGCTGTGCTACAGTTCACAAGGATGCCGTGAAATGTCAATGGACTCCAATTTCCACTTCCATTTTATAATCCCATTTACCTTTTTAACCCCTCATGCCTGGGAGAACCCATTGTAGATGTTCCATCCTAATAACGAGGATATACGGAGTGTATTATTGCCAAGTGGAGCAGTTTTGTTACGCGGAGAGAGCGCCCACAGAGGAGTCCTAGGATTGGAATATCCTTTGTGGCAGTGGCGGCCGGTCCATAGGGGCGCCCGGGCGCCGCCCGGGCGCCGCCCCCCCTCCTGTAGTCACAAAAAAAAAAATAACGGCCCTTTAAGACTTTTTATTTTCCCTAAAATGTCATTTTACTTATACTGCAGTGATGGCGGTCCGTCTATAGAGGGCACTGCAGCGCCACCCCCTCTGGCTCTTGCAAATAACATACATTCATGCATTGCATGAATGTATGTTATTGTTGCCAGCTGCCGCTGGTCTATTCAGATGGCCGGAACTTGGGCGCCGGTTACCTGAATAAGGGCAGCTGGTTGGCTGTGCGGAAGTGCCTATCAGAGCCAGCGGCCCTCGTCTCCCGGATGTCTTATCCTCGGAACGTACGGGGGGGGGTATTCCTTGGATAAGACTGACGGCCGTCTCAGCCAATCAGGTTTACCGATTCTGGTTATCGGTAACCTGATTGGCTGAAGCGTCATCGAGGGCGGGAGAAGACATCGAGGGACGTGGAAGCAGAAAGGTAAGTGCATTTTACAGGGCACAGCGGCAACAATGGGCACAGAGGCGACAAAGGGCACAGTGGCATCAATGGGTACAGTGGTGACAAAGGGCACAGTGGTGACAAAGGGCACAGTGGCAACAAAGGGCACAGTGACATGCACAGTGGCAACAATGGGCACAGTGGCAACAAAGGGCACAGTGGTGACAAAGGGCACAGTGGTGACAATGGGCACAGTGGCAACAATTAAAGGGCACAGTGACATGCACAGTGGCAACAATGGGCACAGTGGCGACAATTAAAGGGCACAGTGGTGACAAAGTATGGAAAGATTATTTGCAAATTGAATGAGACCATATTTCAGGTTAGTGTATTTTTTGTTCAGCACAAAAAAAAGACAAACAAAATAAATTCAATTGAATATGAAGGAAAATAACATGAAATAACCGAATATATGAAATTAACAAAAATAATGCAAGAAAAAAAAAAGGGTGAAGTAGATAAAGGAGCTAGGGGTAATTAGGGTTAAATAATGGTTTATAAGGGATTTAATAGGATTACATTCATTTAATTTTTTTTTTATTAATTTTTTTGCAAGGTCAGTGGAGCTCACATTTTTTTGCAGATCAAAGGACAAAGCTTTTATCCGCTCATAAGCACTACAACCAAATATTGTAATCGGAGCCGCTGTCAGATTTTCAAGTGGTTAATTTACTTATCTAATTAGGCATCATGTCTAAATCCGGTCTTTTAAAGCTGACATCCAAAAAGAAATCAAAAATGTTAAATTAAATATAATTGAATATATACAGTATATATATATATATATATATATATATATACACACACACACACACAGTATATATTAAATTATATTAAATTGTGCAAAAAAATATATATACATATACAGTACACACTCACTATTACCAAAAGTATTGGGACGCCTGTCTTTACACGCACATGAACTTTAACGGCATCCCATTTTTAGTCTGTAGGGTTCAATATTGAGTTGGCCCCACCCTTTGCAGCTATAATAGCTTCAACTCTTCTGGGAAGGCTGTCCACAAGGTTTAGGAGGGTGTCTATAGGAACGTTTGACCGTTTTTCCAGAAGCGCGTTTTTGAGGTCAGGCACTGATGTTGGACCTTTGTTTCTAGAATCCTCTAGAACTTAATCGCCTCAAGGCGCTGGCATCCAGAGTCGTACCGGTCTTTCAGAAGAGGTGGGTCTTCAGTTTTTTCCTAAAAACCCGATGGTTTTCTTCCAAGCGGATGGTCGTGGGTAGAACATTCCAGAGCCGTGGTCCTTGGACCGAGAATCTACGTTCTCCCTTCGATTTGTATCGAGATTTGGGGATTTGGAGAAGGTTTTGGTTGGTTGATCGGAGCACGCGCTTGGTGACGTAGGGTTTTATTTTCTCGCTTAAATATTGAGGAGCTTTACCCTGTGTACATTTGTGGGTGAGGCAGAGAGTCTTGAATGTCACCCGATCCTGTACGGGCAGCCAGTGGAGGGACCTCAAGGCCGGGGAGATTGGTTCCCATGGTTTTTTACCAGTTACCAGTCTGGCTGCCGTGTTCTGGACGACTTGTAGACATGAAATCTGGTATTTCGGTAGTCCTAAGTAGAGTGAAGTTGCGTAGTCGAGTTGTGAGTTGATGATTGTTCCAACCACTACTGCTGGATGAAGGGGATGAGTCTACGTAGCATGCGGAGCAGATGATGAGAACCGCTGGCGACTGATCCTATTTGTGCATTTATCGTCATGTCTGCGTCAAAGATGACTCCGATACTTTTGACTTTATTGCTTGGCGCGATGGTTTGTCCGAGGATGGTGGGTGGTGTCCATGTGGTCCTGGAAATGGATTTCCTATTTGCGTGAAGGGTGAGTAGCTCTGTTTTGGATCCGTTGAGTTTGAGGGAGCTTTCAGTCATCCAATTGTCGATCAGCGTAAGGCACTTTCCTAGTTCATGAAATTGATCTTTTTTGTTGATGATTCGAAGGTAAAGCTGCGTGTCGTCCGCATAGGAGTGGTAGCGCAGGTCCTGTTTGCTGATGATTTTGAGGAGCGGGTGGATGTAGATGTAGAAGAGTACAGGTGAGAGGGGTGATCCTTGAGGAACTCTGCATGTAATGGTCCGTGTTTCTGATGTAAAACCTCCAAGTTTCACGGTCTGAGTGCGATTTTCTAGGAAAGATGCGAACCACGGTAGGGCCGAGTCAGAGACTCCTGCTACTTCTTTGAGTAGTGTGAGCAATATGTTGTGGTCTACCGTGACGAAGGCTGCACTAAGGTCCAGCAGCACTAGGAGACAGGATTCTCCGTCACCTGCTGCTTCGAGGGCGTCATCCCATATCTTGAGAAGAGCCGTTTCTGTGCCGTGGCCTGGGCGAAAACCTGATTGTAGGGGATCTAGGAGTTTGTGGTCGTCCAGATGGGGCTGAAGCTGTTGTACTACTGCTTTCTCCATGATCTTGGAGATGGTGTTCAGGCTTGTTACCGGTCTGCGATGGTTTGGGTCTTTAGGGTCGAGGTTGGGTTTCTTTAGGAGGGGTTTTATTATGCCTTGCTTGGGGTTGCTCGGATCATTGGTGTCAGTGGTGTCGGTGGGAGGAATAGTGTCCCATCTTTGGTATCAGTGGGAGGAATAGTGTCCATCATTGGTGTCAGTGGGAGGAATAGTGCTCCATAATTGGTATCAGTGGGAAGAATAGTGTCCCATCTTTGGTATCAGTGGGAGGAATAGTGCTCCATCATTGGTATCAGTGGGAGGGATAGTGTCCCATCTTTGGTATCAGTGGGAGGAATAGTGTCCATCATTGGTATCAGTAAAAGGAATAGTGTCCCATCATTGGTGTCAGTGGGAGGAATTGTGTCCCATCTTTGGTATCAGTGGGAGGAATAGTGTCCCATCATTGGTGTCAGTGGGAGGAATAGTGTCCATCTTTGGTATCAGTGGGAGGAATAATATATGCAGGGTGGTACACCTATTCTACAGCATGTATTAACAAAGGGGATGGGGTGTAATTTAGGAACCCTTGCCCTGGGCACTGGACGACCCTGACCCGGTACCGGCCAAAACTCTGCTATATTCGCACAGCAGCACAGGCTGGCTGGGTCACCCATGAAGGTCTTTCCACCTGATGTCTGAACTCTATAGAACTCTATGAGATGGCTCCCCTGATAGATCTTCCAGCCCCCTTGAGGTAGGGTGACCACATTCCCGAATGGCCATTCAGGGACCCCCTTCCCAAAAATCAGCTTGTGCTGTAATGAATCACAGCACAGCTGGGGCGGCGGAATGTGCGCTCTACCCAGAAGCACTGATCACACCCCCAAAAAAGGCAGCCGCATCGCCACTTTACTCACTGACAGCACTTGTCCTGACTGGCCGAGACCCGTTTTACCTTGTTCCAACGCTGGCATTACACTGCCCTGCTGTGATTAGACACAAGAGGTGGGATTTATGATTTCTCCAATCACAAGCAGGGGGCGGGGATTGTGCCTCTCCAGACATTTCCAGCCAGGACAAGTGCTGTCAGTGAGTAAAGCGGCAATGTGGTGGCCTTTTTTAGGGGCAACCAATAGAGGGGAGGGGGTGGCTGTGTCAGCTTCATTCCGGGACACTGTATTGTCCTGGAATGAAGGTGCCCGGGACCTGGGACAGTCCTGCAAAATGCGGGACTGTCCCGGGCAATCCGGGACTCGTGGTCACCCTACTTTGAGGTCTATAGGGGATTTATGACGTCAGGTGAAGGAGTTGATTCAAAAGAAATAACCAATGTGGTCAAAACATGAGAAGTATAGAGCTTTAGAGAAGGGAGGGAGGTTAAACACAGTGAGGTGGGGCAAAAAGTATTTTTTTTTTACCAAGTTTCCCTTCTCTTTAAATTAAAGTTGATGGAAACACCTGAAAACAGACCCTTTGGAAATGTTCTTCACCCTTTAAACCCTCCTTTCGTTAAATCTACCCATACAGCACAATCTCCACCAAACCCTCCATGGGTTAAACCAGTGGTCTCCAAACTGCGGCCCGGGGGCCAGATGCGGCCCTTTGCTTGATTTTATCCGGCCCTTGGGGTGCTTTTTTATTCATTGGCACCAATGAAGGGCAGAATTCCTCCCAATGACACCAATGAAGCGGCAGAATTCCTCCCGATGATGGGGCAGAAGTCCTCCCAGTGATGGGGCAGAATTCTTCCTAATGACACCAATGATGGGGCAGAATTCCTCCCAATGACTTCAATGAAGGGGCAGAATTCCTCTCAATGACGGGGCAGAAGTCCTCCCAATGACACCAATGAAGGGGCAGAATTCCTCCCGATGACGGGTCAGAATTCCTCCCAATGACTTCAATGAAGGGGCAGAATTCCTCTCAATGATGGGGCAGAATTCCTCCCAATGACACCAATGAAGGGGCAGAATTCCTCCCGATGACGGGTCAGAATTCCTCCCAGTGACGGGGCAGATTTCCTCCCAATGACGGGGCAGAATTCCTCCCAGTGACGGGGCAGAATTCCTCCCAGTGACGGGGCAGAATTCCTCCCAGTGACGGGGCAGAATTCCTCCCAGTGACGGGGCAGAATTCCTCCCAATGACACCAATGATGTGGTCCAATGACACCAATGATGGGGGATTTTTTACTGCTAATGGCCACAGTCCGGCCCCCTTAGGCCCCGTACACACGAGAGGATCCATCCGCTGAAAAATCTCAGCGGATCGGTTTTAGCGGATAGATCCCCTGGTGTGTACGTTCCAGCGGATATTTATCCGCGGATATTTCCGAATTCCAGCAGATAAAAATTTGTAGACATGTCTACAAATCTATCCGCTGGAATCGGCACCAGCGGATCGATCCGGTGGTCTGTACAGACTCACCGGATCGATCCGTCCGAACCCATCCCTCGCATGCGTCGTAATGATTCGACGCATGCGTGGATATCCTTATATGACAGCGTCGCGCACGTCGCCGCGTCATCATTGCGGCGACGGCGCGACACATCACCGCAATGGGAATTCGGCGCGGATTTCAATCCGATGGTGTGTACACTCCATCGGATTAAAATCCGCAGAGGATTTATCCGCGGATACGGTCCGGCGGACCGTATCCGCGGATAAATGCTATCGTGTGTACCAGGCCTCAGAGTCTGGAGGACAGTAATCCGGCCCTTTGATTAGAAAGTTTGGAGACCCCTGGGTTAAACACTTATCGGGCTCACATAACTTTTATATTAAAATAATAAATAACACGACCGCTCCCCTTCGTCCTGGATTGTCCTCAGCACCCTCACCTTTCATGGCAACCAGCCACCATGGCAGCGTCTGCAGAATTCTCAGCCTTCATATGTTGTCGGCAATTGATGGTCGGAACACCTGCGGGGAAAAATAATGAAATCAGCCGCTGAAATGGTTATTTGGAAGATTGTTAATTTATGCTAATGTTATGCTGCAGCTGGCAAATAAATGACACATGATGTGAAAAGTTTAATACCGGGTGGATGTGTTAAAGGGCAAGGAGAAAGTGCGACTAGATAAGGTCATAAGAAGTCTGGTTGCAGCTCAAGGGCGGCTTTTCAATAATAAAAGGGTGGGGGGGGGGGGGAGTTTCCCGAAAAAGTAAACTGTTGCTGTATATTATGACTTGATGTTTTCATTTATTGATCCAGACTCGTAAAGATATTGAAAGGTCCACTTTAGGCCCCTTTTACACTTGTGCTACACCAAAGTCGTGCGATTTTACGGCCACGATTTTGACAAGACAGTAATGCGACTGTGGATCCGACTTTGCCCCATGACTTGAAGTACGACTTCAACGAGCAGGGACATGACTTTGATCCCCCAATAATTAGGGGGAACGCCGCGCCAATTGAAAAAAAAAAACGGCATTGGGGTTTCTCTTCATGAGCATACCGGGCCCTTCGGTCTGGTATGGATTTTAAGGGGACCCCCCCAAGATCCATACCAGACCCTTATCCGAGCACCAGCCTGGCTGGTCAGGAAAGGGGGTGGGGACAAGAAAACGCCCCCCATCCTGAGCCATACCAGGCCGCATGCCCTCAACATGGGGGGGTGGGTGCTTTGGGGCAGGGGGGCCACCTCCCCCGCCATCAGACTCAGCCAACAACCCCCCCCGCCAGCAGACTCAGCCAGCCACCCCCTCGCCAGCAGACTCAGCCAGCCACCCCCTCGCCAGCAGACTCAGCCAGCCACCCCCTCCCCCCCACCAGCAGACTTAGCCAACAACCCCCCTCGCCAGCAGACTCAGCCAACAATGGGCCACTTGACTGGACTTGCCCCCAGGCCTAAGGCTGCCAGCCCTCCCCTGGCACACACAGCATTACAGCGGGAGAGAGCGTTGTGTCAACATCGTAAGAAGAGAGTTACTTGGTAATATAATTAATCAGATTGAAAAAAATAATATTTCCATCAAGTTTACCCAAAAGACAAAAATTAATTATAAAATTTAAAACACATCGGGTTGATTTATTGAAGCTGGAGAGTGCAAAATCTGGTGCATAGAAACCAATCAGCTTCCAGTTTTTTTTTTTGTCAAAGCTTAATTGAAGAAGCTGATTGGCTACCACGTACAGCTGCACTAGATTTTTCACTCTTCATTTTTAAAGCGGTAGTTCACCCCCCCCCCCCGACACATTTTACCATCGAGACAGGCATTGTAGCGTGATCTACAGTATGCCTGTCCCGATTTTTTTAACCCCGTACTCACCTTGTACTCGGACATCGTAGATTTCGGCTCCCGCGGGGAATGGGCGTGCCTATGGAGAGGGAGGATGATTGACGGCCGGCCCTGGCACGTCACTCTCCCCGAAGACAGCCGGAGTAGGTCTCGGCTCTTCACGGCGCCTGCGCACAGGCTATGCGCACGCGTCGTGAAGACCAAGCCTATTTCGGCTATTTCCGGAGAAGCGTGACGCGCCAGAGCCGGCCGTCAATCATCCTCCGTCTCCATAGGCACGCCCATTCCCCGGTATCTTCGGTGGACGACTACAAGGTGAGTACGGGGGTAAAAAATTCGGGACAGGCATACTGTAGCTCGCGCTACAATGCCTGATGTTAAGGTAAAAGAAAAACATTTTTTTTTTTTCGTCGATAGGGTGAACCCCCCGCTTTAATAAATCAACCCGATGTGTTTTGATATTATAATACATTTTTGTCTTTTTGGTTAAACTTGATGGAAATATTTTATGGGTAACCAGGAAGTAAGTAGTAAGTCAAAAATAAAATCGCGCTAGATCAAAAAGTTTCTATGTTAACCCTTTCATGACTAAGCTTATTTCTGACATTCTGGGCCAGATTCACGTCCGATCGCGTATCTTTGCGGCTGCGTAACGTATCTGATTTACGTTACGCCTCCGCAACTTAGACGGGCAAGTGCTGTATTCTCAAAGCACTTGCTCCGTAAGTTGCGGCGGCGTAGCGTAAATCGGCCGGCGTAAGCCCGCCTAATTAAAATTTGGAACAGGGGGGCGTGTTTTATGTAAATGTTGTGTGACCCGACGTGATTGACGTTTTTCCCGAACGGCGCATGCGCCGTCCGTGGAATTTCCCAGTGTGCATTGCTCCAAAGTACGCCGCAAGGACGTCATTGGTTTCGACGTGAGCGTAAATGACGTCCAGCCCCATTCACGGACGACTTATGCAAACGGCGTAACTTTTTCAAATTTCGACGTGGGAACGATGGCCATACTTAACATTGGTACGCCGCACTTACGCCACCATATAGCAGGGGTAACTATATGCCGGGAAAAGCCTAACGTAAACGGCGTAAATGTACTGCGTCGGCCGGGCGTACGTTCGGGAATTCGCGTATCTAGCTAATTTGCATACTCAACGCGGAATTCGACGGAAGCGCCACCTAGCGGCCAGCGTAAATATGCAGTTACGATACGACGGTGTAACACAGTTACGCCAGTCGGATCTACGGGAAAGCTATGCGTAACTGATTCTAAGAATCAGGCGCATAGATATGACCGCGCAACTTAGAGATACGACGGCGTATCTCGAGATACGCCATCGTATCTCGTTTGAGAATCTGGGCCTTAGTGTTTACAAGTTGAAATTCATATTTTTTGCTAATAAATTACTTAGAACCCCCAAATATTATGGGCCAGATTCATGAAGACTTACGACGGGCGGATCAGTAGATACGCTGTCGTAAGTCCGAATCCCCGCCGTCGTATATTTAAGCGTATTCTCAAACTGAGATACGCTTAAATATTGCTAAGATACAACCGCCGTAAGTCTCCTATGCCATCGTATCTTAACTGCATATTTACGCTGGCCGCTAGGGGCGTTTTTTTTACACCTGCAAGGCAAAAGCCATAATGAGCTAGTATGCACCGCATATTAGCTCATTATGGAATACTTACCTCGGAACGAGGTGTAGGGAACTTGCCTGGTCCACGCCGAGCCGAGCGTGTCTTCCGGGTATCGCCGCTCCAGCGCTGTGATTGGCTGGAGCGGCCATGACGTCACTCCCGTGCATGCGCATGGGAGATTTCATTCCGGCATGCCGGCCCTTCAGCCGAGGATCCCTCCTGCGCATGCGCCGCTGCAATCAGCGGCGCATTGCGAGGGGAATATCTCCTAAACCGTACAGGTTTAGGAGATATTCTTTATACCTACAGGTAAGCCTTATTATAGGCTTACCTGTAGGCAAAAGTAAAAAATGTGGGTTTACAACCACTTTAAGTATGGACGTCGGAACCGCTTCGAATTTTTCACGTTTTACGTTGTTTGCGTAACTCGTCCGTGAATGGGGCTGGCCGTAAGTTACGTTCACGTCGAAAGCATTGACGATTTGCCGGCGTCATTTGTAGCATGCGCACTGGGATACGTCCACGGACGGCGCATGCACCGTTCGATCGAAACGACATTTACGTGGGGTCATACTTAATATACATAAAACACGCCCACAGCTTCAACATTTGAATTAGGCGGGCTTACGCCGGCCCTAATACGCTACGCCGCCGTAACTTCGGGCACAAAATCTTTGAGAATACCATACTCGCCTCTCAAAGTTGCGGCGGCGTAGCGTATAGGAGATATGCTACGCCCGCCTAAAGGTATGTGAATCTAGCCCTATATATATATATTTTTAGCAGAGAATCTAGAGAATAAAATGGCGATTGTTGCAATATTTTATGTTGCACGGTATTTGTGCAGCGGTGTTTTAAATGCAACTTTTTGGGAAAAAAGACACGTTCATGAATTAAAAAAAAAAAAACTAAAAACTAAAGTTAGCCCAATTTTTTTTGTATAATGTGAAAGATGATCTTACGCCGAGTAAATAGATACCAAACATGTCACGCTTTAATATTGCACACACTCATGGAATGGCGCCAAACTTGGGGACTTAAAAATCTCCATGGGCGACGCTTGCATTTTTTTTATAATTGTGCGCACTCAGGGAATGGAGACAAACGACGGTACCTAAAAATCTCCATAGGCGACGCTTTAAATTTTTGTTATGGTTACCAGGTTAGAGTTACAGAGTAGGTCTAGTGCTAGAATTGTTTCTCTCACTCTGACGATTTTGGCGATACCTCACATGTGTGATTTGAACACTGTTTACATATGCGGGCGCGAGTTCCGTATGCGTTTTCTTTGCTGCACGAGCCCGCGGGGACAGGGGCACTTTATTTTGACATTATTATATTGTGTGTTTTTTTTTTTTTATAATTTGATCACTTTTATTGCTGTCACAAGGAATGTAAACATCCCTTGTGACAGTAATAAGTGGTGACAGGTACTCTTTATGGAGGGATCGGAGGGTCTAAAAGACCCCAAATCCCTCCTCTACGCTTCAAAGCATTCAGATCGCTGAAAACTGCGATTCTGAATACTATATTTTATTTTAAGTCTGGCGCCGTTGGCAGTCGAGTAAACCGGAAGAGACGGTGTGACGTCGTTTCTGTGTTTACATTCAGGAGACTGGCAGGAAGCCATTTACGGCTTCCTGCCAGTCTCACTCTAGGCAACGGAGGATGCGCATTGTAAATGGGGTCTTCCGGTGGGATGGGAGGCCCGGTAAGAGCGGCGGAGGCGGTAGGAGGGGGAGGTCCCCTCCCGCTCCTCCGGGATAACAACCTAGTGGCTTTTAGCCACATCGTTTGTTATCACCGGAAAGCCGATCTAAACAACGGTCCCGGGAGCTGTGGGCATCATCCTGTTATAACCCCTGAAAGCCGAGGACGCATATGTGCGTACGCTCGGAGGCAAGGGGTTAAAAAATTCCACCAGTGCTTGAAACTATGGGCTTATTCACAAAATCCATCCACCATCTCCAACGTTCCACCACCAAATGATATAGTTGTCTCCTTACCAGATCTACATGACCCCCCATTACAGAGGATCAAAGAGTGGCTGTAATAAACCACAGCCTGGATCTTTCTCCGGAAATAGCCATGCATCTATCGCCAGGGTGCCTCTTGTTCGCTCGTATGAATGTATGGATGGTTTTTATAAAAAAATAAAAAGCTCCATGTAGTGTAAAACCATAAAATACATTTTATTCATATTAAAATTATATTGCACTTACAGCATCCGTATTCTTAGAAAGACTTAAGTCTGGTGTGCCGGCCGGCACACATCCAGACAAACCCGCCCTTTCGGGACATGAATAGAAACACAAGGTGACGTCAGCGCGTCGCTCCGTCCTACGCATTTCATCAGAGATGATGGGCCCCTTGACGACATCATCTCCGATGAAACGCGTAGGGCGGAGCGTGTTTCCATTCGTGTACTTAGCGCAGTTTTTCCATACCTTTTTCCATAACCAGGAACTAGTGCAAGTTACATTGCAGTTGGTCATAAAGCGTGGTACCTGGCGTGGCAAACGGTCCTCCACTAGCGAGGGGGTTGGTCATCTGGCTTCCTCCCCAGGGGTCGGTATCCTGAGGGTAATGGGAACAAACCCGCATTATGGAGACCCACCGCATGGTGTGGGAGAGAAGGCGTTATCAAGTGCATTAATGAGATCCACACTAGGTGCACAGCGGGACTCCATTCTGTCACTGGGAGTGAGGAGTCATAGGCTCCGGATATTTTGCATGCAGTTACAATATAACTATGCAAATTCCATAACTGGCCGATGCCCCTGGAAGCTGGAAATCACTGTATCTACGTGCCTAGAGTCAGGGCCGCCATCAGGAGTTTTGGGGCCCCTTACCACAGCTTCATGCATGTGCCCCAAGCAGAGAACCAAGGGGGGGTGGTGCTGCCGAAGATGCAAGTAAATGCAATCTCACCTCTCCCTCCTCCAGCCGCTGGTTGAGAAGCGCAGGGGGGGGGGGGGGTGCTGCCGAAAATACTGGTAAATGCCTGAATGCCATCTCACCTCTCTCTCCTCCAGGCGCGGATTGAGAAGCGGGGGGGGGGGGCGCTGTAAAACGTGCAAGTGAATGCCATCTCACCTCTCCCTCCTCCAACCGCGGGTTGGGAAGCAGAGAGGTGAGATGACATTTACTTTCATTTTTGTCAGCCCCCCTCCACTCCCCCGTTCTCTGCTCCAGGGTGAAAAAACTGGTGAATGCCATCTCACCTCCAGGCATGGATTGAGAAGCTGGGGAGTGCTGTCGAACATGCACGTGAATGCCATCTCACCTCTCCCTCCTCTGCCCGCGGGTAGAAAAGCGGGGGGGGGATGCTGGCCGCCAAAATACTGGTGAATGCCATCTCACCTCTCCCTCCTCCAGGAGCGGGTTGAGAAGCGGAGGGGGGGTGCTGACAAAAATGAAAGTGAATGCCATCTCACCTCCCCCCTCCTCCGCCGACCGCGCGGGTAGCGAAGCGGGGGGGGGGGGGGGTTCTGGTGAATGCCATCTCACCTCTCCCTCCTCTGCCCGTGGGTAGAGAAGCGTCGAGGAGGGGGAAGCTGGCCAAAAATACTGGTGAATGCCATCTCACCTCTCCCTCCTTCAGCCACGGATTGAGAAGTGGAAGGGGACTAACGAAAATGAAAGATGAAAGTGAATGCCAAAGTGGTTATGACTAAGGCCTTATAGGCTGAAACCTGTCAACCTTTCCTATTTGCCTTTGTCTACTCTGGCTTGTCAATAAATACATCAATTGTTTAAGAGCAAGAGTGCGGATCATCTTTTCCTCGCCATCTCACCTCTCCCTCCTCCAGCCGGATCTCTCACTCTTCCTTCGGCGCCGGGGCCCCTGGGAACGTTCGGGCCCCTTACAGGTGTAATGCCTGTACCCCCCCTGACGGCGGCCCTGCCTAGAGTTCAGCTTTAGCTATTACAAGCATTACACAAGCTACAAGCTATTACACGTGTCTATTTTAGTAATGCAAAATGTGCAACAGCTAACAAGGTTAAATCTCTGCATCTTCTACCGGATATTATTAGCGGTGTACCTGAGTGCCACGAGTATGTGTGCTCTTAATTATTTTATTACTGCTTCAGAGTCTTTCCATCTGTCACTTCTGCTCTGCTGCGGGTATTTTATTCCCATACACGCCATCCACCTAATAGAGATAGCTGGCACCAGAGAGGCACCCCAGATGGCTCAGACCAAAGAGCATCGCACAGCTCAACGTAAATGTTCACGAGTCTCTTGTGGAGACCGGATACTCCTTTGATTCTTCATATCCACGTCTAGTTCCATCGCATTTTATTTGTTTTCAAATAATCGTTTCCGTTTTTTTTAACTTTTTGGAGATAGCTAACAATTTTATCAAGAGTACCGTATTTGCCGGCGTATAAGACAACCCCCTATTTTTCCAGGAAAAATTTGGGTTTTGGGATATACTCGCCATATAAGACTACCCCCTTTCTACTAGTCTTTCTGGAAGCTGAGGGGTAACCGGAACAACCACTGACAGGAACAACCGCTGATAGAAACAGGCTTTTTTCAAATCTCACTGTGCCATTACATTACATTACATGCCTCACTGTGCCATTACATTACATTACATGCCTCCAATGTGACATTACATGCCTCCACTGTGCCATCACTTGCCTCCACTGTGCCATCACTTGCCCCCACTGTGCCATCACTTGCCCCCACTGTGCCATCACTTGCCCCCACTGTGCCATCACTTGCCCCCACTGTGCCGGCCAAGACGATCTCCCTACCTTATTTTTTTTGCAGATTCTGGCTTCCAGGCTGCGGGCATCCATGATTCAAAAGCCGCACCTCTTCCCCAAACTGTTCCGTGATAGACGGAACACACACTTTCCCAGCAGGGCCTCTGTTCAGTGTTGCGCCTATCATGCATGTCCTCTCGTCCGAGGATGAGAAGGCATCCGTGATAGGTGGAACACTGAACAGAGGCCCTGCTGGGAAAATGTGTGTTCCGCCTATCACGGAACAGTCTGAGGAGGAGGCGCGGCTTTTAAATCATGGATGCCCGCACCCTGACGGAGACTGTCATCGACGTATAAGACGACCCCCGACTTTATACGCCGGAAAATACGGTATTTGCATTGTTGTTATTAGATAAATTATTTTATTACTCCAAGGCTGGTGGTGGCCAATGGCCATGTTTTTTTCTAGCCCCCTCCACCCCCCACTTCAGCCCTGTAGGATTTGGGCCATTTTGTTTCCGATTCGACACTGCGTCGCTTTAACTGACAATTGCGCGATCGCGCGATGTGACTCCCAAACAAAATTGACGTTCTTTTATTCCCACAAATAGAGCTTTCTTTTGGTGGTATTGGACCACCTCTGCGTTTTTTTTATTTTTTTGCGCTATAAACAAAAATAGAGCGACAATTTTGGAAAAAAAAAAGCAATATTTTTTTACATTTTGCTATAATAAATATCCCCCCCAAAAATATATATATATAAAAAAAAATGTTTTCTCAGTTTAGGCCGATACGTATTCTACATATTTTTGTAAAAAAAAAAAAAATCGCAATAAGCGCATATTGATTGGTTTGCCCAAAGATTATAGCATCTACAAGATAGGGGATAGTTTTGTGGCATTTTTTATATTTTTTTTAGTAATGGCGGCGATCTGCGATTTTTATTGTGACTGCGACATTATGGCGGACACATCGGACACTTTTGACACTATTTTGGGACCATTGTCATGTATACAGCGATCAGTGCTATAAAAATGCACTGATTACTGTGTAAATGGCACAGGCAGGGAAGGGGTTAACCAGTAGGGGGCGGGGAAGGGGTTAAGTGTGAAATGGGGGGTCACTAATTTGATGGGGGCTTCTGATGTGAAAAGGGGGGCTCTGACTTGAAATGGGTCTTTGATGTGAAGGGGGGGCTCTGATATGATGGGGGCCTCTGATGTGAAAGTGGACTGATGTGAAAGTGGGCTAATGTGATGGGGAGCGTCTGATGTGGGGGAGGGGTGTCTGATGTGAAATGGGGGACCACTGATGTGAAAAGGGGGGCTTTAATGCGAAAAGCGGGACATTGATGTGAAAAGGGGGACGTTGATGTGAAAAGAGAGACGTTGATATGAAAAGGGGGACGTTGATGTGAAAAGAGGGACGTTGATAAAAAAAAGGGGGACGTTGATGTGAAAAGGGGGACGTTGATGTGAAAAGAGGGACGTTGATATGAAAAGGGGGACGTTGATAAAAAAAAGGGGATGTTGATGTGAAAAGGGGGACCACTGATGTGAAAAGGGGGACGTTGATGTGAAAAGAGGGACGTTGATGTGAAAAGGGGGACATTGATGTGAAAAGGGGGACATTGATGTGAAAAGGGGGACGTTGATGTGAAAAGGGGGACGTTGATAAGAAAAGGGGGACATTGATAAGAAAAGGGGGACGTTGATGTGCAAGGGGGACTCTGATATGATGCTGACTTCTGATGTGAATGGGGCATTCTGGTGTGATGGGGAGCTTCTAATATGAAAGGGAGGACTTCTGATGTGCTTCTTGAAATGTTTTTATTCATTCATTTAAATCGATCGAGACTGATGTACTCATCTACTATGTTTTGACTCTTTGCAGGTGAAGAAGCGTTGACCATGTACATGGACAAAGGTCGTCTAGATCGTCACATTGGAAATGCAAGTCAGAGTGTAGAGTCGTTGCATCATTTGGCATCATCTTATTTTGTAGACAGGGATGGAACCATGAGAAAACTTCATGAGGTCCAAATATCAACATCAGCCATCAAGGTACGGTGTCTCTGGGTGGGATTAAAATAAAATGTAGCTTATAAAGTAATAGGAATATGAACCAATAGAAACATAGAATGCTAGAAGAATAGTTGATTGGAGAATGTTTCTAGCAAGTTAGAAGGTGTTACAAATACATAGATAACTCGGCAACCCGGTATTGCATAAAATCCATATAGTCTTTATTACGAATCCATCAAGATACACAAGGGAATCCAATACAGAAATGGTTGACGCGTTTTGGCTCTTTTACTTGGCCTTAGTCAGTGGTTATGACTAAGGCCCATTAAAGAGGCTGAAACACGTCAAGTTTGTTTTTTTGCTCTCTCTTGGCACATTCCATTTTGTGAACTTTTTTTAGACCTTTAGGCCCCATGTACACGGCTGCTGCTGCTAAACGAACTTCAGGGGCAGTTGGACACTTTTTTCAACTGCCCCTGAACTCATTCAATGTTATCTTATGTGTCCAATAGTGAATGTAGGTACGTCTTCCCAAAATATTAAAAAATGGTGAAACAAAAAATGTGGTGCAATTCAGTGAAGAATCAGCTTCATAAAGGTGTCCCAACAGTGAGTATTGAAAACTGGATCACAGCTGTCTGATATAACAGACCCTTACCGGAATTAGCGATCCCAAATGGATCAAATCAAGCAGGTAGCCGTAACCTGGGCTGTACAGGGGATCAAATCCAGGACAAAACTTCCCGACAGTCCAGCAGCGATGAGCCAGAAAAAAAAAAACAATAGAACTCCAATAGTGTGATATTGTATAACACACTACTACATAACATCACCAAGTGACTGGCAAAAGGACAGCGTGACATAAACCACCACCACAGAACACACTGGTCCTTACCAGATCCTTAAATGAGAAAGGCAAAAAACAAACGTGAGAAGTGTGTGTGCAGCCAACACAGGGGTCTTCAAAATGGAGCAATCCTCAGTCAGGTCATCGATCCATTAATAAGGAGAAGAGAGCCATATGGTGTAATAACGTTTGTATAGGGTTTAATAAAAAAATATATAGCACTTACAGCATAAAATCTGGAAATTCAGCAAAAACGAAAGCTCCGACCGGTAACGGAGCTAGTTCCTCACAAGCGGTGACGTCACTACGCCTCCTCCCAACGTTTCATCCAATAGGACTTGGTCACGGGGTGTGAGGAGGCGTCTTGCGTCACCGCTTAAATAACATAGCAGCAGGCGGGGCCAGCGTGGACACACGTCCCGAGCCACCAGCGATTCGCCATTTTAACTAAGGGCAAAGTTAAGGGAAAAATGACAAACCATAAAGCAATGACCAGAAGGTCATAAACAATAATGGTAACAAGATGCAACGAAAACCAGTACCTCATAGAACTACCGAGGATATTAGTCCAAGGGAACAGAGGAAAAGGATTCACTTTACAGCTTAAACAGATTAAAATAAAAAGCGAGTGTAAAGGCGATCTTGGGTTCACACTTCCTCTCTCATCGCAGCAGTCGGTCATAGGTTTCACTACCCTGTGGTGCATCCCTGACACCAACGGGGTGCACTTGTCACCTGGCCACAGGTGACCTGACAGGAGGCAAGTATAACATGTTTGTTATTTTAAAGCAAACATTTTTTTTCCTATAGTAACCCTTTAATTCAGATATTTAGGAATTAACGAATTTGTTAAACAACAAATTCGGAACAAAACTAATTGCACAATGTCTAACAAAGACATTAATATTCTAATATAATAAGACCTTTATGGTAAACTTGGTTGGCTAATGATGCCACTGGTGCAGCCGAAAATCATACTGGATTGCACATGGAGCAGTCAAAATCAGCCATGCATCACCAGCCTATCCAGTTGGTCGAAAGAGGTTCACAAAATGTATTTATTTAAAATGGAAATGGAATTTAGAAATATAATCCTAAATTGTAACAGTTTTGGACCAACAACAAACATACCATGAATAACGCCCAACCAAGCTTTATGTGTAAAACCCAGATGGCACATCATGGAAGAAACACCATTGGACATCTTCAATACATGAAAAATATAAATACAAAGAAATTATAATATAATAGGACCACTGTCATAACATTTCTAACATCAGGCATCACAAGCACAAAGGATCCATACAGAACGGTCCCATACTGAGAAAACATTACCCTGAATATCTGTAATAAAAAGAATAAATGTAAAAAAAAAAAATGGTCCCCAGTCATAAGAACAAATATAAATCCAGATCAATGTTAAACCTTTTAGGCTGTGATGTATTCAGTTTATAAATCCATTGTGTTTCTCTTTGTTCCGCTTTCGTTTCTGATACCACCACAGTCTAATTTATTTATCTTGTCTATCACCATAAATCTCAACTCTGAAATGGGATGTGAACATGGTATGAAATGCTACCGGGAGATGTATCCGTTTACCTCTAATAGAATATTTGTGCTGTACAGTGCAACCTTTTATTTTTTTTGAGTGCTTTCTCCTATATATTGTGAAAACCACAAAAAAAAAAAAAAAAACGGGGTTTAGAACGGGGCTTCCTAACCTTACATACCATACAGACCCTCAATGGAAACATCCGAAATAACGAAAACCTGTTTACCAAATTTGTACTGTTAGACCCTTGATGTCTCCCCTGCCCTCCAAAGCAGCTAACCAAGCACAGATAATGCTTAATTGTCTGCTACATCGTAAGGATGTTATCATATTTATCAATATTATAATATATAAAATAATAAATAATGTATTTAATATATTAATATTTATTAACTGGTTGCCGACCAGCCGCCGTCGTTTTACGGCGGCAGGTCGGCTCCCCTGGGCGAGAGCACATAGCTATACGTCGTCTCTCGCGCAGGCCACTAGGGGCGCCCCCTGCTCTCCCCCGACTCCCATGCCCGGCGGGCGCAATCGCTCAGTACAGAGCGAGGATCGGGAGAGAAATGCCTGATTGTCTGTTCATACAATGTATGAACAGAAGATCAGTCATTTCCCCATGTCAGTACACCCCCCCCACAGTTAGAACACACCCAGGGAACATACTTAACCCCTTTCCCGCCCTCTAGTGTTAACCCCTTCACTGCCAGTGGCAATTCAACCAATCAATAAACGCTTATTGCGATTTTTTTTTTACGAAAAATATGTAGAAGAATACATATCGGCCTAAACTGAGGAAAAAAAATGTTTTCTTATATATTTTTGGGGGATATTTATTATAGCAAAAAGTACAAAATATTGCATTTTTTTCAAAATTGTCGCTCTATTTTTGTTTATAGCGCAAAAACTAAAAACCGCAGAGGTGAACAAATACCACCAAAAGAAAGCTCTATTTGTGGGGAAAAAAGGACGCCAAATTTGTCTGGGAGCAACGTCGCACGACCGCGCAATTGTCAGTTAAAGCGACGCAGTGCCCAATCACAAAAAGTGCTCTGGTCTTTGACCAGCAATATGGTCCGGGGCTGAAGTGGTTAATGTATTAAATAGCAAACCACAAGTATACACAAGCTAGTTACAACTATTGCAAGAAAAACAGGATGATAACTTCTGGAGCCCCGACGCTGCTCTTTGTGGGTCTAAGTTCCTTCAAGAGCAGAGTCTCTGGAACTGCTATACCCGCCTCTCCCCTCTGCTGCCTATTCACAGAAGCCTTTGTTTTATGTGAACTTATTCACAAAATGCGAAGGCTTCTGTGAATGGGCAGCAGAGGGGTGGGCCTAGCTGCTCTGTGTGATTCGCTCCTCTCACAGCTTTGTGTGCCCTGTGTACCCTCCAGGACTGCAATAAACCCGTTGCATGTAAGTAGAAGAGATAAGTCCCGAAGGTGACATGCACCTAATTGGACTTAACTCATAGTGTGCCTGCACTTTTTGCAAAGTTGCTGAATTCTTGTAGTTCAGCTTTAAGCTGGGATACTCCTGGAGCTTTAAATTGCATCTGAGCAGTTGTCCATCTCTAGGTCTTCCAGCCCGGAGAAATTTTATTCTTATTTCTTCAAGGGGGTTGGTCCATGGAGATTAGGGGAAAAGTTCTAACCCAAAAGGCAAACTCCATTGAAGTCTATGGGAGCCAAACAGGAAAATCAAAAGTGCCCTTTTTTTTAAGGCTTATATGCAAGTAATTGGCCATAAAAGGGGTGTGGGGGTCCGGGTACTGTCCTGGGGGACATGTATCAATGCACATTTAAAAAAAAAAAACTATTGTTTTTTTCAGGAGAAGTTATTTTAATGATGCTCAAAGTGCAACAATAAAAATAAAAAATTATTTTGAATATAGTACCTGGGGGGTCCCCTTAGTCTGCCTGTACATTTGCTCATCCGTAGCATGCATACAAAATGCACATTTAAATTGGCTCAAATTTTAAAGGGGAACCCCATGCCAATTATTTTTTAAAAAGCGGCATGGGGTCCTCCCCAAAATCCATACTAGACCCTTATCCGAGCATGCAGCCTGGCAGACCAGGAAAGGGGGGCGAGCAAGCACCCCCTTCTGAAACATACCAAGCCACTGTCATGGATATGCAATAGTCTGGCAGCTTACCTGTTTCCATCTGTCCATTAAGAGGCCTGACTCTGTTCTAGTTACCTTCTTATCTCCTCTACTTCCTGTATGGCCCCACCCAGGCCATCCCAGGAAGTTTATATTAACTGTTGCACTACAGGCCTGCAGTGCTGTTCAACAGTGTTGTTTGCCTAAGTTCCTGTCTGCAGTGTGCTACGGTTACCTCTCTGTGTACCATTTTTGGCTTGTCCCTGACTTCTCCTGTTTGCCGTGCCCTTGACCTTTTGCCTGTCCCTCGGTTACCCTGTCTGCCTGTTGCCCTGACCTCGGCTTACCCATCACTTCCGTTTGTCCTGCTTACTGCTTCCCCTCTCTCTCTGTGGAGCGTGACCTAGGGGATCCCAGGGGTTCGCGACCTGGATCCAGCTGCGGCGAAGGCCATCCTCACCACTAGAGGCTCTGGTGAACACAAAGCTGGGTCTTAGACTCCGCGCCCTGGGCGATCTTGGGTTCACGCTTCCTCTCAGATAGCAGCAGTCGGCTATAGGGTTCACTACCCTGAGGTGCATCCCTGACCCCAACGGGGGTGCACTTGTCACCTGGCCACAGGTGACGTGACAGCCACATGCCCTCAACATGGGGGGTGCTTTGGGCAGATACAAATAAAAAAATGTATTCAGCTGTCAGTGGGAAAGCCCATTGACAGTTGATGACTCATCAGTTGTCAAGGACGCCACGGCTGGCTTCACAGCCCCTTAACAACCAGCTTTTACTGGGCCTTGATTGCACAAAGCTTTGCCCATCGTGGCACAAAATGCACTGACTATTGGTCGAACTAATGTAGAAAAATAGGGTGTTAAGCCCAACAGCCCCAGAAAAGGTCGGGGGGGCAGGGAAGGGATAGAATAGAATGACCGGGAAGATTGTCTTTATGTCAAAAACAAGACCCAACGCTTTGCCAAGTGTACTGACCTAAGGCTTATCAACACAACTGAATGGTTCTCGATAGCGGTCTAACTGTGTACACCAACATAAAAAGACACATTAAAAAAAAAAGAAAATCCTAAATTTATTACATTTTCCACAAGATTTATATAGTAAACATCCAACTCTAACCCCTGGAAACAATTAAAAATTACTCATTAGTAATCTTCCGGCACTTTAATTAACATTGACTTCATAAAATATGGGTCTACAAATTCTCAACCAACCATTAGCTCTATGTAATATAAATCAGGATTCCATTATAACACTGGAATCCACCCAACTTATATCCATCCAAAACCAATTTCATCCCAAGTTAGCAAAGTATAAATCCATGTCCTTTTATTTATAACCGTAAACTTTCCCATGTAATTATACTATAGAAAAAAAATCAACGCAACTTGGAAAATATCATTATATTAGCTTATATATATGCATATGCCCTTTAGCTAGAAGATAAAAAAAAAAAGATTATTAGACAAATGAAAAAATAGAAGTAGAAATGCTTAATAAAAAATGTATGTTCATATGCTGTCTGTGTGTGTGTATATATATATATTATTATTTTTTTTAATTAAGGTTGTATTCAAGTATGTGTGTGTGTGTGTGTGTATATATATATATATATATATATATATATATATATATATATATATATTTTAATTAAGAATTAAGGTTGTACTTGCGTATGTGTGTGTGTGTGTGTATAATATTATATATATATATTTTTAACCACTTAAGACCCATGACCATTATGCAGGTTAAGGACCTGGCCCCTTTTTGCGATTTGGCACTGCGTCGCTTTAACTGACAATTGCGCGGTCGCGCGACGTGGCTGCCAAGCAAAATTGGCGTCCTCTTTTCCCCCCACATAAATTGAGCTTTCTTTTGGTGGTATTTGATCACCTCTGCGGTTTTTATTTTTTGCGCTATAAACAAAAATAGAGCGACAATCTTGAAAGAAAATCAGTATTTTTAACTTTTTGCTATAATAAATATCCCCAAAAATTATATATATAAAAAAAACGTTTTTTCCCTAAGTTTAGGCCGACACGTATTCTTCTACATATTTTTGATAAAAAAAAATCACAATGAGCGTTTATTGATTGGTTTGCGCAAAAGTTATAGCGTTTACAAAATAGAGGATCGTTTTATGGCATTTTTATTAATATTTTTTTTTTACTAGTAATGGCGGCGATCAGCGATTTTTTTCGTGACTGCGACATTATGGCGGACATATCGGACATTTTTGACACATTTTTGGGACCATTGTAATTTTCACAGCAAAAAGTGCTATAAAAATGCACTGATTACTGTGAAAGTGACAATGGCAGTGAAGGGGTTAACCACTAGGGGACGCTAAGGGGTTAAGTGTGCCCTAAGGGAGTGATTCTTACTGTAGGGGGGGCGTGGCTGTGCGTGTGACTTTACTGATCGTCGTTCCCTATGCCAGGGAACAGGCGATCAGTGACAAGCCACAGAGCAGAACGGGGAAGCTGTGTTTACACTCACCTCTCCCCGTTCTTCAGCTCCTGTGACCCGATCGCGGGACACCGGCGGCGATCGGGTCCGCAGGTCCCGCTTGTGCGGTCATGGAGCTTCGGACCGGGTCGCTAGCGTGCCCTACGGCTGGGCACTTAAAGGGCAACGTACCTGTGCCCAGCCGTGCCATTCTGCCAACGTATATCGGCGTTAGGCGGTCCTTAAGTGGTTAAACTAAGAATTAAGGTTGTACACAAATATATATATATATGAATAGATATATATTTTTAATTAAGAATTAAGGTTGTATGCAAGTATGTGTGTGTGTATATATATATATATATATATATATATTTATATTTTTTAAGTAAGAATTAAGGTTGTACGCAAGTATGTGTGTAATATATACATATATATATATATATATATATATATACATATATATATATATATATATATATATATATATATATATATATATATATTGTGACAGGAAGTCAGGTAAATCTGTGGGTGTTGTCACAGATGGGAGATACATTTCTGCCTTGTTTCGACAATACACCAATTATTATCAGGTGTCGGCTGCAGAAGTAGCCAGAAAGATTTAAGGGCGTTGGAAAACTTCAGCTGTTCAGAATGAGGCAATTAAGGCCTCTATAAGTAATCCAGAGGATTACTACTGATTGCTGCATCCTGAGGCTTTTTGAGTGAAGGAGAGCAGTGAACAGAAATACTTCTGAAGAGGTGAGGTGCTGTTGATTTTTCTGTGTGATAAAAAAATCAAAAAGACTTTTGTTTTTCTGCTGTATGACCAGCAGTGTCTGCTCAGCAGTAGGCTGTGCCAGACTCCATAGTTCCTGTGTGGTGAAGATAGACGCCCCAAGTGGCCAGGGTTTATTTTATGTTTGATTTTGTTTATGCTGTTTGAATGCTTGCACTTGTTTCCAGCAAGATGGAAGAATAAACCGAATTCTTTGTATTCAACCGTCTTCGGCTGTTTCTCTGTATCATTCTGTGTGTAGTGAACCCATCCAGGGGGGTCACACCCCCCCGCTATCGAGCTAACCCCTTACAATATATATATATATTTTATTAAGAATTAAGGCCATATGCAAGAGAGTGGATGCCTGGAGGGACATAAAACGAATCCGTGGGTATTACAGATAAAACTTGAGGAAGCAATTTGTGTATATTGTAAATGGTGATTCGTATAATAATCCCTCGCTCATTATAAGTCCAAGAGCAACCTACAACATTTTCACCTAAAACTTCATATGAGGTTTTTTTTTATTGAATACATGATAAATTATGATTTTTTTCTCAGCCTTAGGAAATACTTTAAACTTCATCATGCACTTGCTCACTATTCATTATTAATTATTTTCTTGTTATATAATTTTATACTTTGGAATGAAGCAGAGTGTATTCCAGTGCCAAGCCTCAAAGCGGTTTTAAAGGCATATAAAAAAATAAAAAAAAATAATAATAATAATAAACATGTTATACTCACCTTCTCTAAGCAATGCTGTTAATGCACAGAAAAGCGCAGAACTTTTTTCTTTTTTGGTAGCCTGTCGGTGCCCCAGGGTGCCACCATAGCAAGCACTTGTTATGGGGGGGGGGGGCAGATGTGCCAGGCTTGATCCCAATCTGGACTGTGTGGGGCATATCCACGTACCTGCGCGTAATCTTACGCCGGGCGCAGCGTATCTAAGATACACTACACCGCCGCAACTTATTTTTTTTATTTTGAATCCACAAAGAATTTGCGCCGTAAGTTACGGCGGCGTAGTGTATCTCTGGCGGCGTAAGGGTGCGGAATTCAAATGGATGTAATGGGGGCATGTTTTATGTTAATACATCGTGACCCGACGTAAACAACGTTTTTTTTTTAACTGCGCATGCGCCGTCCGTGGGGGTATCCCAGTGCGCATGCTCGAAATTAACCCGGAAAAAGCCAATGACTTACGCAAACAACGTAAACATTTCAAAATTGTACGCGGGAACGACGTCCATACTTAACATTGAGTATGCCTCATATAGCAGGGGTAACTTTACGCCGAAAAAAGCCTTTACGGAAACTACGTAAAAAAATGCGCCGGCCGGACGTACGTTTGTGGATTTGCGTATCTAGCTAATTTGCATACTCGCCGCGGAAATCGACGGAAGCGCCACCTAGCGGTCAGCGTAAATATGCACCTTAGATCCGACGGCGTACTAAGACGTACGCCAGTCGGATCTAGCCCACATTCAGGCGTATCTTGTTTTGTGGATACAAAACAAAGATACGCCGGAGCAACCTAGCAGTTACGCGGCATATCAATAGATACGCCAGCGTAACTGCTTTGTGGATCTGGCCCTGTGTGTCTATTGACATACACAGTGCAGCTCAACCTACCCCCAACCCCCCCCCCCCACTCTGATCGCAGGCTTTGACTGAGAGTAGTAGGAGCCAATGGCTCCCGCTGCTCTCAGCCAAGCTTGTTAGAGAGGAGAGAAGACTGGTAGAGGGCCACAGAACTGTATCGATACAGGACTTGCTTTGGGCACTGATGCGCAGTCATGTTGGAAGGGGCCGTCCCCAAACTCTTCCCACAAAGTTGGAAGCATAAAATTGTCCAAAATGTCTTGGTATGCTGACGCCTTAAGTGAGTGAGTGAGTGAGTGAAAAACGTATAAAGCACATGCGAACTGAATCGCCTCTGGGCGCTGTATCCATTTCATAGGTAAGGAACCCCTTGACCTCAGAAGGTCCTGAAGGCCAAGTGGTCCGACTCCAGTCGGATGGTGGTTGGTAGCGCATTCCACAGGCGGGGTCCATGGACTGCAAATCTTCGATCTCCTTTGGACTTGTATCTGGCTTTGGGTATCTGGAGGAGGTTTTGATTTGTGGATCGCAGAATACGATTTGGGTTATGGGCTTTTATTTTTTCACATAGATATTGGGGGGCATTTCCGTGAATACACTTATGCGTTAGGGAGAGTGCTTTGAAAGTGATTCTATCTTTTACTGGTAACCAATGAAGGGATCTCAGTGAAGGTGAGATTGATTCCCATGGTTTTTTGCCAGTCACTAATTGAGCGGCCGTGCCTTAAGAGTTCCCTTTACTGGAACTAAGGGACCAAGCCCAACCCCTGAAATACAACCCCCACCCCAAATTCCCCCCTCCACCAAATGATTTGGACCAGTGCACAAAGAAAGGTCCATAAAGACTAGCTGGATGAGTGAGTTTGGGGTGGAGGAACTTGGCCTGAACTTGACTCAACCAGTCTCCGCTCTAATTCATCCCAATGGTGTCCTATTGGGTTGAGGCCAGTTAAGTTCCTCCACCCTAAACTCGATCATCCATGTTTTACGGACCTTGCTTTGTGCACAGGTCCAAATCATTTGGTGGAGGGAGGATTATGGTGGGGGGTTGTTTTTCAGGGGTTGGGCTTGGCCCCTTAGTTCCAGTGAAGGGTACTCTGAAGACGTCGGCATACCAAGACATTTTGGACAATTTCATGCTCCCAACTTTGTGGGAACAGTTTGGGGACGGCCTCTTCCTGTTCCAACATGACTGCACACCAGTGCACAAAGCAAGGTCCATAAAGACATGGACGAGCGAGTTTGGGGTGGAGGAACTTCACTGGCCTGCACTTGGCCTGAACTTGACGAAACCTGTGAGGTCAGTCACTGATGTTGGACGGGAAGGCCTTGCTTGCAGTCTCTGTTCTAATTCACCCCAAAGGTGTTCTATGGGGTTGAAGCCAGGCCAGTCAAGTTCCTCCACCTCAAACTCACTCATCCAGCTGGTCTTTATGGATCTCGCTTTGTGCACTGGTCCAAACCATTAGATGGAGGGGGGATTATGGTGTGGGGGTTGTTTTTTAGGGGTTGGGCTTGGCCTCTTAGTTCCAGTGAAGGGAACTCTTAAGACGTCAGCATACCAAGACATTTTGGACAATTTCATGCTCCCAACGTTTTGGGAACAGTTTGGGGACGGCCCCTCCCTGTTCCAACGTGACTGCGCACCAGTGCACAAAGCAAGGTCCATAAAAACATGGATGAGCGAGTTTGGGGTGATGGAGCTTGACTGGCCTGCACTTGGCCTGAACTTGACTAAAAAAAAAATGATAAATAAGTGCAACATTAGACAACAATCAAATACAATACAAAAAGAAAAAACAACAGATTCAAAGACGAACCAAACAGAAAAAAAAGCAACAGTTGCAAATGGTCAAAAAATGTTATAAAAGAAAAAAACAGCAACAAAAAGACAAAAGAAAAAAAAGCCAAAAACACATATACAAAAAGCATAAAATGAAATAATACTGCAATAAAGACCATTAAACCCCTCTAAATAAATAACCACTTAAGGACCTCCTAACGCTGATATACGTCGGCAGAATGGCACGGCTGGGCACAATCACGTACCTGTACGTGATTGTTAAATGCCCAGCCGCAACCCGGTCTGAAGCTCCGTGACCGCGGCTGCGGGACCCACGGACCCGATCGCTGCCAGAGTCCCGCAATTGGTCCCCGGAGCTGAAGAACGGGGAGAGCTGTGTGTAAGCACACCTTCCCCGTTCATTACAGTGGCGCTGTCATTGATCGTCTGTTATAGGGAAAGGCGATCAATGACGTCACACATCCAGCCCCACCCCCCTACAGTTAGAAACACATATGAGGTCACAATTAACCCCTTCAGCGCCCCCCTAGTGGTTAACTCCCAAACTGCAATTGGCATTTTCACAGTAATCAGTGAATTTTTATAGAATGTTTTGCTGTGAAAATGACAATGGTCCCAAAAATGTGTCAAAATTGTCCGAAGTGTCCGCCATAATGTCGCAGTCACGAAAAAAATCGCTGATCACCGCCATTAGTAGTAAAAGAAAAAATATTAATAAAAATGCAATAAAACTATCCCTTATATTGTAAACGCTAAAACAATTTGCGCAAACCAATCGATAAACGCTTATTGCGATTTTTTTTACCAAAAATATGTAGAAGAATACGTATCGGCCTAAACTGAGGGAAAAAAAAGTTTTTTTATATCTTTTTTGGGGGATATTTATTATAGCAAAAAGTAAAAAATATTGTTTTTTTTTCAAAATTGTCGCTCTATTTTTGTTTATAGCGCAAAAAATAAAAACCGCAGAGGTGATCAAATACCACCAAAGAAAGCTCTATTTGTGGGGAAAAAAGGACGTCAATTTTGTTTGGGAGCCACGTCGCACGACCGCGCAATTGTCAGTTAAAGTGACGCGGTGCCGAATCGCAAAAAGTGGCCAGGTCATTTGGCAGCCAAATCCTCCGGGGGTGAAGTGAATAAAAAAAAAAGACAGCATAATAAATTTCACCAAAATCTGCTGCTTGGGGCTGTAGCAAGGACACCTTTGCCTGCTCCGGTTATTGCCGTGACAGGTTGGGCTCAACTTTTATGGCTAAGCAAATCATTTTTCTTTGTAATGCAGAATAAAGAGGCAGTGGGGAGAGATACATTCAGGGCGGATTTCTCTTTAAAGTGTAGTGAAGAATGATGAGTTTGCAGATTTATGACCGTCTCACATTTTGTGTCTGTAGGTCACGGAAACTCGTACCGGCCCGCTGGGATGTAGCAGCTATGACAATCTCGATTCAGTCAGTTCGGTGCTGTTGCAAAGCACAGAAAGCAAACTGCATCTTCAGGGTGAGTAAAATGGATTGTCCAAACTTATAATGTAACAAAAACAAAAAAAAATCACCAGGCTAAAACTTTTAATTCTTTCAAAAACTACATGCAATTTGCTTGTATATCAAAAAATTTTGGTAAGTCGAAATTAGAATTTTCTACTTTTCTACTTATGTGTATGATTCCTGTATCAATTATTGTAGCAATTCACACTCAAATAAAAATCTAATTAAAAAATAATAATAAATTAAAAAAAAAATGTATTCTGTTTTTTAATGAACTTTTGTGGAAAAAAATGTATTTGTAAATAAAAAGATATTCAACAGGAAGGCTACCAAAATGCCCCCTCCCACCCCCAGCTGACCAGGAGGCAAACCAAAGTAGGGAATCATTCCCCCCACCCCAAACTGCCAGTAAAACCATAAAGAAGGAAAGCCAAAGGCACTCCCTTTAAAAAGCCAGTGTCGTTTTATTGCCTGTCCGGACAATAAATCTATAATTGTGTTAAATTTTATCAGAGTGACCCCCGACGTTCTTCCGTTTGGATTTACTAACTAATTTATCTGTGCTGAAGAGCCAAAAAGTTCCTTATTAATTCCATAAGTACAACAGAAACACAAAAGGTAACCAACGCGTTTCGTCAGGCAAAAATCCTCCTTCATCAGGGCTTAGACCAGCGGTGTCAAACTCAATTTCATTGTGGGCCGCCTCAGCAAATTTGATTGCCCTCAAAAGGGCCGGTTGTATCTGTAATATTAGATGTCCAGCGCATCCCCTCCCCTTCCTTTACATTAGTTGTCAAGAGCCACCCCACCATCAAAAGTTGAGTCCCCCACTTTTCCTTACATCACAGTGCGCCCCCCTTTCCTTATGCTGCTGGGAAGAAGCTGGATGCATTGCTTGAATGCAGAAAGTAAGGGTCTGGAGAAAAACCAGAGGAGGGCTGGAGCTCTCCTGCAGCTGAAGGAGAGGTGCGAGGGCCACATGAAATGGCCTGGAAGGCTGGATTTGGCCCGCGGGCCTTGTGTTTGACACCTGTGGCTTAGACAATGTAGCAATAGGCATCTACTGGAGCATATGTTATTGCTAAGGGCCACAAACATGGTACCCCACTTGATAAAGAGTCAATAATGGATCACTATGGTGATAAATGGGAGGGCAGTCTTACCAGATGGCTGGCACAACATGGAAGGCCATCATCTGCTTTGGCTGAGGTTCAGTAATTACTAGGGGTAAAATAACGTTTATGTGGCTGTGTTACCCATAATTTTCTCTGCTTTGGTTGCTGTGTGCCTGGCCTTGTGGCCCCAATGCCCCCAAGGGGGAACCCTTTATGATAGTAACGTCATCTTGTCCACACCTGTTGGACTCTTGAGGAAGCAGGAATATTCTGGGAAATGTGTTGAGAGTACCCGCCCATCCATCACCTTATATGAACTGTAATTATGGATGAATATCTTCCTCTCTAGGAAACATACGAGAATAATTATATTTGCGTTGGACTATGTGGTGATTATTTATGGGTCTCTCTTTCTTGTGTCTTCTTTTACCTTTGTCTACCTATAATTGTATTACAAGGTTTGACAGAACCGTTGTCAGGTCACCCGTAGCCAGGTGACAAGTGCACCCCGATGGGGTCAGGGATGCACCTCAGGGTAGTGAACCCTATAGCCGACTGCTACTATCAGGGAGGAAGCGCAAACCCAAGATCACCCAGGGCGCAGAGTCTAAGAGGCAGCTTTGTGTTCACCAGAGCCCCTAGTGGTGAGGATGGCCTTCGCCGCAGCTGGATCCAGGTCGCGACCCCTGGGATTCCCTAGGTCACACTCCGCAGGGAGAGAGGGGAAGCAGCAGGCAGGACAAATGGTAGTAATGGGTAGGCCGAGGTCAGGGCAAAAGGCAGACAAGGGTAACCAAGAGACAGGCAAAAGGTCAGGGGCACAGGCAAACAGGAGGAGCCAGGGACAAGCCAAAAACGGTACACGGGAAGACAATAGTAGCACACTGCAGACAGGAACTTAAGCAAAGCAACACTGTTGAACAGCACTGCAGACCTGTAGTCTAACAGTTAATATAGACTTCCTGGGATGGCCTGGGTGGGGCCATACAGGAAGAAGAAGTGATAAAAATGGAACCAGAACAGGGTCAGGCCTCTAATGAACAGATGGAAACAGGTAAGCTGAGAGACTACTGCATATTCATGACAACCGTCCAGCACCCAGCTTGGGTGCCTCCCTCAAGATATAGCTTCCTCTAGCCTGGACCCAGTAAGTGGGTATTATAGCTGAACACCCAAGACTAGGCGACACTAGCTTAGATGCAAACTGGAACTCACTTTATTAAAACTCAGACCCATACTTTATACCCCCCCAGGAGGACATTCCCCTCTTGGGGATATTAGCATGACAATACAAACTGTAACCAGGAATATAATTAACATAGCTAAGGAACAACCAACATAAACATTAAGCTAATTAAACAACTAGCCACCTAGGGGACTCCATGCCCACCCAGACCGTTCTGCACCAAGCTTACAACCCTGGATACAAAGTACATTGCATATTACCCTAAACATTCCACAATGGTTCTATAACAATGTAAAGTGGTCACAATATTAATCACATCTCGAAGAGATGATCAGATAGACAGAAACAATAGGTGACTCAATTAACAATGGAAATGCACACCTAGGAGGCACACAATGGGAGAGACATACTTAACAGATTTTAGCAGGAGACACCAGTATCAGGTTGCTTTGAGCTGGTCATATTGACATCTGCTCTGAGTCTCACAGTCTAAAGCAGTCATTGCTGGGCATAGAGGTCCCACATATGTATCGGGGTCCTCCAGTTCCCAGAGTCTGTGTGTTTTGGGGAGACATAGACTTGAATCCGAAGCAAGACCACTCCAGGGGTCCCCTAGGCACACACCTCCCAAAGAGTAGTGTTCCCGTTAAAAGCCAGGTCTGCAAAGGCCCCTGTCCTGGTTGGGTCTGTCACATGAGGGTAGTCTGAAAAGATTACAGCCCGACATGGAAGGAGTGACCACAGACATGAAACTATCAATGCACCAGTTATAAATTGTATCCGACCTACGCAAACACTTGGCATCAGGTACCTTATCCCAAAAAATCAAATATAAAGAAAGAATTGGGGTGGGGTTACAATTAGGGTTGTCCCGATACCACTTTTTTAAGAGTACAAGTACCAATACTTTTTTTCAAGTACTCGCCGATACCGAATACCGATACTTTTTTTTAATCTCATGTGACAGCGGCACATGTGTCAGTATTTTTTTTTTATCTTTAATAATTTGTTTTACATTTTTTTTTTACATTCTTTTAAATTTATAATGCTTTTTTTTTTAAGGGGGGGGGGGGTGGACCGTGTCAGTGTGTTTTTTCTTTTCTTTTTTCTACAATAATTTTTTTTATTCTTTTTTTTTTCAGCCCTGTTGGGGGGGCTTTGGTGAGATATCAGGGGTCTTAACAGAGCTCTGACATCTCCCCTTTGAGACAGAAAGGGACTAGGGACACATGTTCCCCAGTCCCTTTCTCAGCAGCATCAGCTGCACTGAAAATGAATGAAGTGAAGACAGCGGCTTCTCTTCATTCATAAACTGAAACATTGTAATCACAGTTTATAATGTTTCAGTTATGTGAATGGACAGAGTCGGTGATCACTGACTCTGTCCATTCGGAGCAGTAAGGAGCCGGATTTACCGGCTCCTACCCCGCTCTCCATCCTGACAGTTCCAGGGGGTGGAGGAGGAGCACGGAGGGAGAGAGAAACATGGGGGGGACACGGAGGGATACACGGAGGGAGAGAGAAACATGGGGGGACACGGAGGGATACACGGAGGGAGAGAGAAACATGGGGGGGGACACGGAGGGATACACGGAGGGAGAGAGAAACACGGGGGGGGGACACGGAGGGAGAGAGAAACACGGGGGGACACGGAGGGATACACAGAGGGAGAGAGAAACACGGCTGGGGACACGGAGGGAGAGAGAAACATGGGGGGGACACGGAGGGATACACGGAGGGAGAGAGAAACATGGGGGGACACGGAGGGATACACGGAGGGAGAGAGAAACATGGGGGGGACACGGAGGGATACACGGAGGGAGAGAGAAACACGGGGGGATGCCAGTGTAAACACAGCATCCCCCCGTTCTGCCTAGTGACAGGACACTGATCGTCTGTTCCCTCTCATCGGGAACAGTGATCAGTGTCGTATCACTGCTAGCCCATCCCCCACACAGTTAGAATCACTCCCTAGGACACATATAACCCCTTTTCCCTGCCAGTCACATTTACACAGTAATCAGTGCATTTTTATAGCACTGATCGCTGTATAAATGACAATGGTCCCAAAGTGTCTGATGTGTCCGCCATAATGTTGCAGTCATTATAAAAATCGCTGAACGCCGCCATTACTAGTAAAAAAAAAAGATATTAATAAAAATGCCATAAAACTACCGCATCCCCTATTTTGTAGACGCAATAACTTTTGCGCAAACCAATCAATATACGCTTATTGCGTTTTTTTTTTACCAAAAATATGTAGAAAAATACGTATCGGCCTAAACTGAGGGAATTTTTTTTTTTTTTTATATATTTTTGGGGCATATTTATTACAGCAAAAAGTTAAAAACAGCTTTTTTTTTTAAATTGTCGCTCTATTTTTGTTTATAGAGCAAAAAATAAAAACCGCAGAGGTGATCAAATACCACCAAAAGAAAGCTCTATTTGTGGGAAAAAAAGGTCGCCAATTTCGTTTGGGAGCCGCGTCGCACGACAGCGCAATTGTCAGTTAAAGAGACGCAGTGCCGAATCGCAAAAAGTGCTCTGGTCAGGAAGGGAGGTCAATTCTTCCGGGGCTGAAGTGAGTGAGTGAGGAACTTATATAGCGCAACACATGCGAACTGAATCGCCTCTGGGCGCTTAGTATCCTTTCCCTACTGTACTTTTGCCCTCAGAAGAGATGGGTTTTGATTTTTTTTTCTGAAGGCCAGGTGATTCCCCTCCAGTCGGATGCTGGTTGGTAGAGTGTTCCATAGTCTAGGTCCTTGGATTCCAAATCTGCGTTCTCCTTTGGACTTGTATCTGGCTTTGGGTATCTGGAGTAGATTTTGGTTGGTGGATCGCAGAATGCGATTGGGGTTATGGGCTTTTATTTTTTCGCATAGATATTGGGGGGCGTTTCCTTGAACACACTTATGTATTAGACAGAGTGCCTTGAACGTGATTCTGTCTTTTACTGGCAACCAATGAAGGGATCTCAGTGAAGGTGAGATTGATTCCCATGTTTTTTTCCCAGTCACAAGTCGAGAGGCTGTATTTTGAACGACTTGCAGACGAGTGATTTGGTAATTGGGGAGTCCTAGATAGAGGGCATTTGGATAGTCAAGTCTGGAGTTGATAATTGTTCCCACCACGACTTCCATGTCCTCTTTCGGGATAAAGGGAACGAGTCTGCGTAGTAGGTGCAGCAGATGGTGGGATCCGCTGACTACTGACCCTATTTGTGCATCCATTGTCATGTGGGTGTCAAAAATGACTCCGAGGCTTTTGACTTTGGTGCTAGGGGTGATGGTTTGTCCCAGAATGGGCGGCGGTGTCCATATTGGTGCGGGAAGTCTCTTTCGGTTGGTGTGAAACAGGAGAAGTTCTGTTTTTGAGCCGTTGAGTTTAAGGTAACTCTCCGTCATCCAATTCTCTATCAAAGTAAGGCATTTCTCTAGTCCGAGATAATGATCCTTATTGTTGCAGATGCGAAAGTAGAGTTGGGTATCATCCGCGTAGGAGTGGTAGAGTAACTTCTGGTTACTGATGATTTCAAAAAGAGGGCGGAGATATATATTGAATAGTACGAGCAACAAGGGGGATCCCTGAGAGACTCCGCATGACACCGTGGGTTTTTCAGAAGTGAAAGGACTCGGTTTCACTATTTGAGATCGGTTTTCCAAGAAGGAGGAGAACCAGGGTAAATCCGAGACAGCGACTCCGGCTACTTCAGCTAGACGAGTCATCAATAATTTGTGGTCTACAGTATCAAATGCTGCGCTTAGGTCCAACAGTATCAGAAGACAAGACAAGAAGTGGTTAAACTTTTGCCTTGGGGCCCCTCCGTTGTGTGAAGCTTTGACCCCGAATGAAGGAATGAAAATATACAATATCAAACAAGCGAAAATATAAAAAAGCAAGAAATTACTTTACAAAAAAAAATTAAAAATGTTACAATAATAACTCATAATGTGAACTTTCTCTGGGCGGAATTGAGAACAAGCTCCAGACAATAAAATTTCTCGGTTGGTTCGGCTTCGACTTTGAACATATTTATGTACTTCACCTAGTAGGATTCCATGAAATCTATTACATTGCCGAGGTCTGGTTTCCTTTCTCCCTAATGTAAATTGAAGTCACCATGTACAATCAATGTAATTATACTCGGGCCCCAGAAAAATAATTGAATCATATATTGCAGTCTGTAATATAAGAAAGTGTTGATTCCTTACTATCTAAATATGATTAACTACAATGCCCCCGGGCAATGTTGATGGCTGTGGATACTAACTTGTATGTAAATCGGGAACCTTGAAAGAAAGCATTGATTGGCTTTCTGTGCAACGACTGCACGAGAAGCTAGAGACAGACAAATTTCAAGCTAGAATTTTTTATTAAGAATAATTATGGCTTCCCATTTAAAAAAAAAAAATAATATGTTGCAACGCTTAATTACAACTACAACTTCACTTACACTTTTTCACCAGCTCCCTGAAAAACCTCCCGAATGACTACCAAACCCACCACTGAAGGCCATCTACTGAAGCTTCTTGTGATGGTGTGACAACACTGCTGCACTGCTCCTTAGAACAAAGCAGCTTTGTCCCCCTTATGTAATCTGTGTGTCAGAAACCATGAATCAGACCGAGGCAGAAGTACAGTTAAATCACACTTGTTTAACCACTTAAGACCCGGACCTTTAGGCAGGTAAAGGACCTGGTCAGTTTTTGCGATTCGGCGCTGCGTCGCTTTAACTGACAATTGTGTGGTCGTACGACGTGGCTCCCAAACAAAATTAGCGTCCTTTTTTCCCCCACAAATAGAGCTTTCTTTTGGTGGTATTTGATCACCTCTGCGATATTTAGATTTTGCGCTATAAACAAAAATTGAGCGACAATTTTGAAAAAAAATAATATTTTTTACTTTTTGCTATAATAAATATCCCCCAAAAATATATAATAACTTTTTTCTTCAGTTTAGGCCGATACGTATTCTTCTACCTATTTTTGGTTAAAAAATAATCGCAATAAGCGTTTATCGATTGGTTTGCGTAACATTTATAGCGTTTACAAAATAGGGGATAGTTTTATTGCATTTTTATAATTTTTTTTTTTTTACTACTAATGGCAGCGATCAGCGATTTTCTTTGTGACTGCGATATTATGGCGGACACTTCGGACAATTTTGACACATTTTTGGGACCATTGTCATTTTCACAGCAAAAAATGCATTAAAAAACAATTGCAGTTTGGGAGTTAACCACAAGGGGGCACTGAAGGGGTTAAGTGTGACCTCATTTGTGTTTCTAACTGTAGGGGGTGTGGCTGTAGGTGTGACGTCATTGATTGTGTTTCCCTATAAAAGGGATCACACGATCAATGACGGCGCCACAGTGAAGAACGGGGAAGCCGTGTTTATACTCACCTCTCCTCGTTCTTCAGCTCCGGGGACCGATCGCGGGACTCCAGCGGCGATCGGGTCCGCGGGTCCCATGGTCACGGAGCTTCGGACCGGGTTGCGGGCGCGTGCCCGCAACCCACGGCTGGCCACTTAAAGAGGACGTACCTGTATGTGCTTGTGACCAGCCATTCTGCCGACGTATATATGTGCAGGAGGCGGTCCTTAAGTGGTTAATTACAACTACATCTTCACTTACACTTTTTCACCAGCTCCGTGAAAAAACTTCCAAATGACTACCAAACCAACCATTGAAGGTCATCTACTGAAGCTTCTTGTGATGGTGTGACAACACTGCTGCACTGCTCAGATCAGAGCAGCGTTGTCCCCCTTATGTAATCTGTGTGTCAGAAACCATGAATCAGACCGATACAGAAGTATAAAGTATAAGTTAAATCACACTTGTTTAATAATAAAAAAGTAAACAGAGTACCGTATATACTCGAGTATAAGCCAAGTTTTTCAGCCCTTTTTCTTGGGCTGAAAATGACCCCCCTTGGCTTATACTCAAGTCCATTGCTGCTTAGTGGGAAGAATAGTGCCCCATCACTGGTATTAGTGGGAGGAATATTGCCCCATTATTGGTATCAGTGGGAGGAATAGTGCCCCATCATTGATACTTTTGGGAGGAAAAGTGCTCCATCATTGGTATCAGTGGGAGGAATAGTGCCCCATCATTGGTATCAGTGGGAGGAATAGTGCCCCATCACTGGTATCAGTGGAAGGAATAGTGTCCCATCATTGGTATCAGTGGGAGGAATAGTGCCCCATCACTGGTATCAGTGGGAGGAATAGTGTCCCATCATTGGTATCAGTGGGAGGAATAGTGTCCCATCATTGGTATCAGTAGGAGGAATAGTAACCTGTCCATGGTATCAGTGGGAGGAATAGTACTCTGTCCGTGGTATCAGTGGGAGGAATAGTCCCCTGTCCATGGTATCAGTAGGGGGAATAGTACCCAGTCCATGGTATCAGTGGGGGGAATAGTACCCTGTCCATGGTATCAGTGGGGGGAAATAGTACCCAGTCCATGGTATCAGTGGGGGGGGGAATAGTACCCTGTCCATGGTATCAGTGGGGGGGAATAGTACCCTGTCCATGTTATTAGTGGGGGGGATAGTACTCTGTCCGTGGTATCAGTGGGAGGAATAGTCCCCTGTCCATGGTATCAGTGGGGGGAATAGTACCCTGTCCATGGTATCATTTGGGGGGAATAGTACCCTGTCCATGGTATCAGTGGGGGGGGGATAGTACCCTGTCCATGGTATCAGTGGGGGGGGGAATAGTACCCTGTCCATGGTATCAGTGGGGGGAATAGTACCCTGTCCATGGTATCAGTGGGGGGGAATAGTACCCTGTCCATGGTATCAGTGGGGGGGGAATAGTACCCTGTCCATGGTATCAGCGGGGGGGGGGGATAGTACCCTGTCCATGGTATCAGTGGGGGGGGAATAGTCCCCTGTCCATGGTATCAGTGGGGGGAATAGTACCCTGTCCATGGTATCAGTGGGGGGGGGGGAAATAGTACCCTGTCCATGGTATCAGTGGGGGGGGAATAGTACCCTGTCCATGGTATCAGTGGGGGGAATAGTACCCTGTCCATGGTATCAGTGGGGGGGAATAGTACCCTGTCCATGGTATCAGTGGGGGGGGGGAATAGTACCCTGTCCATGGTATCGGTGGGGGGGGGAATAGTACCCTGTCCATGGTATTAGTGGGGGGAATAGCACCCTGTTCATGGTATCAGTGGGGGGGGAATAGTACCCTGTCCATGGTATCAGTGGGGGGAATAGTACCCTGTCCATGGTATCAGTGGGGGGAATAGTACCCTGCCCATGGTATCAGTGGGAGGAATAGTGCCCACTGTAAATGTTGGCAGGAGGAAAAGTTCCCCAAGGGCTGGATTAATGCAAGCAAAACGGCTACTTCTGGCCCCTGATCCTCAGTTTGGAGGTCACTGCACAAGCACATGCCATCACAGCAGAGAAATATTACCAAGAGGACTGTAGTCACGACCGGAGTGGCAGAGGAAATTGCTGGTTGCAGTAACAGTGTTTCTCAACTTTTTTTTTTTTTTTTTTAGTTGAGGCACCCTATACAAAATGATGAACAGTCTCGAGGCACCCCATTCTAAAATGTAAACGCGATTCAAGGAGAAGGGTCAAACAAGGGTGCCATGCAGGAAACTGACATCCTCCTTATCAACTGATGATGCCATTGGTCGTTAGGACACCGTCAGCTAGAAGGTTGTCATAGTGCACAAGGAAAAACTCTGGCTCGGGTCAGGTTTGGGGGTCCCCCAAAATCCATACTAGACCCTTATCTGAGCACGCAGCCCGGCCGGTCAGAAAAGGGGGTGGGAACGAGCGAGCGCCCCCCCTCCTGAATCGTACCAGGCCGCATGCCCCAAAGCACCCACCCCCCATGTTGAGGGCATGTGGCCTCGCCCCCCCACCCCCTTTCCTGACCGCGTGCTCGGTTAAGGGTCTGGTATGGATTTTGGGGGACCCCCATGCTGTTTTTTCGGGCTTCCCCTTTAAATCCATACCAGACCCAAGGGCCTGGTATGCTCCTGGAGGTGGAACCCATGCCGTTTTTTTTTTTTAATTTGGCATGGAGTTCCCCCTCAAGATCAGCAGAGCACAAGTCGCATGCCAAAGTCGGAGCGTGCAAGACGGAGTTCCGACTTCAATGATATTCAATGGGCTGAAGTAGGATCAAAGTCGGACCAAAGTAGTACAGGGAGCATTTTCAAAGTCGGTCCGACATGTGTCAGACCAGTTAAGATGCCTCTCATAGGAAAAACCCGGCCTTAAGCCTCGTACACACGACCGAGGAACTCGACTGGCGAAACACATTGTTTTCCTCGTCTAGTTCCTTGTTCGGCTGTCGAGGAACTAGACAAGGCAAGTTTCTCCATTCCCGTCGAGGAAAAATAAGACGTGCTCTCTTTTTGGCTCGACGGGATCCTCGACAGTTTCCTCTGCGAAAAATGTACACACGACCGGTTTCCTCGGCAAAAAAAAAATCCCAGCAAGTTTCTTGCTGGTTTTTGCCGAGAAACTCGGTCGTGTGTATGAGGCTTGAGTGTAACTTTTGGCCAGTTTTTTGGCATTTTGCCAAGACATTCGTTAAGACACCATAAGGCACTCCAGGCTGCCTGGGCACCTTGGTTGAAAAAGGCTGCCCTATATAATTTATATTTACCACCCAGTTTAGCCAAAGGCAGAAGGTGCCTATGCTGTATTCTACATTTTAACCAACAGATGGGCTTAGTAGGCTCCCCCTTAAAATAACAATATTTAATAGTTAATGGGAACTACCACCTCCTTAAAATACTCCCTCTCGTACATTGTCTCCCTGTCTTGTAGAGAAAGGGCTGGAAGACTTTTATCTTGGCCATTTATTTTTTTATAGCGAGATGATGACCCAAGAAGTATCTGCCAAGTCTCTTCCAGCACACCATGATGTCTGGCATAGCCTGTATTGGCGACTGGTACGTGAAGAGAAGCATAAAAAAGAAGGGCTTTGGAATAAAGCCCAGATACATGAATTACAATGATCCAGAGATTCACTGATGTGACGGTTATAAGGGAACCTCATTCAGGGAAGTAACTTAAAGCGGTAGTTCACCCCCCCCGACACGATTTTACCATCGAGACAGGCATTGTAGCGCGAGCTACAGTATGCCTGTCCCGATTTTTTTAACCCCGGACTCACCTTGTAATCGGAGATCGTAGATTTCGGCTCCCGCGGGGAATGGGCGTGCCTATGGAGAGGGAGGATGATTGACGGCCGGCCCTGGCACGTCACTCTCCCCGAAGACAGCCGGAGTAGGTCTCGGCTCTTCACGGCGCCTGCGCACAGGCTATGCGCACGCGTCGTGAAGAGCCAAGCCTATTTCGGCTATTTCCGGAGAAGCGTGACGCGCCAGAGCCGGCCGTCAATCATCCTCCGTCTCCATAGGCACGCCCATTCCCCGGTATCTTCAATCTACGAGAACAAGGTGAGTATGGGGGGAAAAAATTCGGGACAGGCATACTGTAGCTCGCGCTACAATGCCTGATTTTATGGTAAAAGAAAAAATAAAAAATTTTTTTTCGTTGATAGGGTGAACCCCCGCTTTAAGCAAGTCATCTTGGCAGTCCGGCAAACATGATGGTCCAGCATATTAATGTTTCTCTGTTATGAGATGAGAGAACGGCATAACCCAGCTGACTTGATGGGGGGTCCTACAGTTTGTAAAAGTTGAAGATGTTTTTGTGACGGATCTCGGATACCCGGTATGGGAACCTCCGCCAGACCCGTGTCTCCGGTCCCCCGAATGCACCCGCAGCCTTAATCAGCCCTTAACCCCTCAATCACGAGACAAGCCACACAGGTGTTGAGGGTTAAACATGCAGAGCATAAAACTCTTTATTAAAGTGGAGGTTCACCCAAAAAAATCTATTTTTAACATTAGACTGAGGCTAATTGTGCGAAGCAGAATAGTACCCTGTCCATGGTATCAGTGGGGGGGAATAGTACCCAGTCCATGGTATCAGTGGGGGAGCGGGAATAGTACCCTGTCCATGGTATCAGTGGGGGGGAATAGTACCCTGTCCATGGTATCAGTGTGGGGGGGGGGGGAATAGTACCCTGTCCATAGTATCAGTGGGGGGAATAGTACCCTGTCCATGGTATCAGTGGGGGGAATAGTACCCTGTCCATGGTATCAGTGGGGGGGAATAGTACCCTGTCCATGGTATCAGTGGGGGGGGGGGATAGTACCCTGTCCATAGTATCAGTGGGGGGGAATAGTACCCTGTCCATGGTATCAGTGGGGGGGGGGGAATAGTACCCTGTCCATAGTATCAGTGGGGAGAATAGTACCCTGTCCATGGTATCAGTGGGGGGAATAGTACCCTGTCCATGGTATCAGTGGGGGGGAATAGTACCCTGTCCATGGTATCAGTGGGGGGGGGGGAATAGTATCCTGTCCATGGTATCAGTGGGGGGAATAGTACCCTGACCATGGTATCAGTGGAGGGGAATAGTACCCTGTCCATGGTATCAGTGGGAGGAATAGTGCCCACTATAAATGTTGGCAGGAGGAAAAGTTCCCCAAGGGCTGGATTAATGCAAGCAAACGGCTACTTCTGGCCCCTGACCCTCAGTTTGGAGGTCACTGCATAAGCACATGCCATCACAGCAGAGAAATATTACCAAGAGGACTGTATCGTCCACAGTGTTCCCCTTTACATCAGGGTCCACATTGTTCCCCTTTACATCAGGGTCCACAGTGTCCCCCTTTACATCAGGGTCCACAGTGTTCCCATCTACATCAGGGTCCACATAGTCACTCTTTACATCAGGGTCTACAGAGTCCCCTTTTACATCAGGGTCCACAAAGTTCCCCCTTGCACTGTAAAGGGAAACCCTGCGGACTCTGATGTGCTGTAAAGAGGAACTTTGATGTAAAGGGGACTCTGGCAACCCTGATGTAAGGGGGCAATCTAATATAAGGGGGAACTCTGTGGTCTCTGATATAAGGGGGGGGGATCATTGGGAAGGGCCCTGGGATCAGTGGGAAGGGCCCTGGGCTCGGGTTAGGAGGGCCCTTTGTGGTTTTCTTGCCTCAGGGCCCCCGATGTTTCGCCTCTGCCAGGACCAATCATTTTGTGAACATACCCGCCCTTAGTAAAACAAGCAAAATTGTTATTTGCCACCCAGTTACAAGTCCATCAATCACCCAATAGAAAAATGAATAAACAAATAAATGGAGAACCTGCATATATAGAACCCCAAGCTTACAGTTGATGGAGAGGAAGGCAAACAACCCTTATAAAGTCCAATTTGCTTCAACAGGGAAAAAAAATTCCATTCCGATCCCCCGAGGCATTTAGAGGTTCCCGGGGTCAGCAAACCTCAGTGTGATTAATTATATAGATTAGTAGCTATTTATAACCCACCCACCATGTTTAGCATTCTTCTGATGTGGGTAGAACTAGCTCCTGAGGTAGGTACTGAACATTTTTACAGCTCTTACTGTAAAGAAAAGCCTCTCGGCATGCAGAGGCGAGACAAATTTTCTTCCAGAAGTCAAGAGCGCCCCCTTGTCCTTGTAATGACCTTGAAATGAACAATCCTGCACCACCTTCACTATATGGACACAGTATACATACTAGAATGTGTCTATACTTCTGACGAACAAATGGTGAGGGTCAGGGGCGGCTGGTGCTCAAAATCTTTGGGGGGCGCACACAAACTGAAAAAAACCCATAAATTGCAGCCACTGTGCCCATCAAGCGCAGCCACTGTGCCCATCAAGCGCAGTCACTGTGCCCAAACGCAGTCGCTGTGCCCAAACGCAGCCGCTGTGCCCATCAAGAGCAGCCGCTGTGCCCATCAAACGCAGCCGCTGTGCCCATCTAACGCAGCCTCTGTGCCCATCTAACGCAGCCTCTGTGCCCATAAAGCGCAACCGCTGTGCCCATAAAGCGCAACCGCTGTGCCCGTCAAGCGCAGCCGCTGTGCCCGTCAAACGCAGCCGCTGTGCCCGTCAAGCGCAACCGCTGTGCCCATCAAGCGCAGCCTCTGTGCCCATCAAGCGCAGCCGCTGTGCCCATCAAGCGGCTGCGCTTGTGCCCATCAAGCGCAGCCGCTGTGCCCATCAAGCGCAGCTGCTGTGCCCATTAAGCGCAACCGTTGTGCTCATTAAACGCAGCCACTGTGCCCATCATGCGCAGCCACTGTGCCCATTAAGCGCAGCCACTGTGCCCATCAAACGCAGCCCCTGTGCCCATCAAGCGAAGCCGCTGTGCCCATTAAGCGCAACCGTTGTGCCCATCATGCGCAGCCACTGTGCCCATTAAGCGCAGCCGCTGTACCCATTAAGCGCAACCGTTGTGCCCATTAAGCGCAACCGCTGTGCCCATCTAGAGCAGCCGCTGTGCCCATCAAACACAGACGTTGTGCCCATCAAACACAGCCACTGTGCCCCATCAAGCGCAGCCACTGTGCCCATCAAACGCAGCCGCTGTGCCCATCAAGCGCAGCCACTGTGCCCATTAAGAGGAGCCGCTGTGCCCATCAAACGCAGCTGCTGTGCCCATCAAGTGCAGCCGCTGTGCCCATCAAGCGCAGCCGCTGTGCCCATCAAGCGCAGCCGCTGTGCCCAAAAAACGCAGCCACTGTGCCCATAAATTGCCGCCACTGTGCCATTCAAACGCAGCTACTGTACCCATCAATTGCTACCACTGTGCCCATGAATTGCCGCTAGTGTGCCCCATCAAATGCTGCCAGTGTGCATGGCCCGGGAGTCGGGACTTACCTGTCTCGCAGCGGGTCACAGTGGCGTCCTCCATGTCCACACTCCTCGACCCCTCTACATCACAGATATCCCCCCAGCACTCTGACCCCTCTACATCACAGATATCCCCCCAGCACCGGTAACCATATACCATAAGATACCCCTTGTATTGTGACCCCACTACATGCCTGATACCCCCTACACTGTGGCCTCTCTACATCCCTGATACCTCTAGCACTATAGCCACCCAAGCTACCCCCAAGCATTGCTACACCCTATACGCTCCAGATCCCCCCTCAGCATTGTTTTCCCCCTATACACCCTCGATATCCCCCAGCACCATTATTCCATCCATGTAGTACCCCCTTTTCCAGTGGAGATACAGTGCATGTTAACTTTTGGCTCTGTGCCCACCTCCAGCACTGGACTCACCTATACCAATCAAGCAGGCGGAAGGAGGGGCAGAGGAGGGAGCATCCCACTGGGCATTCCAAACCTTCTGGTGCAAACAGTGCTGGACAGCTGGGCTCACCATGACACCATCCACAATGCTGCCGACTCTAGCTCCTATGCCACGGCCTTCGAGTCCCGAGCATTTAAGCTGCATGTGGCGGGGTCAGAGCATCACTGGGGCTCTGGCCCTGCCGGCTGTGAAATATTAGGCATTGTTCTGCACGGCACAGCGCACCGCTGCCAGCCTGCCTCCCCTGTGTATCCATCACTCTCAGTGCCAATTCCGGGAGAGCATGGGCTCAAGGACCAGCTGCTTTGGGGAAAGTGAAGGGGCCCCCCATGCAGCTGGGGCCCCTGGGCAGTGCCCAGGTGTCCCCTCTCATTAAGACAGCCCTGCCCATCTCCACCTTTAGGAGCTCAGGTGAACACCAGTTAATGCGTAGACTCTGCACCTCGGGTGAGCTTGTATCATCTGCCAGAGTGTCCTGCTGCTTCACTTATCTAGCTGGTCGGTGGGATCCTCTCTACTGCTGGTTTACGAGCCTGGCCCCTGACCCCGACACCCAGACTCCACACCATGACTTACATTTTATGGATGAGTAGAGTGTAGAATTGGTGAAGGTGTGTGTAACGGAATGACCCGTGACAAACAGAGACTTTGGAAGGATGAGGGGTACTCCTGTACCGGCGTCACCAAGGAGTCTTATGTCTAGGGTCACCTTATGTCCAATAGGGCCATAGGGTGACTGAGAAATTATATCAGAAATTACAGGACAGGGGACATTACTGATAGCTCATATTACAGGATCTTGAGATATTGCAAAGTGTTGGTTTATTCTGACCCTACCAGTCAATAGAATGACTCTTTCAATGCGTAGCCCAGGCTATTGAGTTGTTAAATGAGGCTGACTCCTGATAGGCCTTTCATTGTGTGATAACACTGTTTAAAGCCTATTGATGATCAGGTGTGAATACCTTTCTGTCGGAGACAGACCGTCTGTCTAAAGATGTGGATTGAGGGGAAATCATTGTGTGATGGTGTTTTGGTTGAATTCTATTAATGAAGGAATTTGACTTCTCAGGTGTAGTGATTAGGTCATGTTAATTATAGACCGGTGCCGAAATGTCTGGAATGTTTAGCAATAAGCCCATCTGAAGGTGTACTGAAGCCCCCCCAGTGTGTGATGTTGGGGTGGAGAGTTCTTTGTTCCTTTGATTATTGTAACCTGTTGTACTGTATATAAGAAAGCTAAGTTACCATTAAAGGTGTCTTTTCATTTGAAACCTGAACCCAGAGCTGTGTGTCTCGGTTATTCTGGGAAATGGGATGGATCGGGTCCTGTTGGTTGGAGTGTCAGATAAGCTGTCGTGGGTTGATGGAAGGTCGTAAATGGTGGTGACCGTTACAGTGTGTAAACACTGTACTGTACGTTTCTTTTAAATAGCCTCCTATCTCACTTTACACTTCGTAAATCAAGACCAAGACCTGGAGCAGATTGACCTACAAGGGGCAAGAACCAGGAGCTGCCCTAGGAGGAACGTTTGAGAAGATGGTTACCTAATACCTACACAACTTGAAACAAGCCAGATTTTATTCTCCCAAATAGCTGCTTGATTATGCATGGACCAGTGCTTACCCTTTACTAAATAAGACTAATGGAGGTAACTCAAGCTGAAGGACATCTGGAATTACTATATGAAGAATTTTAAATCGCCTTTATCGGAGATTGTCGGGAAAGGAGATAATATGACTTTTGTGAGTGAAGAGTGTGTTTAAATATGTCTAAAAAAGAAAACAAAATTGATAAAAAAAGTTGAAGAATGGGGATTTAAGACTTAACTTAGCTCAAATGTTAGCATCCCTAATACAAAATCTATATATTGAGTAAATGAATAGGACTTTAATTTTCAGCACCAGAGACCATACACATCGTATCATAACAGTCTTAAGTGTTTATTGACAAATGCTTCTTAAAGTCATATGGACAGCCGACCACTCCAACTACAAAAATAGATTTTTTTGCATGTCGGCGAAGGATATACAGTCAGTTACCCCAGTGCTTCTCAACCTTTTTCAGTCAAGGCACCCTTTAAAAATGATGGACAATCTTAATGGCACCCTCCAAAATTATGGACAGTCTTGGGGCACCCTCCAAAATAATGGACAGTCTTGAGGCACCCTCCAAAATAATGGACAGTCTTGAGGCACAGTCCAAAATAATGGACAGTCTTGAGGCACCCTCCAAAATAATGGACAGTCTTGAGGCACCCTCCAAAATTATGGACAATCTTGAGGCACCCTACAAAACTATGGACAGTCTTGAGGCACCCTCCAAAATTATGGACAATCTTGAGCAGGGGTCGACAAAATCGGGCGCCAGGTCGCAATTGCGACAAGAAATTGTGACCTGGCGGTGGGTAATTGAGGCCGCAAAGCCACGGCCTACATTTCCGGCCGCCGCGGGCCCGCCACGATCGCGCGGAGGGTGGGGGCGCATGGAGGCACAGGATCATGTGTCTTCGTGCGCCCCCACCTCCCCCGCCGCGAACGGCCGGTAATTGAGGCCGTGGCTTTGCGGCCTCAATTACCCGCCGCCAGGTCACAATTTCTTGTCGCAATTGCGACCTGGCGCCCGATTTTGTCGACCCCTGCTCAAGATTGTCCATAATTTTGGAGGGTGCCTCAAGACTGTCCATAGTGGCCTAAACTGAGGAAAACGTTTTTTTATATATTTTTGGGGGATATTTATTATAGCAAAAAATTTTTTTTCAAAATTGTCGCTTTATTTTTGTTTATAGCGCAAAAAATAAAAACCGCAGAGGTGATCAAATACCACCAAAAGAAAGCTCTATTTGTGGGAAAAAAGGACGCCAAATTTTGTTTGGGAGCCACGCCGTGCGACCGCGCAATTGTCAGTTAAATCGACGCAGTGCCGAATCGCAAAAAACTGCCCCGGGTCCTTTACCTGCATTTTGGTCCGGGTCTTAAGTGGTTAAAGCGTCTCGCCTTCAGATTGTATGTAAGACACAACCTGCTCTGACATGTTACACGTTAATGAGATTAATGGGCGAAACCTTTTTTTGTCATCTAATTAACAAAAGACCTTGAGGGTCACGAGCCACTTGTAATATTCCAATCTGACTGAACAATCTCATACGTTTACGTAGAAGTGTACAGAACTGAAAATGAAAAGATCCATTGTATTCATAGAGTTAAGATAAGGTTTCCGAATCCAGAAACCGGCGAGCTGAAACATTTTCATTAGACCTAAGTAGAGAGTAAAGCCGTCCAAGTGTCCATACACCGTAGTATATCTTATTTCAATCAATGTTCCTTACAGTTTGCGTGGAAGATTTTTGTTTCTTCTAGTTCAAGTTAACCCTCCCTTAACCACTTGTCCCCCCCAAGGACGTCATATGACGTCCTCGACTTTGTGCGGTGATATCTGAATGATGGGTGCAGCTACAGGCATCCGTCTTCTGCCGGCGATTCTGTGCATGATAAGAACAATCATAGTGGCAGTTCCGCCGCTTGATCGTTCTTATAGGCAGCTGGAGGGGACGTTCCCCCCCTCTCGCCGCCATCCGGTGCTTCTCCGGGCCCTGAGAACGAATCGGTCGGCGCCGGCTCACGACGACAGATGGTCACCAGTTATCTCTATGACCGTCGGAGGCCCGGAGAACGAATCGGTCGGCGCCGGCTCACGACGACAGATGGTCACCAGTCATCTCTATGACCGTCGGAAGGCCCGGGCGCGACGTTGTGACGTCACGCCCGGGTACCCAGAAGTAATCTAAGCTGCAATCGCGGCTGTCGGCATGAGATCTGTGAATTTTTTTTTCACGATCTCATGCTTTCAAGCCTGGAGGAGAGATGTGGGGGTCTTATCGACCCCGCCTCTCTCCATAAAGAGGACCTGTCACCCATAGGTGTGCGCAGCCTGTGGCATTAGGGTGTGCACCTGAAAGTTTAAAAACACGGTACAGTTCTCTTACTGTGTTCATTCAGAAAGGGAAGGGGGTCGGTAAATTACATTACTCCCTCCCCCTCTCATACTGAAATATCATCTATGTGTGCCCACTGCAGTAGCCAATGGGAAAGGAGGGAAGCTAGCCATGCTGTGGGAGGGGACACCAGGCAGCAGGGGGAATCTGCACTGCAGGGAGTGATTGGGGTGTGCCTGGGCACACCTGGCACACCCTGTGCGCACGCCTATGCTGTCACCAGGGGTGGACTGACAACTCATGGGGCCCCCGGGCAATAGAAGATTATGGGGCCCCCGGGCTTACAGATGGGCACCACGCCAGGAGGCAGTGCAGAGGTGGTGCAGCTAAAATCTTGGGATTTTCACATCAAAGTATGTCGGTATCGGGCATATCAGGGACAGATGTAAAAAAACACAGATATTTACATACTGTCCCTGGTTTTACTGTGCCTGGCTACCCTGATGGGGGCCCCTAGTGGCATGGGGCCCTCGGGCAGTGCCCGAGTGCTCGAATGGTCAGTCCGCCCCTGCCTGTCACACACTATTCCTATTACAAGGGATGTTTACATTCCTTGTAATAGGAATAAAAGTGATCAAAAAAAAAAATGTAAAAAAAAGTGTAAAAATAAATAGTTTTTTTTTAAAACGCCCCTATCCCCGGTAGCTCTCGCTCAGAAGCGAACAAGCATGCAAGTCCCGCCCATATATGTAAACGACGTTCAAACCCCACACGTGAGGTATCGCCGCGTGCGTTACAGCGAGAGCAACAATTATAGCGCTAGAACTCCTCTGTAACTCGAACATAGATCCAGAAAAATGTGTATATCCAGGGCGATCCAAGAATTTGAATTCTGACAGATAAAGTCTGTGTTGGAGAGGGTAGCAGATCTTCACACACTTTAGGCAGCACTCAGGGAGACAAGCGATCTCTAATGGGAACAGAAAAACAAACAAGGCGCCTCTAAGTGCAGAAATATGAAACTTTTAATATCCCCTAAAGGGGTTAAAAACACTTACAAGATGGTGGATGAAGCAGGCATGTAGCAGGTAAGTGTGTCCAGAAGATGTTCCAGTGGCAGGGCAGTCCCAGTCTGATGATAAAGCTTCCAGGGAAGTCCACAGGATAACAGCCAATTTGTGCTGTGAGTGTTTAGAGAACACAATGGTGATGGAGCCTGGGGATGATATCAGAGGAAGCGAGACAAAAACCAGCATGGAACACTACAAAGTCCAAATTCCACAGATGATACAAAAGTCCAACAAAGTAATTCAAAGTCTCATCTTAGAGAATATATATATACATATTCTCTCCACTTCTAGATCTGTGCCTTCATGTTTGTACAGAGAATATACCGGGTCACGGCACCAATGTAGTGATATAGATGTATAGTGTCCAGTAGTCCGGTTAGATAATTAATATCTTAGATGTTAGTATGATGTTTATAAATTTGTTGTTTCGCAGCAACTCACACCAGGCTCACCAGAGAACGCAAATTTAATTAACTTTCAATAACATACAAAGTCCACAGACGATACAAATCCAACAGAGTAAGAGCCGGTTCACACTGGGGCGACTTGCGATCCGACTTCATGTCGCCTCAAGTCGTCCCAAGTCGCGCTGTAGAGAAAAACAATGGAAGTGAATGGGAGCAGCGTTAATACACACGACTCAAGGCGATCCGACTTCAGAAAAGGTTCCTGTACTACTTCAATCCGACTTGTAGGCGATTTGTACCCATTGATTTCAATGGAAGTCGCCTCAGAAGTCGGATCACTGTCTTATCTGAAGCTACTTTCCAGGAAGATAACATACATTTCTCAGGCAAATCTCTCCTGCCCCCCTCCCTCCCCCTCCCTCTCCCAGAGCTGATTGTTGTTTTATTGGCCACTGGAAAGTCTCCTGTCCTGGAGACGACTTCAAGTCGTGTTGTAAATCGCCCCAGATCGCCCTGTGGTTCATGTTCAAGTCGTGTCGGAGTCGCCTCTGAAAGTCTTGCTGGAAGTCGTGTCGCCCTAGTGTGAACCGGCTCTAATTCAGAATCCCATCTTTTCCTAGACCTGTGCTATATTCATCATAGAGTGACAAGACTAGCTGAATGCCAGCTTGAGTGTCTCAAATATTGGTCTCACACTGGAGGGAGGGGTTCTCCCAGGTCAACCAAATGCTTCCCCTGAATGAACACTTCCCCAAGTCTAATTACCATCAATAAATACTTCCTTAAAGGGGAGTTCCACCCACAATTTCACTTTTTAAATATAAATACCCCTGTAATACACAAGCTTAATGTATTCTAGTAAAGTTAGTCTGTAAACTAAGGTCCGTTTTGTTAGGTTGTTACAGCATTTACTGTAGATAGTTTATAATCTAGAAATAGACCGTGGCCATCTTAAGCGTGGGCATCATGAAGCCAGACTGTATGACTTCCTGGATTTCAGCTTTGCATATCTCGCACATGCTCAGTGCACAAGCAATGTAATAGGTTTCAGTCAGGTTTGCAAGGACTACTGGGAAACATGATGCCTATCCCAGAAACCCTTGCAAATAGCCTAGGCAAATAAGTGGAGTAAAGAGGAAGTAATGAAGGACTACAAAATAAAGGTATTTACAAGCACCAAATTAAATAAAAATTGTCCATTCTGAACACTATGAGATTAGAGCATGCAGCACAGACAAACATAAAAAAATGGGTGGAACTCCACTTTAAGTATTTAAGGAAGTACCAGGCCATCTCACACAACTAGTCTTAGATAAGATTAACACATAAAAAGGGTCCTCAGCTGTTCCTTTCATCTGTGTTTGACCACTAACCCTTTTGGTCAGCAAACACCTTTTGATGTGTAACCTTGAATTCCTGTATGTAACACATAAATACCATGCCATACACATAACACAATATTTTAAATACCTACACATCTATATTAATATTACAACAAAAGGGAGGTCAGATAGAGGAACCAATGAGAGTGACAGGAGACCCAGGAGGCCGACACCCTCAGAAGACCTCAAAGGGAGGTCAGATAGAGGAACCAATGAGAGTGACAGGAGACCCAGGAGGCCGACACCCTCAGAAGACCTTAAAGTGAGGTCAGATAGAGGAACCAACGAGAGTGACAGGAGACCCAGGAGGCCGACACCCTCAGAAGACCTCAAAGGCAGGTCAGATAGAGGAACCAATGAGAGTGACAGGAGACCCAGGAGACCGACACCCTCAGAAGACCTCAAAGGGAGGTCAGATAGAGGAACCAATGAGAGTGACAGGAGACCCAGGAGACCGACACCCTCAGAAGACCTCAAAGGGAGGTCAGAAGGAGGAGCTGATGAAAGCTGATGAAATGCTGTTTTCCCAATGGAGTACAAGGGAAGGTTTAACAGCATCAGAGCAATTTTTGGCAGTGTTGGCATCAGGAATGGTGAGTGTTTACTGCCTTTTTTTTATGAGCAACAAAGCTTTTTTAATAATACTTTTTCGCAAAGTGTTGCCTTTACCACATTAAAGCGTCTATAAGATTTTTAGTGATTGGTTTTATCTACTTTAATAGACCACTGTCAGATTGAATATTTTCTCGGAGGTGCAGTATGAATATAGCTTTTGGAATTGGTTGATAAAGGAATGCAATGAATAGGAAGCGTATTGTAAATGTAGTCGCCAGATCTCATCTATACAGCTGTAACAATTTGAAGGTAACGCCGAAGGATAACCTGTTTATACATTCAGCGATGCGCTCTAAAGTATCCTTGTATAATGTTTTCAGATAATCTTGTGGACTCAAGTTGCACCGGCTTTTTAAACGAGCACAAACTCAATTTCCTGGACTCTTCAGTATTTCTCGAGTTTGAAAAAAAGATATATTTTAGAAGCTAGATTTCCTCTGTAGATGCAACTTCTGGGAACATCAGTTGGAAAGGTTTTTGGACCAAAAGTTCCTTCTTAAAGCTCAACTCTTTTTCGGAGTCTAATAATGTCACTCTACATCTTTATCTCGCCACAGTTTTCCTTAACCCCTTCGGCTCTCATCCCTTGGACCTGACTGAATTTTACATTTGTGATATGAGCATGTTTATTAGACAATAAGTTAAGTTGTTTAAATTGATATACCGTATTTATCGGCGTATAACACATGCCTTAAATCTAAGAGGGAAGTTTCAGGAAAAAAACCTTTTCAATGCAGCCTGATTAGTGCCCACCTGCAGCCTCAATGCAGCCTGATGCCCATCTGCAGCCTCAGTGCAGCCTCTGTGCCCATCTGCAACCTGATCTGCGCCCCTCCAATGCAGCCTGATGCCCATCTGCAGAATGATTTGCACCCAGCCAATGCAGCCTGATGCCCAATCTGCAGCCTGATCTGCGCCCATCCAATGCAGCCTGATGCCCATCTGTAGCCTCTATGCAGCCTCTGTGCCCATCTGCAGCTTGATCTGCGCCCATCCAATGCAGCCTGATGTCTACCTGCAGCCTCAATGAAACCTCTGTGCCCATCTTCAGCCTGATCTGTGCCCAGCCAATGCAGCCTGGTGTCTATCTGCAGCCTCAATGCAGCCTCTGTGCCCATCTGCAGCCCGATCTGCACCCAACCAATGCAGCCTGATGCCCATCTTCAGCCTGATCTGTGCCCAGCCAATGCAGCCTGATGCCCATATGCAGCCTCTGTGCCCATCTGCAGCTTGATCCGCGCCCATCCAATGCAGCCTGATGCCCATCTGCAGCCTCAATGCAACCTCTGTGCCCATCTTCAGCCTGATCTGCGGCCATCCTATGCAGCCTGATGCCCATATGCAGCCTCTGTGCCCATATGCAGCCTCTGTGCCCATCTGCAGCTTGATCCGCGCCCATCCAATGCAGCCTGATGACCATCTTCAGCCTGATCTGCACCCAGCCAATGCAGCCTGATGCCCATCTGCAGCCTCAATGCAACCTCTGTGCCCATCTTCAGCCTGATCTGCGCCCATCCAATGCAACCTGATGCCCATCTGCAGCCTCAATGCAGCCTGATCTGTGCCCATCCAATGCAGCCTGATGCCCATCTGTAGCCTCTATGCAGCCTCTGTGCCCATCTGCAGCTTGATCTGCACCCATCCAATGCAGCCTGATGAATATCTGCAGCCTCAATGCAACCTCTGTTCCCATCTGCAGCCTGATCTGCGCCCAGCCAATGCAGCCTGGTGTCCATCTGCAGCCTCAATGCAGCCTCTGTGCCCATCTGCAGCCCGATCTGCGCCCAGCCAATGCAGCCTGGTGTCCATCTGCAGCCTCAATGCAGCCTCTGTGCCCATTTGCATGCCTGATCTGCGCCCATCCAATGCAGCCTGATGCCCATCTTCAGCCTGATCTGTGCCCAGCCAATGCAGCCTGATGCCCATCTGCAGCCTCAATGCAGCCTCTGTGCCCATCTTCAGCCTGATCTGCGCCCATCCTATGCAGCCTGATGCCCATCTGCAGCATCTATGCAGCCTCTGTGCCCATCTGCAGCCTCTATGCAGCCTCTGTGCCCATCTGCAGCTTGATCTGCGCCCATCCAATGCAGCCTGATGCCCATCTTCAGCCTGATCTGCGCCCAGCCAATGCAGCCTGATGCAGCCCTATTTTCAGGGGGGAAAGTGCGTGTTATAGGCTGATAAATACGGTAGTTAGACTGAAAATAGAAACAAGTCCATCTAGTTCAACCAACAGAAAAAGAAAAATACATAGAAAACTCGGAATACAGAGCCTTATACTCAGATGATCCAGAAGAAAACAAAAAAGTAGTTTTTACTCCAACTAGCTCCTGTGGTAGGATCTTTCCAGGCAAGCTTCCCGAGCTCCGGCATGAGGCAAAACCCCTCTCTGGCAGGGGTCCCTCAAGGGCCACAGACAGCCTCCCTCAGCACTGCCTTTCCATCTTCCACCCAACTGACTCCTTAGTCCCCTGCCAGGCCCACTCCTGGGGATTGGCCAAGGGCCCCTAAATATTCAATGCAACCCCTCCTGGCTTCTTCCCACTATCTCCTAGAACATTCTCCAACATTCTAGAAACAGGGAGAGGCACCACAGAGCTACCAGAATGAGTCATCCAGTCCTGAACTCTAGTGGCCCTGACCCAATTACAGACTCCCAAGCTAACATAAATCAGAGTTTATTTACTGTCTCTTCTAGTAGCATGCTACACCAAGTAGCATGCTACACCAAGTAGCATGTAGAATGATAACCATAGGCTATGGGATACCCTCATGGACTGTAAGCTGGAGCCCAAGGAGGAGTATCTTGTAGAACGATAACCATAGAGTAAGGGATACCCTCCTGGAATGCAAGTTGGAACCCAAGTAGACTTATCTTGTAGAACAATAACCATTGGGTGAGAGAAACCATATTCAACTGAAAGTTGGAACCTAAGTAGGTGTGCATAAACTATACAGGCACTTGGTCAAGGATAGACAAAGACAGCTATCTTTGTCTAAGTGCCTGCATGATCTCCTAAATGGTCTCCAGTTTACAGTGCAGGATGGTATCCCTCACCCTATGGTTATTTCTCTACAAGCCCTGATGAATGGGGAGTGTTGAGCCCCTGAAATTTGTTGGCCTTTGTTGCAGAATGAAATCTTTTATGAATTGTGCAAACTAGTGTGGTGCTCCCGTCCTTTCAATTTTTTTAAGAACTAGATTTCTGACTGGCTCCAAAAAAAATTTTTTGAGCTTAAAAAATATATTACATTTAAAATGCTTTCAATGGTATATCTAACAGACTAGAATAGTGCAAATACTGTGTTTCCCTGAAAGTAAGACCTACCCCGAAAAAAAGGCCTACCCCGTTTTTCAAGGAGGCCTGCAATATAAGCCCTACCCCGAAAATAAGCCCTAGTTTAGGCTGGTTGTGGGCTGCTGGAGTTCTCTCTATTGCTGCTGGAGTCCTCCCCTTCCCCCAGCTGGGGGAATTCAGCCCCCCCCTCTGCAAGGCTCAGAGCAGGTAGAAGAACTCAGGCAGGTCACGGAATTGCCGTGCCGCGTTTAGATGATCCCCGCTGCTCTCCTCTTTTGCCAGCTGTCATCGGGGGATTTCAGGCACCCCTCCCTCTGCAGAGCTCAGAGCGAGTAAGAGAGCTCAGGCGGGTCACGGAGTTGCGGCCGCGCTCAGCTGATCCCCGTTGCCCTCCCTTTCTGCCAGCTGTCATTGGGGGATCTTGGGCCCCCCTCCCTCTGCAGTGCTTGTGCCAGGGAAGAACAATCTGTCGGGTCACGGAAGCGCAGAGCGGCGCTGTGAGAAGGTATGTGACATGGTTATAGTGCAAAGACACATACCGTATTTGCCGGCGTATAAGACGACCCCCTATTTTCCAGGAAAAATGTTGGTTTTGGGATATACTCGCAATATAAGACGACCCCCTTCCTACTAGTTTTTCTGGAAGCTGAGGGGTAGACAGAACAACCACTGACAGGAAAACCGCTGACATAAACAGGCTTTTTTCAAATCTCACTGTGCCATTACATTACATTACATGCCTCCACTGTGCCATCACTTTCCCCCACTGTGCCATCACTTGCCCCCACTGTGCCATCACTTGCCCCCACTGTGCCTGCCAAGACGATCTCCCTACCTTATTTTTTTGCAGATTCTGGCTTCCAGGCTGCGGGCATCCATGATTCAAAAGCCGCGCCTTCTCCTCAGACTGTTCCGTGATAGGCGGAACACAAATTTTCCCAGCAGGGCCTCTGTTCAGTATTCCGCCTATCACGGATGTCCTCTCGTCCGAGGATGAGAAGGCATCCGTGATAGGCAGAACACTGAACAGAGGCCCCACTGGGAAAATTTGTGTTCCGCTTATCACGGAACAGTCTGAAGGAGGAGGCGCGGCTTTTGAATCATGGATGCCCGCAGCCTGACGGAGACTGTTATCAGCGTATAAGACGACCCCCGACTTTGGATGCATTTTTTTGCATCCAAAAGGTCTTCTTATACGCCGGAAAATACGGTACCCTTTGCATTATATTCTGCTGTGGTGGCGAGGATTCTGGCAGTTTGCAAGCACTTTTACGATGTGCACACTGGGAATTAAATTGCAAGCCCTACCCCGAAAATAAGCCCTAGTGTGTTTTTGGTTGCAAACATTTTTATAAGTCCCGTGCTTATTTTCGGGGCTTGAAATTGTTCAAAATGTTTGACAGACTATGGCACAGTCTGCAAATTTTCCAAGGCATGGCCCAAGCCGTTATATACAGCAATCCGCTTTGTTTTGTGGGAAGGAGTAAGAAGAGAAATTGTTCAAAGAATGAAACGTCAGGCAGGTCAATTAGAAACCGGAGCTAATCTGCATAAAATAAATTAGAATTGTAAATCTGTGTGCATTAATCTAATAACATTGTGAGATCCCAGTGAGAGCTTCAAGGTAAGTAAATAAAATGAAGACACTGCCGGCATGCAACATATCAATTTGGCTCGTTTATTTTCTATCTTAAGAATTGCATTGGGAGAGATCCTTTATTAAAGGGGAAATAAAAGATATTAGTGAGAGTAACATGAAAAAAATGTAACTTATAGTTGTCCTTCAGTGGTATTGTGGGCAGCTAAATGGGTATAAAGCCGTCCAATTCAGAGAAGATCCAGAATTACATTTGTAACCACCAACAGCTCAAATGAGTGGTCTTAGAGGACAAAACCCTTAGAGCAGCCTATCTCAACATTTTCACCCCTGAGGAATCCTTGAAAAAAAATTCAGGCCTGTGGGGAACCCTAGCTAAAACAAATTAATTGAAGGTTGGAGGAAAAAAATGCCCCTTTAATCGGTGTCCAGTAGGAAGAATGTCACTCTAATAGACAACTATTAGGATCATTGGGCTTGGGTCGCTGACTGTCAATCAGCCAAAGCTCAATGAACCCCTAGCAACCTCTGGAGGAACCATAGTGTTCCACAGAACCCTGGTTGAGTATGGTTGCCTTAGAAGGTTTAGAGAACCTTGGCCAATCACTGTTGGGGAACCCTTGCTAAAATTTATTAATTGAGGGGTAGAGGGGAAAATGCCCAGTGGAAAGAATGCCACCCTTATAGACAACTAATAAGATCACTAGACTCATGCTGCTGACTCTGCCAAGTGACATTGTCTCTGGAGTTATGCAGGCACTGATGGGATGGTCAATCAGCTAAAGTTCAAATAACTCCTAGCAACCTCTGGAGGAACCCTGGTTGAGAATGGTTGCCCTTAAAAGTTTAGAGGACATTTGTCAATCACTTTTGGGGAGCCCTGTGGGGTAACTCACTCTGCATTTGGTATGGCACCTTGGTCATGGCCAGTGGTGTCGGGAGGGGGGCTGGAACCCCAAATGGGTCCTCAAAAAGCCCCGGGTATCAGGCATGCACCAATCTATTGTTAGCCCCGAGCGGAGACTGATCTGATCCTGAGCGCCGCAGAGTGTGGCCGAGTGACATAGCAGGTCCTGCCTTCTGGAGCCTGCAGCATCTATGATGGACGTCCCACATATCCAATGCCAGGGACCACGGGACGTGTGACATCCATCATAGGCGCTGCAGGCCCCAGAAGGCAGAAATTACAATGCGGCCGCAGCACCACATCACTGTCTGTGAGATCCCCACTCCCTGCTCGGCGACTCTCCTCTCCTCCCCTGGCTGCCTGTTGTGATGATGGGCACACCGCACACCACGGCTGAGCTGAGGTAGGTCAGTGTATGTGTAACACTACCCAGGTTCTCCAACAGAGGGGTAGAGGGATAGGGAAGATTCAGGTAGCTTTCTTTGCGGATCACGGGTACAGTCTTAGATCCAGAGGACAAATTGGTTCCACACTGGATTTAGCAACCACCGGATAGGCCCACTCTCACTGACCTAGCAGCCGGTGTAAAGCTCATTAAAAGTCTCTGCCCCAGAAACTCCTGGGCCTACTCTCAGTTGCAGAGCCTCAGGCCAGCAGGCCCCGAGACCGGAAAAACACTCTCAGCGTATCCCTGAGGCCAGGAGGGCCATCAGGTCAGGATCGGAAGACCCTGCCAAAACGGTATCTGTCCCTTAAGTACCATCCCCCAGAATGCACAGCGGGTTGACCACGCCCACTGGGCTGCTTCTGGGAAGAAGGCGCCCAATGCACCCAGCCTATTGCATTTCTGCAATAGGAAAAAGTATGTTTTTTTATATATTTTTGGGGATATTTATTATAGGAAAAAGTAATAAATATTGTTTTTTTTTTCAAAATTGACGCTCTATTTTCGTTTATAGCGCAAAAAATAAAAACCGCAGAGGACGCCAATTTTGTTTGGGAGCCACGTCGCACAACCGCGCGATTGTCAGTTAAAGTAACGCAGTGCCGAATTGCAAAAAGGGGCCTGGTCCTTTAGCAGCATAATGGTCCGGGGCTTAAGTGGTTACCTCTTTAGATTGTGGGTTAAAACTAGAATACTCCATGCAGATGGTGTCCTGAGTCTGGGATTCAAACTACAGACCTCAATGCTGCAAACTAGAAGGACTAAGCACCGAGCCACTGATTTAAAATGGAAAGTGCTGCATTTGGCCATTAGATTGTGTTAGGTATCATAGGAATTAAATATGATTCTTAGCACCATTCTAGTGGCCAGATCTGGTATTTTACATTTTAAATCAATAAAAAAACGTCGATCAGCAGAGCCTGGCGATATTTATTATTTTGCACTGAACGAACGCACATGCACTTTCACTAGGCAAATTGTTAGGCACTTCTTGGTGCTGCGTCAGGGCCACCATCATGAATTACGGGGCCCCTTACACAGCTTCAGGCATGGGCCCCCTGGAGCAGAGATCCGGGGGGGGGGGGGGGTGCTGCCGCCGCTAATTGAGAAGCTGGGGGGCGTGAATTGGGGGGGTTGCCCTGGGGACCTCTGGGCCCCTTTCAAAAAATAAATAAATAATAAAAACGTATAAAAAAAAAGGGGGCAGCCATCCGGGGCCCTGGGGATCTCCGGGGCCCCTGGGGACCTCTGTGCCCTTTAATAAAAGGAAACAATAAATAAAAAAAGAAATGAAAAAATCTAAAAGAATTTTTTTTTTATTAAAAAAAAAAGGGGGGGGGGTTGCCAATAAAAAGAAAAAAAGAAATAAAAAAAAGAAATACAAATATATATAAAAAAATTATCATGTTTTTTATTAAAAAAAAGGGGGGTTACCATTCGGGGCCCTGGGGACCTCTGGACCCTTTAATAAAAAAAAAAATAAAAAAAAATTATATATATATATATATATATAAAAAAATGGGGGTTGCCATCCGGGGCCCTGGGGACCTATGGGCCCTTTAATAACAACAAACAATATATATATATATATATATATATATATATATATATATATATATATATATATATATATAAAAAGGGGGGTTGCCATCCGGGGCCCTGGGGATCTCCCGACCCCTTACAAAAAAAAATAAAAAAAAATTAGGGGGTTGCCATCAGGTGTACTGCGTACTGCCCGTACCCCCTGAAAGAAAAAAGAAATAAAAAAAAGAAATGAAAAAATCTAAAATATTTTTTTTTTATTAAAAAATAATGGGGGGGGGGGGGTTGCCAATAAAAATAAAAAAATAAATAAAAAAAAGAAATACAAATATATATATTAAAAAATGATCATGTTTTTTTATAAAAAAAAAGGGGGGTTACCATTCGGGGGCCTGGGGACCTCTGGACCCTTTAATAACAAAAAAAAAATATTATATATATAAAAATATATATATATATATATATATATATATATATATATATATAAAAAAAGGGGGGTTGCCATTTGGGACCCTGGGGACCTCTGGGACCTTTAATAACAATATATATATATATATATATATATATATATATATATATATATATATATATATATATATATATAAATAAAATATATATAAAAAAGGGGGGTTGCCATCCGGGGCCCTGGGGATCTCCCGACCCTTACAAAAAAAAAAAAAAAATAGGGGGTTGCCATCAGGTGTACTGCCTGTACCCCCCTGATGGCGGCCCTGTGCTGCGTTACTAAAGGAGTAGAATGTTCAGTTTGTAAAATAAATATCCAAGTGAGTAAGGTGAAGCTGTGTGTGCATTGCCCTGAGCAAGGGAAATAAAAAACAAATTTGCATTCACTTGATTGAAATGATTGAAGTGGTCACCAAGTCACTTTGTTCACAAAGCTAGGAAATGACTCACCACGCAGAGTGATCACCTTTAACTCTTTTAGTAAATAGTAGCCACGGTAAGTGCAAACGCAGCCACTTGTAATCCAGTTAAGAATCTATATGCAATTACGGACCATTATACTGCAAACCCGAGGCTTCTGAATTGAGTCTAGAGCCTTTTACTAAGCCACGTTCAGACTAATTGTTCTCCTAATCTCCTATGCTTGACTCATCAGCAATCCCTGACCTTGTCCAAATGTAATGATAGGTGGATGATATCTATATAACCATTTGGAGCTCTCTAAATGATTGCGTACACATTTCAGGATGAAATATTTGCTTATGTATATATATGAAAAAAAAAAAAAAAAGAATCATATGCTAAAACACCACCACTGATCAAAGACTAAGCAAAATAAATAAAAAAACATCAAATAAATGGAACCCATCAACACCTACAGAGGTCTTCATAAACATTTCACAGCACTGTCCATCCAGTGACACTGCATGCACATTCATTCTGAGCAAATGAGGTCAAAGTCAAATGTTACACTTTTATGATTACCGTATTTATCGCGGTATAACGCGCTCCCGCATATACCGCACACCCCTAAAGTGACCCCCAATCCTGTGGAAAAAAAGTTATTTTTGTACTTACAGTTTTGGTGTCTTGCGCGGCGTCCATCGGTCCATCGGCGGCCTCGTCGGGTCCGGCGTCCTTCTTCGGCTTCGGGTGTCCTCTTCGGCGGGTCCGGCATCCTTCTGCTGGTTCGGGTGTCCTTCTGCGGCTTCGGGTGTCCTTCTGCGGCGGGTCCGGTGTCCTCTTCGGCGGGTCCGGTGTCCTCTTCGGCGGGTCCGGCGTCCTTCTGCGGCGTACTCGCGGCGTCCTCGCGTCCTCCCCGCTCGTTTTCCCGCGCTGAGTTTTGAATACTGCGCCAGCATATACCGAACGCAGTACACTCGGGCAGGCTCGGCAACTGTCGTGCTCACGTCCTGTACGTCCAGGACGTGACCGCGGAAGAATCCGAGACTGGCCGACTATACCCGAGTGTACTGCGCTTGGTATATGTCAGCGCAGTATTCAAAACTCGGCGCGGGAAAGCGGGTATCGGCGTATATCGCGCACCCACGATTTTGCTCTGATTTTCAGGGCAAAAAAGTGCGCGATATACGCCGATAAATACGGTAATAAAAAAATAAATCAGGGAAATACCACATTATGGCCACTAGAGGCCACTTTTGGTTCCTGGGTCCCCTTTTTCCAGGAACTCTGCTTTGCATGTCGGGACCCTTCGGGGTAAGACCGCGCTATGTTAAGATACCTCTCAACTCAACTCAGATGGCACTGAAGATCCTGTTAGGAATCCTAGAAGACCCATGAGCATAGGCGTGCACACAGGGTGTGCCCGGTGTGCCCGGGCACACTCTAATCACCCTGTGAAGCACAGATTCCCTCTACTGCCCTGGCTCCCATCTTTCCCCACCGCAACGTTGCCAGCTTCCCTCCTCTACTATCGGCTGTTGCTGCTGGGATGTTTTAGGAGTGGGGAAGGGGCCAGTAAACATGTAATTTACTGGCCCCTTCCCTTTCTGAATGAACACCGTGAGTGATCGGTAGTGTGTGTTTGGGCGTTGGGATGCACACCCTAATGCAATAGGCTGCGCACACCTATGCCCATGAGGGATCCTGCAAGGAATCCTGCAAGACGTGGCAGGGACACTGTGAGTTCTGGAAGACCTGTCAGGCATTCTGCGAGTACTGTAACATCAGAAGAGTACAGACTGTGCACATGACTTTGAAATTGGGATGTTCAACAAGGAATCCTGAAAGACCATGCAAGGATCCTGCAAGGAATCCTGGAAGACTCGACAGGGATCCTGCAAGGAATCCTTGAAGACCCGGAGGGGATACTGCAAGGTATCCAGGAAAATCTGGCAGGGATCCTGCAAAAAATCCTGGTAGACCAATCATAAATCCTGTGAGGATTTCTTGAAGACCAGGAAGGTATCCTGCGGGGACTCCAGGAAGACTCAAAAGAGATCTCACAAGGAAACCTCAAAGACCCAGTAGGCATCCTGCAAGGAATACTGGAAGACCCAACAGGGATCCCGCAAGAAATCCTGGAAGGTCTGAGAAGGGTACCACAAGGAATCCTCAAAGACCCAGCAGGGATCCTGCAAGGAAACCCAGAAGACCTAGCAGGGATCTAGCAAGGAATGCTGGAAGACTTAGCAGGAATCCTGCAAAGAATCCTGGAAAACTCAGCAGTTATCCCACAAGAAACCCTGGAAGACCAGGAAGGGGTCCCACAAGGAATCTTGGAATACCTGGGCGGCGTACCACAAGGAATTCCAAAAGACCCAACAGGGATATTGCAAGGAATCCTGGAAGACCCCACAGGTTACTGTATCACCAGAAGAATACAGGCTGTTATAGTCTCAAAGACCCAGCAGGGATCCTGCAATGAATCATGGAAGACCTAGCAGGGATCCAGCAAAGAATCCTGGAAGACCCAGCAGGTATCCCACAAAATACCCTGGAAGACCAGGAAGGGGTCCCACAAGGAATCGTGGAAGACCCAGAAGGGATCCTGCAAAGAATCTTGGAAGACCCATCAGTCATCCTACAAGAAATCCTGGAAGACCAGGAAGAGGTCCCACAAGGAACTCGGGAAGACTCGGCGGGGAACCTGCAAGTAATCCTGGAAGACACCACAGGGATCCTGCAAGGAATCCTGGAAGACCTAGTAGGGATCTGGCATGAAATCCTGGAAGACCTAGCAGGGATCCTGCAGAGAATCCTGGAAGACCCAGCAGTTATCCCACAAGAAACCCTGAAAGACCAGGAAGGGTCCCACAAGGAATCAAGGAAGACCCAGAAGGGATCCTGCAAAGAACCCTTGAAGACCCATCAGTCATCCCACAAGAAATCCTGGAAGACCAGGAAGAGGTCCCACAAATAACCCAGAAAGACCCAGAAGGGATCTGGCAAGGAATCCTGGAAGGCCTGGGAGGGGTACCACAAGGAATCCTCAAAGACCCAACAGGGATCTTGCAAAGATTCTTGGAAGACCCCACAGGTTACTGTACCACCAGAAGAATACAGGCTGGTATAGTCTCAAAGACCTAGCTGGGATCCTGCAAGGAATCCTGGAATACCTAGCAGGGATCCTGCAGGGAATCCTGGAAGATCCAGCAGTTATCCCACAAGAATCCCTGAAAGACCAGGAAGGTGTCCCACAAGGAATACTGGAAGACCCAGAAGGGGTCCTACAAAGAATCCTGAATACCCATCAGTCATCCCACAAGAAATCCTGGACGACCAGGAAGAGGTCCCACAAGGAACCCGGGAAGACCCGGAGGGATCCTTCCTGCAAGGAATCCTAGAAGACCTGGGAGGGGTACAACAAGGAATATTCAAATACCCATCAGGGATCTTTCAAGGAATCTTGGAAGACCCCACAGGTTACTATACCACCAGAAGAATACAGGCGGTTATAGTCACAAAGAAAACAGGGGCAACTTCAACTTAATGTCTATGGTTTTGGAATGGGATGTCCGAGAAGCCGATATAGGTGTGATGGTGAAATGACCGCAGTTGTTGACCATGTACTGCATGTTCTTGGGTGGATTTAGAAAAATTGCTGTGTCAGTAACAGACTGCATCATATCTCGATTTTTTGCTTTCCTCCATAGCTCCACTATTTCCCATAGTTGAATTATTATTCTGCATCTCTTTGTTTAACACATCGAGTAATATATTTATATGATGTGTGTTTAGAACAGCATGTGGCCATATAGTTATATAGCTCAGGAACTGTTTGTTCATCAATAACGTTCCAGTTATAATTTACATAGTAAATGTCTCTTGTAATATTGATTTGTCCTTTGAATGATAGTCAATATGTCCCGGAGTGGAGAATCGCATTGACTGGTAATAGTCTCCAACGCTGTCAGCTCCACATGGCGGACTCTACATCCTCATACATTAGTTTTATGATAGTAGAGTCTCAGCCAAATAAACTTTTCAGGTATGTAATAAATTGTTACGTAGACTCAGATTGCTTAGCTGGAGCATGAACGCATTATGGAGAGTGCCACCAGAAATCGTGACGCTGCCTTCCTATCAAGAGCAACAGCCAAGCGGAGCTTTCCATGGTCTGTGATTGAGTTTATATCATCATAAACCATCGCAATCCCCTAAAGGAACAATCAGCAGCTCCACTTATATAAAATTTGTATCATTTATTAGCTTCAGCAATATACGAGAAACCTATCACCCCTAAAAAAAAAACAATTAAAAATCCCATATAGCTCATAAAGCAGCCCTCCGAATAGTAAATACTGATTATAAATGATGTATAGACTAACAAGCGCATGTAAAAAGAAAAGAAAAATGTCACTGCTATAATAAATATATATAATAAATATATAAAATATTATATAATATAATAAAACACACTTATACATTCCAGAAGACAGGAGCATCCTCTAGAGAGGACGCAGGATCTATAAACATGACACAAACTATAAGCAATAGTAATCAGTGTTAATGTGCAAAAATAATTTAATAATATTTTTGTGGATGTGTAAGAATCGCCATAATATTGACCATAAATGCCTGTGAACACTAATGCCCCGTACACACGATCGGAATTTCCGATGGGATAAAATCTGATGGAATTTTCCGTCGGAATTCCATTCAAGCTGTCTTGCATACACACTGTCAGACCAAAATTCCGACCGTCCAAAACGCGGTGACGTAAAACACTACGACGAGCCGAGAAATGTTCAATGCTTCCGAGCATATGCGTCGACTTGATTCTGAGCATGCATGTTTTTTTTCTCCGTCGGAGTTCCACACAGACGATCGGAATTTCCGATAGGATTTTTTTCCATCGGGAAAAAAATAAGACATGTTCTATTTCTATTCTCCGACGGAAAAAAGTCAGATGGGGCCCACACGCGGTCGGAATATGCGATGAAAAAAATTTGTCTGACTTTTTTCATCCGAAAATTCTGATCGTGTGTACAAGGCATTAGGAGTGTATTTAACAAAACAAAAATTAATCACAGAGCTATATGTCTCGTGAAACTGCTTGTAGGATACTTTCTCCCCAAGTCGAAAGTTGTTCTTCAAACAGAATAAAATGAATCATTAAAATCGCCCCAAACCGATTGCTATTCTCACAGAATAGAATAAATCATGAAAATACCGTGTTATGGCCACTAGATGGCGCTAATGATCAGGGGAAATAAATCCTTATTTACTATGCTCATCAGCTCCATCTAGTGCCCATAATGCAGTATTTTGCTGGGTCACTATTTGGAATTACAGTCTACACAGAATGAATATTCATGCATTTTTTTTAATGGATCGCTTTTTATTTTGGTAATGTATAATAGTTTTGATAACTTTTTAATATATTTATTATTTATGGTCAAATGTTTCAATTTTTTTTTCTCAGCCATGTAAATATGAAATTCTATGTATCTATCTATGTATCTATCTATGTATCTATCTATCTATGTATCTATCTATCTATGTATCTATCTATGTATCTATCTATCTATCTATCTATCTATCTATCTATCTATCTATCTATCTATCTATCCCCAGCAGGTGGAGCACTAGATTCATTTTCGCTTGTAAAACGGACTCTTCTTAGCTGATACAATGTAAAAACCTATAATATATTTACAGAACTCAACCAATCAGAGTTGGTTCACACAGGGGCGACCTGTCAGGCGACTTGGCCGCCTGACAAGTCACGGTCTGCTCTATTCAATAGAACCGTTCTAATAGGAGCGTCGCAAGAAAAAGGTTCATGTACGACTTTGGGGGGCGACTTGGGGTGACTTGCATTGACTTCAATACAGAAGTAATTTTGCAAGTTGCCTCTCAAGTCGTCTTAAGATCGCCTTGCGAGACGCCCCCAAAGTCGTGCCGCCGTGTGTGAACCAGCTCTTAAATTGAACATATTCTGAGACGATGCACAATAAAATATTTACATATTCTACATAAGCAGTGAAAGCATTTTAAAACCAACCCTTATTCACCTCTGTAGCTATAGACATTGTGGAGAAATGTATTTTCAAAGAATCTAGGTACCCTGCCAGCCTTCTAATTAAAGCACCTTAAAACAAGCCCTTGTTCCTCCCTGTAGCTTTAGACATTGTGGAGAAATTCACCTTCAAAGAATCTGGGTACCCTGCCAGCCTTCTAATTAAAACACATTAAAACAAGCCCTCGTTCACCTCTGTAGCTATAGGCATTATGGAAAAATAGTTAATCTTAATAAATAGTTAATAAATTAATCTTCAAAGAATCTAGGTACCCTGCCAGCCATTTAGTTAAAGCACCTTAAAATAAGCCCTTGTTCACCTTTGTAGCTTAAGGCATTGTGAAGAAATGTATTTTAAAGAATCTAGGTACCCTGCCAGCCTACTAATTAAAGCACCTTAAAATAAGCCCTTGTTCACCTATGTAGCTTTAGGCATTGTGGAGAAATTCATTCTAAAAAATCTGGGTACCCTGCCAGCCTTCTAATTAAAGCACCATAAAACAAGCCCTTGTTCACCTCTGTAGCTTAAAGTGGATGTCACAATGTAGAGACTAAGATTTCCTATCATCTGTGCCCAGTCTTGCCACACAGAGTTAATCCAGCTCTGAGCAATCCTCTTTTATTGTTCAGTCAAAATTAACAGACTTTCAGATAAAAACCTGTCTAAATAAAAAGTCCTTTCCGTCCCCTTGCTTCGAGATTATAGGAGATACACATATTAGATACATTTTGAGGTTTATTTGTGTCAGCTGAGGCATTTGCACAGCGTTTTTTTATATATAAATAGACGCCTTAATGTTTTTGCATAGGGGGTGGCAAAGAAATAGCATAACTTTGCATTTTCAGGTCCACTTTAAGTTGCGCTATATGGCCAAAAGTATGAGGACTCCCTTGCAAATTATTGTGTTTTAGCCATATCCATTGTTAACAGGTGTATAACATTTAAGCAATGGTAATGGTAATGCTGAAACATGGAAACAATTTTTTAGACAAACCTTGTGGCAACAGTTGGGGGGGGAGGGAAGGTCCTTTTGTGATCCAGAATGATTGTGTACAAAGCCAACTCCATAAAGTCATGGTTTCATGAGCTTGGTGTGGAAGCACTCAAGTGACTTGCACAGAGCCTTGAACTCCACCCTACTGAAGATCTTTGAGATGACTTGGAACACAAGTTGTTGGCCAGGTCATCTCATCCAATATCAGTACCTGACCTTACACAAGGAACAAATTCCCACATTCACACTTCAAGTCCTTATGGAAAGCTTTTCTAGGAAAGTTTGCAAAGCTTTTCCAGAAGAGTTTACAAAGCGTTCCCAGAAGATTCGACAAAGCCTTTCCAGAAAAGTTTGCAAAGCCTTCCCAGAAGAGTTTGTAAGCCTTTTCAGAATAGTTTACAAAGCCTTCCCAGAAGAGTTTAAAGGGTCTTCCAAGTAGAGATTGCAAAGCCTTCCCAGAAGAGATTGTAAAGCCTTCCCCAGTAGAGTTTACAAAGCCTCCCCAGAAAAGTTTACAGAGCCTTCCCCAGAAGAGTTTACAAAGCCTCCCCAGTAGAGTTTACGAAGCCTCCCCAGTAGAGTTTACAAAGCCTTCATAGCATAGTTTACAAAGCCTTCCTAGTAGAGTTTACAAAGTATCCCCAGTAGAGTTTACAAAGCCTTCCTAGAAGAATTTGCAAAGCCTTCCCAGAAGAGTTTGTAAGCCTTTTTCAGAATAGTTTACAAAGCCTTTCCAGAAGAGATTAAAATGTCTTCCAAGTAGAGATTACAAAGCCCTCCAAGAGGAATTTACAAAGCCTTCCCAGAATAGATTGTAAAGCCTTCCCAGTAGGATTTACAACGCCTTCCCAGTAGAGTTTACAAAGCCTTTCCAGAAGAATTGACAAAACCTTCCCAGAAAAGTTTACAAAGCCTTCCCAGAAGAGTTTGTAAGCCTTTTCAGAATAGTTTACAAAGCCTTTCCAGAAGAGATTAAAATGTCTTCCAAGTAGAGATTGCAAAGCCTTCCAAGAGGAATTTACAAAGCCGTCCCAGAATAGATTGTAAAGCCTTCCCAGTAAAATGTACAAAGCCTTCCCAGAAGAGTTTACAAAGTCTTCCCAGAAGAGTTTACGAAGTCTTCCCAGAAAAGTTTACAGAGCCTTACCAGAAGAGTTTTTACAAAGCCTCCCCAGTAGAATTTACAAAGCCTTCCCAGCACAGTTTACAAAGCCTTCCCAGTAGAGTTTACAAAGTATCCCCAGTAGAGTTTACGAAGCCTTCCTAGAAAAATTTGCAAAGTCTTCCCAGAAGAGTTTGTAAAACCTTCCCAGTAGAGTTTACAAAGCTTGCCCAGAAGAGTTTGTACAGCATTCTCAGTAGAGTTTACAAAGCCTTTCCAGTAGAACTTACAAAGCCTTCCCGGAAGAGTTTACAAAGCCTTCCCAGAAGAGTTTCTAAAGCCTTCCCGGAAGAGTTTACAAAGCCTTCCCTGATTAATTTGCTGAGTCTTTCCAAAAGAGTTTGTAAGGCCTTCCCAAAAAGTTTCTAAAGCCTTCCCCGAAGAGTTTTTAAAGCCTTCCTAGAAGAGTTTGAGAAACCTTCCCAGTAGATGTGTTATAGCCACAAAGGAGGACACAACTCTACAATAATAACCATGATTTTGGAATGGGGGTGACCAACAAGCTCATGCAGATGTGATGGCCAGTTGTCCACATACTGTTGGCCATGCAGCGTAGCTATTGGGAATGTGATCTTGTAACCAATGTTATAATATTTGATGTCTGTATGCCTGACCATTCAGTCTCACCCCCTTTCCTATGTCTTATTTTTAATTTTTTCGATTTATCATGTCATTGTCTTCAGGTCTGCAGATCATTATGCCTCAGTACTTGCAGGAGAAGTTTGTTCAGGCTGCATTGAGTTATATCATGTGTAATGGGGAAGGCGAATATATGTGCAGGAACAGTCAATGCTCCTGCTTGTGCTCTGAATCCTTCCCCCAATGTAACTGTCCCTTCACTGACATCCAGATCATCGAGAACACCTTGAGTAACCAGGGCAAAGCATGGGCACAAGCATACAGAGATTTTGAGAGCTCAGGTGAGGATTCCTATTTTTCATTTCCACAATGTTCCTTTTTTTTTTCTTTTTTTCTAACAATGAATGTGGACCTATTCACTCCTCTGTGCTTAAGGGGGGGAGGGGGGGTCTGATCGAGGGAGGGTTCTGTACTTGTATGTTTAATGGCAAACATTAGAGCGATTCATTTATATTTAATTGCACTGCCGTTTGCACATCCAAACTGGAGCAAATTGAATGTTCATAGGCTACGTTCTCTGCAGTTCGAATGTGCAAATGCAGAAATACCACTTTATGGCCACTAGATGGAGCTGAGGAGTAAACGTAGGTCCTATGACAATCAACGCCCTCTAGAGACCATCATGCAGTATTTCCCCCTCCCCCTTCACACATTCGATCTGCAGAGAAAAACTCCCCCAAGAACATTCGATTTTGCTATATTTTCACACATATACACACAGTTTTAATGGGATGACCAGCTATGCAATGTATTCTATGAATACACCCCTAAGAGATGCCAATAAGAGTTCCCAGTAAAGAATAAGGAACTTAAAGTGTTACTAAACCCACAACAGTAAAATCAGTCTGTTTTCGGAACGATTTGAAATAATAGATTGATTTGAATTCTGTGTGAAGAATAGCTGGTTGTTAGGGAGTTGGCCAGGAAGCCAGCCGCCGCATGCTTAACAACAAATGACTCAGAGCAGCTGTCAACGGGCTTCCCCGCTGAGAGCTGAAATGTAAACAATAGAATGCCGGCAAAAACAAACAGCAGAAAAAAAGAAAACAGCGTGCCCCCCAATCCATACTAGGCCCTTATCTGAGCATACAGCCCAGCGGGCAAAGAAGGGGGACGAGCGAGGCTCCCCTTTCAACCATACCAGGCCACATGCCCTCAACATGGGGGGGTGCCCCCCTGGCCACATGCCCTCAACATGGGGGAGTGCCCCCCTGGCCACATACCCTCAGCATGGGGGTGAATTCTGTGTGAAGAATAGCTGGTTGTTAGGGAGTGGGCCGGGAAGCCAGCTGCCGCATCCTTAACCAATGACTCAGAGCAGCTGTCAACGGGTTTCCCCGCTGAGAGCTGAAATGTAAAAAATAGAATGCCGGCAAAACAAACAGCTGAAAAAAAGAAAACAGCGTGCCCCCCAATCCATACCAGACCCTTATCTGAGCATACAGCCCAGCGAGCAAAGAAGGGGGAGGAGCGAGGCTCCCCTTTCAACCATACCAGGCCCTCAACATGGGGGGGTGCCCCCTGGCCACATGCCCTCAACATGGGAGGGTGCCCCCCTGGCCACATGCCCTCAACATGGGGAGTGCCCCCCTGGCCACATGCCCTCAACATGGGGGGTGCCCCTCTGGCCACATACCCTTAACATGGGGGGTGCCCCCCCACACCCAAAGAACCCTGTCCCCATGTTGATGGGGACAAGGGCCTGTTCCCCACAACCCTGGGCGGTGGTTGTGGGGGTCTGCAGGCGGGGGGCTTATCAGAATCTGGAAGCCCCTGAAGGGCCTGGTATGGATTGGAGGACCCCATGCAGTTTTTTTTATTAACATTTTCTATTGCCGGCATTCTTTTGATTACATTTCACCCGTCAGTGATGAAGCCCGCTGACAGTTTATGAGTCATCGGTCGTGAAGGACACGGCAGCCTGATTTCCCGGCACACTCCCCAACAACCAGCTATTCTTCACACAGAATTCTAAAATCGGTTGGTAATTTTTTGACTAATCCGAATTCGAATCGTTCTGAAAATTTTGGAATTCATTAAAAAACGAATCTACAAAATTTAATTAAAATTGAGATTTCATTTGAAGATTCCTGAATAACCAAAAACTTCATCTCAATTTATATTTGGACCCAATTTTTTTTTTTTTGTTTCTTTGTTTTTTTTGTTTTGTTTTTTTTGGGTCATTCGTTATGATCGCAATTCGTAAATTTGTAAAAGTGTAATTTCGAAAATTCAAAAAATTCGTAAATTCATAAATTCATAAATTGGAAGTTCGAAAATCCAAAAATAAGAAAGAAAATCTGAAAATTTGAAAGAATAACTAACTAATAATAACTATCGCTATTAAATTATAGGTATTGGAATTTCCTTTCAAATTTGACTGTTAGTGAATGTAACGAATACGAATTTATCCCAAGTTACGAATGATCTGAATGCTGCATCTATACAACTGAAACGGAAGAAATTAATAAGAAATAATAATAATAAAAAGTTTTTATTATTATTGTTATTTATTATTATTAATTTGTTACGTTTCATTCGTTTAGATGCAGCATTCGTTATTTCAGATCATTCGTAACTTCGAATAAATTCGTATTCGTTACATTCACTAACAGCCACATTTGAAATTAAATTTCAGTACCTATAATTTAACCACTTAAGACCCGGACCAAAATGCAGGTAAAAGACCAGGCCCCTTTTTGCAATTCGGCACTGCGTCGCTTTAACTGACAATTGCGCAGTCGTGCGACGTGGCTCCCAAACAAAATTGGCGTCATTTTTTTCCCACAAATAGAGCTTTCTTTTGGTGGTATTTGATCACCTCTGCGGTTTTTATTTTTTGCGCTATAAACAAAAATAGAGCGTCAATTTTGAAAAAAATGAAATATTTTTTACTTTTTGCTATAATAAATATCCCCCAAAGACATAAAAAATTATTTTTCCTTAGTTTAGGCCGATACGTATTCGTCTACCTATTTATGGTAAAAAAAAATCGCAATTACCGTTTATCGATTGGTTTGCGCAAAATTTATAGCGTTTACAAAATAGGGGATAGTTTTATTGCATTTTTATTATTTTGTTTTACTACTAATGGCGGCGATCTGCGTTTTTTTTTCGTGACTGCAACATTATGGAGGACACATCGGACAATTTTGACACATTTTTGGGAGCATTGTCATTTTCACAGCAAAAAATGCATTTAAAATGCATTGTTTATTGTGAAAATGACAGTTGCAGTTTGGGAGTTAACCACTAGGGGGCGCTGATGGGTTTATGTGTGATCTGAAGTGTGTTTACAACTGTAGGGGGGTGTGGCTGTAGGTGTGACGTCATCGATTGTGTCCCCCTATAAAAGGGATCACACGATCGATGACGCCGCCACAGTGAAGAACGGGGAAGCGGTGTTTACACACAGCTCTCCCCGTTCTTCAGCTCCGGGGACCGATTGCGGGACTCCAGCGGGGATCGGGTCCGAGGGTCCCGCAGCCGCGGTCATGGAGCTTCGGACCGGGTCGCGGGAGCCGACGTATATCAGCGTTAGGCGGTCCTTAAGTGGTTGATAGTAATAGTTAAGTTATTATTAGTTAGTTATTATTTCAGATTTTCGGATTTTAGAATTTATGAATTTACGAATTTTCGAATATACAGAAAAAATGAGTAAAACAGGTTTTCGTTAATTCAGATATTTCAGAATTAACGAATTTGTTGAAATTCATAAAAAAAAAAAAAAAAAAAAAAGAATTCGGAATGAAACTAATTGCACATGTCTAAAAAAAATTGCACGTGTCTAACTGACCGAGATAAAGTGGACACCCTGAAAGCTTGTCCTGAAAATTAGGGCTCATTCTATACGATATGCGCTGTTTTACCTGCCAAATGATTAAGGTTCACACAGCTCCGCCACACTCAACTTAGCGACCTGACTTTTCCCTGCTGCAATTAAGCTGCACAAGCAATGGTTTGGCGAAGGAGCAGCAGCAGACTGATGAGGTCGTCTCTCTGCTCTCTCATCCAGCCTGCATGATCCTTGTCAGCAGTTGTAAATGCAGGACCCAAGCACTGCCCTACCCTTTTCCGGGCTGATCACTGCTGCAAATGTTACAAGAAGCTGGAAAAAAAAGTCAGAGAAAAGTCACAAGTCTACATATTACTATAAAATCTCCTATTAAAGCTGAATGTGATTTAAAGTGCAGAGGAGTGAATAGGCCCTGACGGTTCATATATGTTCAATGAGATCTACTGTTGTTGTCTATATTCCTATTTTATGTTTACAATGTCAATGTATGTGACACACTGTATTCCGATATCTCTTGTTGTGTTTTTTCCCCCCCCAAACATCCCTGTTTTAAAAAAAAATGTATATGCCACATAGTCACTTAAAGAAGATTTATATTTGTACAGTTCTGTCCCTTATGGGGCAAAGCACATACGATCGTTTGTTCCATGTTGCTAGGTGCTTCCTAACCCTAGCTATGAGGTCAGAACTGCACCCCCCCCTTCCTTTGCTGCTGCATCTGATCTGACAACAGCTAGGAAGGAGACGGATGCTTGATAACTGCAGCTTTTTTCAGCTCTGAGTAACAGTAACAGCAAAAGGAATACAGAGGCTGACATATTCCTCCCCCTTTTGCATTATCTCTGGTTGTTGCTTGCCTGGGCAAAGTGCTCGGAGTCAAGCTGCTGTTGTGAAGTATCCATCTCCTTCCCAGTTGTTGTTGCCTCTGCATTCCTCTTGCCAGTGTTTGTCTCAGAAAAGTACTCAAAGCCAAGACAAGCTGCCATTATGAAGTGTCTGTTTCCTTCCTAGCTATTGTCAGACCTGCCACAGCAAGAGGTGAACACTTGAAAGGAATGCAGAAAGGGGGAAATGCGTTAGCCTCTGCATTCCTCTTGCCATTGCTCGTCTCAGAAAAGTGCTCAGAGCCGAGAAAAGCTGTCGTTATCAATTGTCTGTTTACTTCCTAGCTGTTGTCAGATCTTCCACGGCAGGAGATGAGGGGATGTAGCTCTGACCTCTTAAAGGAATGCAGAGGGGGGAACTGTGTTAGCCTCTGCATTCCTCTTGCCGTTGCTTGTCTCAGGAAAGTGCTCAGACCAGAGACAAGCTGCTATTATAAAGTGTCCATTTTATTCATAGCTGTGATTGGATAAGCTACAACAGAAGGTGAAGGGGTGCAGTTCTGACCCCTTGGAGCACTTTTCTGAGACAAGTAACAGCAATAGGAATGCAAAAGCTGACACAACCCCTCTGTCTGCATTCCTCTTGCCATTACTTGTCTCATAAAAGCATTCCGAGCTGAGAGAAGCTGCCTTTATGAAGTGTCCGTTTCCTTCCTAGCTCTTGAATCATATGCTGTAGCAGGAGGTGCAGTTCCGACCTCTTGGAGCACTTTTCTGAGATAAGTAATGGCAAGAAGACACGCAGATGTGGACACGTTCCCCTCCGTCTGCATTCCTCTTGCTGTTACTTTTCTCAGAAAAGTGCTTAGAGCTGGGACAAGCTGCCAATATAAAATGTTTGTTTCGATCCTAACAGTTGTCAGACCTGCCGCAGCAGGAGTTGAGGTGGTGCAGTTCTTACCTCTTGTAGGAATATAGAGGAAGGGGAACGTGTAAGCCTCTGCATTCCTCTTTCCGTTGCTTGTCTCAGAAAAGTGCTTAGAGCCAAGAAAAGCTGTCGTTATGTATCATCTGTTTCCTTCCTAGCTGTTGTCAGATCTTCCACGGCAGTGGGTGAGGGGGTGTAGCTCTGACCTCTTGTAGGAATGCAGAGGGAGGGGGACAAGCTGCCATTATGAAGTGTCTATTTACTTCCTAGCTGTTGCCAAATTTTCCATCACAGGAGGTGAGGGAGGGGTATTATTGACCTCTTGGAGAAATGCAGAGGGAGGCGGGATGTGTCAACCTCTAAATTCCTCTTGCCGTTGCTTGTCTCAGAAAAGTGCTCAGAGCCAAGACAAGCTGCCATTATGAAGTGTCTGATTCCTTCCTAGCTGTTGTCAGATCTTCCATGGCAGGAGGTGAGGGGGTGCAGTATTGACCTCTTGGAGGAATGCAGAGGGAGGGGGACGTGTCAGCCTCTGCATTCCTCTTGTCGTCGTTAGTCTCAGAAAAGTGCTCAAAGCCAAGATAAGCTGCCTTTATGAAGCGTCCGTTTCCTTCCTAGCTGTTGTCAGATCTGCCACGGCAGGAGAAAGGGGTGAAATCATGACCTTTAATTGGGGTTTAGGCAGCACCTTGCAACATGGGACAAACTACTATAGGCATGTTACCCCCTATGGGACAGAATTGTAAAAAAGAAATATGATTGATCTTCTTTAAAGAATGTTTTCCGTCTCAGTTTACAAAAGTACATTTTATGTCGTGGGTGATCAAATGTTTGCTTTCATAGTACTTCCCAATGTCATATCGTGGATCAGCTTGACAAATAGTTACATATTGCAATATACTGTATGCAGAATATAAACTACATCCGTATTTAATACCTATAGTGACTTCTAACGTGCTACAACGGAATATGTTTATTAACAGATAAATAAAGCTCAGAAATGTCGTCGATAAATCTTTTATATATACATTTCTTCAATCACTTGAGTTCTGGAGTATTATCACATTTATGGACTATTATAGCAATAACTTTGTTACTACTTTTTTTTACGGAAGTGAAGATATATATATATACACACACAGTATCTCACAAAAGTAAGTACACCCCTCACATTTTTGTAAATATTTCCTTCTATCATTTCATGTGACAGCACTGGAGAAATGACACTTTGCTACAATGTTGTGCAGTGAGTGTACAGCTTGTATAACAGTGTAAATTTGCTGTCCCCTCAAAATAACTCAACACACAACCATTAATGTCTAAACCGCTGGCAACAAAAGTGAGTACACCCCCTAAGTGAAAATGTCCAAATTGGGCCCAAAGTGTCAATATTTTGTGTGGCCGCCATTATTTTCCAGCACTGCCTTAACCCTCTTGGGCATGGAGGTCACCAGAGCTTCAGAGGTTGTCACTGGAGTCCTCTTCCACTCCTCCATGATGACATCACGGAGCTGGTGGATGTTGGAGACCTTGCGCTCCTCCACCTCCTGTTTGAGGAGTCCCCACAGATCAATAGGGTTTAGGTCTGGAGACATGCTTGGCCAGTCCATCACCTTTACCCTCAGATTCTTTAGCAAGAACGTGGTGGTCTTGGAGGTGTTTTTGGGGTCGTTATTATGTTGGAATACTGCCCTGCGGCCCAGTCTCTGAAGGGAGGGGGTCATGCTCTGCTTCAGTATGTCACAGTACATGTTGGCATTCATGGTTCCTCAATGATCTGTAGTTCCCCAGTGCCAGCAGCACTCATGCAGCCCCAGACCATGACATTCCCACCACCATGCCTGACTGTCTTTGTCCTCCTCACCTGGTTGCCGCCACACATGCCTGACACCATCTGACACCAAATACGTTTATCTTGGTCTCATCAGACCACAGGACTTGGTTTCAGTAATCCATGTCCTTAGTCTGCTTGTCTTTAGCAAACTGTTTGTGGTCTTTCTTGTGCATCATCTTTAGAAGAGGCTTCCTTCTGGGATGACAGCCATGCAGACCAATTTGATGCAGTGTCCGGTATATGGTCTGAGCACCGACAGGCTGAACCCCCCACCCCTTCAACCTCTGCAGCAATGCTGGCAGCACTCATACGTCTATTTCCCAAAGACAACCTCTGGATATAACGCTGAGCACGTGACCTCAACTTCTTTGGTGGACCATGACGAGACCTGTCCTGAGGGGAACCCATCCTGTTACACCGCTGTATGGTCTTGTCCACCATGCTGCAGATCAGTTTCAGGGTCTCGGCAATCTTCTTATAGCCTCGGCCATCTTTATGTAGAGACACAATTCTTTTTTTTTTTCAGATCCTCAGAGAGTTCTTTGCCATGAGGTGCCATGTTGTACTTCCAGTGACCAGTATGAGAGAGTGAGAGCGATAACACCAAATTTAACACACCTGCTCCCCATTCACACCTGAGACCTGGTAACACTAATGAGTCACATGACACCGGGGGAGGGAAAATGTTTTTCCAATTTGGACATTTCACTTAGGGGTGTACTCACTTTTGTTGCCAGCGGTTTAGACATTAATGGCTGTGTGTTGAGTTTTTTTTGAGGGGACAGCAAATTTACACCGATATACAAGCTGTACACTCACTACACAACATTGTAGATACAAAGGCCCAGATTCACAGAGAGCAAGGCGCACATTACGCCGCCATAGAGCACACACCGTACGCCACGCCAACGTAGCGCGAAGAGGCAAGCATTGCATTCAGCAAGCCAGGGCTCCCAACGCTGCGCCAGCATGGCGTGGGTTCCAAAGGCGCAGGCCAGCGTAGGTGGAAGTGGGCTTGACCCCATGCAAATGACGGGCCGAGCGCCAGACAGGTACGCATGCGCCATGACGTGGACGCATGCACAGCACCCCCCTGCGCCTGCTCACAACCACGCCGGCACAACTGCCGAAGCTACGCCGGATCATCGCGTACGCCGCGAACATAAACGTACGCCTGGCCAGACACACATCCAACGCACAATACGCAGGCTTGTGCACCTCATTAATGGGGAATAACTTTACGCCGGACATACAACTTACACGCCGGGCACACGCATGTTCGTGAATCGGCGTATTACCCTCATTTGCATTTTTGAATGGCTAATCAATGGGAGCATCACCATGCGCCCAGCCCATATGTGCGCCCACCCTACGCCGGCGTGTGCAAGCTACGTCGGCGGGGTGTAGCCTGTTTTTAGGCGCATGTTGGTTCGTGGGTCTGCCGCACACATACGCCGGCGCACATTGGCACTTACGTCGGCGTAACGTGTTATACGTCAGCGTAAGTGTTTTGTGAATCTGGGCCATGGTGTCATTTCTCCAGTGTTGTCACATGAAAAGATAGAAGGAAATATTTATTTACAAATAAAAATTCTGAGATACGGTATTTATACATACGGAAGTATTGAGCCGGTTAAGCTAGGCGAACGTTTGTGACATTTACCCAACGAATGCTTTATACATTAGATCCCCTGTAATGTATTCATTAGCAAACCCTTGAATCGGTAATGATGAATTGGATACAATCTCCGGGAGGCCCACGCACCCTTCTATATTGGATTAAATTGAGAAAATAAATGTGCGCCTCAATAAAAGAATGACAAAAACATGAGAAAAAAATGAAATCCGATTCGCATTGATTCACGGCAGACCCGATTGAGTGGCAGACGATATACAGAGGAATGATGGGATTGGTGGGGGGGGGGTCGGCCTTGTTTGTCAGAAGATTCCTTCCGACAGTTCAGTCTGCGACTACGGCTGGCGATTGAGAAATCGTTTTTTAGCCAGACATCTATTTCCTGGAGGTAAGTAAATCACATTCGACCTTGGTTTATCAATCAAATGGAAAGAGGAACCTATTCATGTTTTATGTATGCGCGTGTAGATATATCGAGTCCCATATTTCGCATGATGTACTGTACTAGGTGTTATGGTTACGGAAAGGTTGGATATGGTGCAGGCATCGCGCAAAGATAAAAGGGATTCAACATACAATCTACTTTTACTGCCATAAAGTGGAGCTTTTCTTAAAAAAATAATAATTACCTGTATGCAAACTGTATGAATGCCAGAAAAATCTAATCTTAGTAAGCTATTTTATATCTCCAGGTTGGATGTTCGTCATTCGTAACACCAGTGTGAATCAGGAAGTGACCACATTATGGCCACTAGATGAAGCTGGCGATCATAGGGGGATAGATAGTTATTAACCATGATCGTCAGCTCCATCTAGTGGCCATAATGTGGTATTGACTCTATTGTTTACAGAGTGAATGGCCACTAGATGGAGCTGGCGATCATAGGGGGATAGATAGTTATTAACCATGATCGTCAGCTCCATCTAGTGGCCATAATGTGGTATTGACTCTATTGTTTACAGAGTGAATGGCCACTAGATGGAGCTGGCGATCATAGGGGGATAGATAGTTATTAACCATGATCGTCAGCTCCATCTAGTGGCCATAATGTGGTATTGACTCTATTGTTTACAGAGTGAATAATAGTGCGAGTACCACATTATGGCCACTAGATGGAGCTGGCGATCATAGGGGGAATAGATTGTTATTAACCATGATCGTCAGCTCCATCTAGTGGCCATAATGTGGTATTCACTCTATTGTTAATAGAGTGAATAATAGTGCGAGTACCACATTATGGCCACTAGATGGAGCTGATGATCATGGTTAATAACTATCTATCCCCCTATGATTGCTAGCTCCATCTAGTGGCCATAATGTGGTATTCACTCTATTGTTAATAGAGTGGATAATAGTGCTAGTACCACATTATGGTCACTAGATGGAGCTGGCGATCATAGGGGGATAGGTAGTTATTAACCATGATCGTCAGCTCCATCTAGTGGCCATAATGTGGTATTGACTCTATTGTTTACAGAGTGAGTACCGCATTATGGCCACTAGATGGAGCTGGCGATCATAGGGGGATAGATAGTTATTGACCATGGTCGTCAGCTCCATCTAGTGGCCATAATGTGGTATTGACTCTATTGTTAATAGAGTGATTAATATTGTGAGTACCACATTATGGCCACTAGATGGAGCTGGCGATCATAGAGGGATAAATAGTCATTAACCATGATCATTAGCTTCATCTAGTGGTCATAATGTTGAATTCATTCTCTGATTCACTGTTTTGTATGAACGAGCCAATATGGACAGTGACCCATTGACAACAGTGACCCTCTAGATTAGAGGTCTCCAAACTGTGGCCCTTTGCTAGCCTTTATCCGGCCCTTGGGGCGCAATTCCTCCCACTGACATGAGGCACTATTCCTCCCATTGACACCAATAATGGGGCACTATATTATCCACTGATACCAATGATGGGATTCTACTCCTCCTACTAATAGGGGGAACACTCCTCTTCCTATTGACCACCAACCCTGAGGCCATATATGTTCTCACTGATGCCGGGCCCGTGACTTTCTCCTTCACTTGCTGGCCCCAATCCGGCCCTCCTAAAGTCTGAAGGGCAATAAAGTGGCCCTTTGTTTGTAAAGTTTGGACACCCCTGCTCTAGATGGAGCTGACGATCATAGGGGATCAATATTTAATAACTGTGATCATTATCTCCATCTAGTGGCCATAATGTGGCATTGACTCTATTGTTAATAGAGTGAATAATAGTGCGAGTACCACATTATGGCCACTAGATGGAGCTGGCGATCATAGAGGGATAAATAGTCATCAACCATGATCATTAGCTCCATCTAGTGGTCATAATGCTGAATTCATTCTCTGATTCACTGTTTTGTATGAACGAACCAGTATGGACAGTGACCCATTGACAACAGTGACCCTCTATGGAGCTGACGATCATAGGGGGATAAATTATAAATAACCGTGATCATTATCTCCATCTAGTGGCCATAATGTGGTATTGACTCTATTGTTAATAGAGTGAATAATATAGTGAGTATCGCATTATGGCCACTAGATGGAGCTGGTGATCATAGGGGATTAGCTCCATCTAGTGGCCATGTGGTATTCACTCTATTGTTTATAGTCATAGAGTGTGTACAACATTATGGCCACTAGATGACGCTGGCAATCATAGGGGGATAGGTAGTTATTAACCATGATCGTCAGCTCCATCTAGTGGTCATAATGCAGTAGTCACTCTATATTCTGTATGAATGAGCCAGCGCGCCCAGTGATAATTCGACGGACCAATTAAAATGTGCCTCTGTTTTACTTGTGGTTTTAAAAAAAAAGCAGATACAGAATTTTTCTACAGACTAGAGTAAAACATAGAGTGAATACCACATTATGGCCACTAGATGGAGCTGGCAATCATAGGGGATAAATATTTAATAACCATGATCACTAGTTCCATCTAGTGGCCATAATGTGGTACTCACTCTATGATTCACTCTATAAACAATAGAGTGACTACCACATTATGGCCACTAGATGGAGATAATGATCATGGTTATTAAATATGTATCCCCTATGATCGCCAGCTCCAGCTAGTGGCCATAATGCGGTATTCACTCTATAAACCAGTGGTTCTTAACCTTCTAGTGCCGTGACCCCTTAATAAAATTTTGGCCACTAGATGGAGCTGGCGATCATAGGGGGATAGATAGTTATTAACCATGATCGTCGGCTCCATCTAGTGGCCATAATGTGGTATTGACTCTATTGTTTACAGAGTGAGTACCGCATTATGGCCACTAGATGGAGCTGGCGATCATAGAGGAATAAATAGTTATTAACCATGATCGTCAGCTCCATCTAGTGGCCATAATGTGGTATTGACTATTGTTTATAGCAGTGGTTCTCATCCTGGGGGGTCGGGACCCCCATGGGGGTCAAATGACAATTAACCAGGGGTCACCAAATCCTGGGCTGTTCCTGAAGCCTGTACCACTTTCCCAGCCCAGCCGGGCTGTTCCTGGAGCCCGCAGCCGCCCACTCAGCCTCTTCACAGCCGCCCATTGAGTTCATGGCAATGGGTGGGGGACAGAGACTAGAGGGACTGTATACACTAGAGAGAGGGATTGGGGGAAAAAAACAAAACAAGAAATTAGGATAGAGAGAGATAAAAGGGAAAGAAAGGAGAACAAAGAGAGAGGTACATCCTAAAATGTACCATAAGGGGTTTTAATACTGTACGAGTGGAGGGGACTCGCTAAATGTCCGTGGGTTAGGGGTGCAAATTACTTGTCTTGCCCTGGGTGCCGACAAACCCACTCTACGAAAATAATTTTACTGTTAGGGGTCCCCACAACTTGGGAAATTTTATTAAGGGGTCAAGGCACTAGAAGGTTGAGAACCACTGGTTTATAGAGCGAATACCGCATTATGGCCACTAGATGGAGCCGGCGATCATAGGGGATACATATTTAATAACCGTGATCATTATCTCCATCTAGTGGCCATAATGTGGTATTCACTCTATTGTTTATAGAGTGAATCAGAGTGAGTACCACATTATGGCCACTAGATGGAGCTAATGATCATGGTTATTAAATATTTATCCCCTATGATTGCCAGCTCCATCTAGTGGCCATAATGTGGTATTCACTCTATGTTTTACTCTAGTCTGTAGAAACATTCTGTATCTGCTTTTTTTTTTTTTTTATAACCACAAATAAAACAGAGGCACATTTTTTAAATTGGTCCGTCGAATTATCACTGGGCACACTGGCTCATTCATACAGAATATCGAGTGACTACTGCAATATGACCACTAGATGGAGCTGACGATCATGGTTAATAACTATTTATTCCTCTATGATCGCCAGCTCCATCTAGTGGCCATAATGCGGTACTCACTCTATAAACAATAGAGTCAATACCACATTATGGCCACTAGATGGAGCTGACGATCATGGTAAGAACTATCTATCCCCCTATGTTTCGGGATCTAGTCACCCCCTTCATCAGGGCTCAGAAATTTTGACAGTGCTTATCAGTACAAAGCTTCCTCTGACTAACTGAGAAGTGGGTGGATGATGTCATAATCTCCAGAGCTTCCTGTGACTGGCTGAGGCAGAGAGGCGGGCAGTTAATGTCACAATATTAAATAAAAACATCAACGTGTTTCGGGAGCTAATCACCCCCTTCATCAGGGCTCAGATTTTTTTACAGTGCTTATCAGTACAAAGCTTCCTCTGACTGGCTGAGAAGTGGGTGGATGATGTTATAATCTCCAGAGCTTCATGTGACTGGCTGAGGCAGAGAGGCGGGCATATAATGTCACAATATTAAATAAAAAAATCAATGTGTTTCGGGAGCTTGTCACCCCCTTCATCAGGGCCAGAAATTTTGACAGTGCTCATCAGTACAAAGCTTCCTCTGACTGGCTGAGAAGTGGGTGGATGATGTCATAATTTACAGAGCTTCCTGTGACTGGCTGAGGCAGAGAGGCAGGCAGATAATATCACAATAATAAATAAAATCAACATGTTTCGGGAGCTAGACACCCCCTTCATCAGGGCTCAGAAATTTTGACAGTGTTTATCAGTACAAAGCTTCCTCTGACTGACTGAGAAGTAGGTGGATGATGTCATAATCTCCACCTGAGCCAATCGAAAGAAGTACATTTTTCATTTGGGCCAGCTTGGCCCGAACAAACCATGAAGGGACATGAAACCTGAAGTTATTCTGGAGATCATGGTCTGCTGGAGGTCTGGGGTTGGGAACCACTGCCCCTCTACTGGAAAACATTTTTTTTAGCTTTAGCTATAGTTTATCATCCGCAATATTTGTATATTCTTGCAAATTTTGTTTTTGAAATTTTTTCGCAAGTGTCTGGGTAATTTCCAAAACGCGTATTGCTGAAATGCGTTACCTTCGTATTATGGCATTTTACCGACTGCCGCTCGCAGTTTCTTGAGAGACGATACGAGATCTACAGAAACTATTTTTTTTTATCACCTCTATTTTAAATCCAATTAGATAGAAAGGAAATGGAGGAACCGGCGAGCAGCAGGTATGAGCCCCGACAAAGATCCCACACGGTCCAAAACAGCTGGTGTTTGGCGCTGAATCTCCCCCATGTGCACCGAGCTGCTGAGCGCTCAAGTTCCCATACAACAAATCTGATTTCACATGCAGAAGCCGACGCGTTTTTTAAATAGACTGCTCTAAAGTAAAAGAGCGTCTCTCCCTTCAAAGAGTCACAACACCTGGAAATCATCACAAGAGTCGTCTTACGTACAATTCTAGTATTTGTTATTACCGTGTATGATTGGCGTGGTTGTCCTCCAATCTTCAAATTGTTTTGCCCCACCACCTGGACCAGAAAAGCAGTATTTTTGCAGGGGGGGGGGGGGGGTTGCAGCTTAACCACTTGAGTTTCAGCCCTTCATTCCAAAGCCATTTTTCAGTTTTTAGTGTTGTGATAGTTTGACTGACAATTACTCCATCACGCAACACTATAATCCTCTAAAGCCGGCTACTTGGTAACATCCATTGCAACAATTCTTAATTAGCTACATGGCAGGATACAGCAGTAATATGTAAATGTGTTTCAGCTGAAGCCTCAGTCGTTGCTATGAGCCTTAGGACTGCTCCTCTGATGTGTTTCACCCAATCAGGGCTTAGTTATAGCTGTGAGCCAATCACAGTGGTGATGAGAAAAGCCACCACACACACCAGTTCAGCCACAAGCATCCAGAGTTATTGTACAAACCATCAAAAAACATGACAGAGGCCTTCCCTGCCTTAGGACGGCCCCTATAACGTGTTTCACCCAATCCAGGCTTAGTCGGAGGTGTGAGTCAATCACAGCGGCGGAGAGAAAAGCCACCACACACCAGTTGGGCCACAAGCATCCAGAGTTATTGTACAAACCATCCACAAACATGACAGAGGCGGTCCTTGCCTTAGGACTGCCCATCTAACATGTTTCACCCAATCAAGGCTTAGTCGTAGCTGTGAGCCAATCAAAGTGGTGAAGAGAAAAGCCACCACACACCAGTTCGACCACAAGCATCCAGAGTTATTGTACAAACCATCCACAAACATGACAGAGGCGGTCATTGCCTTAGGACTGCCCCTCTAACGTGTTTCACCCAATCAAGGCTTAGTCGTAGCTGTGAGCCAATCAAAGTGGTAAAGAGCAAAGCCACCACACACCAGTTCGGCCACAAGCATCCAGAGTTATTGTACAAACCATCAAAAAACATGACAGAGGCGGTCCCTGCCTTAGGACTTCCCCTCTAATGTGTTTCACCCAATCAAGGCTTAGTCGTAGCTGTGAGCCAATCAAAGTGGTGAAGAGAAAAGCCACCACACACCAGTTGGGCCACAAGCATCCAGAGTTATTGTACAAACCATCCACAAACATGACAGAGGCCTTAGGACTGCCTCTCTAACGTGTTTCACCCAATCAAGGCTTAGTCGTAGCTGTGAGCCAATCACAGTGACGGAGAGATAAGCCGCGGCACACCAGTTCGGCCACGGGCATCCATGTTATTAAAACCATCCACAAAACATGACAAATAGTCCACAAACATGGTAAAGACCTTAGCACGATCTCTACGCATTTCACCCAATCAAGGCTTAGTCATAGCTGTGAGCCAATCACAGTGATGGAGAGAAAAGCCTCCACACACCAGTTTGATCAGAGGCATCCATGGATATTGTAAAAACCATCCACAAAACATGACAAAGACGGTCCCTGCTTTCGGACCGGCCCTAACACGTTTCACCCAAGCAGGGCATAACTGTAAGGCAATCACAGTGGTAGAGAGAAAAGCCACCACACACCAGTTTAATCACAGGCATCCATGGGTATTGTATAAATCATTCAAACATGGCAAAGGCGGTCTCTGCCTTTGGACTGCCCCCCTAAAGTGTTTCACCCAATCAAGGCTTAGTCGTAGCTGTGATGGAGAGAAAATCCACCACACCAGTTTGGACACAAGCATCCACGTTACTGTACAAACCATCCACAAATATGGCAAAGACGGTCTGTGCCTTTGGACTGCCCCTACCTACTTTCACCCAATTAAGGCTTAGTCATAGCTGTAAGGCAATCACAGTGGTGGAGAGAAAAGCCCCTGCCTTTGGACCACGCTAACACATTTCACCCAATCAAGGCTTAGTCTTAGCTGTGAAGCAATCACAGTGGTGGAGAGAAAAGCCACCACACACCAATTCGGCCATGGGCATCCATGGGTATTGTACAAACCAACCACAAACATGACAAAGACAGTCCCAACCTTAGTACCACCCCTCTAACACATTTTACCCAATCAGGGCTTCGTTGTAGCTGTCAGCCAATCACAATAGTAGAGAAAAAAGCCATTGCACACCAGTTTGGCCACAAACATCCACAGTTATTGTACAAACCGTCCACAAACATGGCAAAAACAGTCCCCACTTTAGGACCGCCCCAATTAGGGATTAGTTCTACGAGCCTGACCCGCCGCTATAAACGATACCGTCTCCATAGGAGGCTCCCGGCCGAATGACGCGTGACCCGTCTGACAGCTCTTTTATAGGGCGGGGCCACACGTGACGTGGACGGGTGACCCCGCCCCCCTCTGATGCAACGGGGGTTTTGGAATCTTTAACAAAGGGGACCCTCAGATCCCACCCACCCCATGTGAATTGGTAACAGGGTACATTGTACCCCTACCATTTCGCAAAAAAATTGTCAAAATTTTTAAAAACCACAGTAGACAGCTTGGGACAAGTTCTTTATTAAAAAAAAAAGCCGACTCGATCCTGCCTCCATGGGAGGCACCCGCGGAATGATGCTCTCCTGTCTTTTATAGCTAAGGGCATGGCCACCCATCACTTGCGCGGATGACCCCGTCCCTCTCTGATGCAATGGGGAAATGCCGGGGGTTAAATGTATGGGTGACCCCGCCCCCCTCTGACGCAACACAGGTTTCCTGTGATGCAGAGGGGGTGGGGTCACCATTCCACATCATGGGTGGTCCCGCCCTTGGTTATAAAACAGCTGTCAGACGGTTTGCGCATCATTCAGGCCGGGAACATCCTATGGAGGCGGTATCATTCGTAGCGACGGGTCGGACTCGTAGAAGGATTACGGCGCTGGAATTTTATTATTTTTTTTATTAAAGGACTTGTCCCAACTTTCTGTGTGTGTTTTATTTTCCTTTTTTTCTCACTTTTTTGGGTGAAATGGTAGGGGTAAAATGTACCCTGTTACCAATTCACATGGGGGGGGCCGGGATCTGGAGGTCCCCTTTGTTAAAGGGGGCTTCCAGATTCCAATAACCCCCCCGCCCGCAGACCCCCACAACCACCGGGCAAGGGTTGTGGGGATGAGGCCCTTGTCCCCATCCACATGGGGACATCCTCCCCATATTGAGGACCTGTGGCCTGGTACGGTTCAGGAGGGGGGGGGCGCACTCTCGTCCTGCCCTCTTTTCCTGCGACCTGCCAGGTTGCATGCTTGGATGAGGGTCTGGCATGGATTCTTGGGGGGAACCCCACGCCATTATTTTTTAAACTTTGGCGTGGGATTCCCCTTAAAATCCATACCAGACCTGAAGGGTCTGGTATGGATTTTTGGGGGGGAACCCCGCGCTATTTATTTTTATATTTGGCGTAGGGTTCGCCTTAATTTCCATACCAGACCAGAAGGGCCTGGTAATGGAATTTGGAGGGACCCCCACGCATTTTTTTTATCTTGGTTCAGGGGCATGGTATTGGACTGGGGGGGGCTCAATGCCGTTTTGTTCAATGCCTTCATGCGCTACTTTACAGGCATACTATAGACACCCCCCTGGTACGAAATTTAAAGGAATATTTCACTTTTATTGATTCACTTTAAGCCGTGTCGTTCATTCTTAATGGTACCCCAATGTTCCTTGGCAATGCACTTACCACCATAACACTTAGGGCCAGATTCACCAAAGAGATACGACGGCGTATCTCCTGATACGCCGTCGTATCCCTGTTTCTATCTATGCGACTGATTCATAGAATCAATTACGCATAGATATCCAGAAGATCCGACAGGTGTAATTGTTTTACACTGTCGGATCTTAGGATGCAGTACCGTGGCCGCCGCTGGGGGGAGTTCGCGTCGTAAACCAGCGTCGGGTATGCAAATTAGGAGTTACGGCGATTCCCGACGGATTTTCGCGTTCGCTACGTCGCTGCTAGTCTAGTTTCCCGTCGCAAAGTTAGTCGTCGTTTGACCTGCCCTAACTTTACTCAGCAGTCGTATTGCTGTTTAAAGTATGGCCGTCGTTCCCGCGTCGAAATTTAAAATTTAACGTCGTTTGCGTAACACGTCCGGGAATACGGAGGTACGATACGCGCGTCGCCGTTCGAAAAAATGACGTCACGGCGCGCAAAGCACGACGGGAATTGCGAAACTGAGCATGGGCAGTAGGTCTGGCGCGGGAGCGCGCCTAATTTAAATGGCACACACCCATTTGAATTGGCCCGCCTTGCGCCGGAGGCTGCCAGCGTAGTTTTCATTGCAAGTGCTTTGTCAATCAGGCACTTGCGATGAAAACTTGCGGCGGTGTAACGTATCTACGATACGTTACGCCGCCGCACTTCTACCTGAATCTGGCCCTTATGGTGTGCTATGTTGCAAAAAAAAAAAATGCCGCAAGCCAATTTTTTCTTAAGGGTCTATTTTAAAAAAAACACTTGAAGCATTCTCACACAGTCCCCGTAATCTGCCTAATATGTCTGTTTTCTATTTTTTTATCTATTTATTTTCTATTCAACTCCATCTAGTGGCCACAATGTGGTATTTTTCTGAAAAAACCTCACTCCGGAAAATATTACATTATGGCCACTAGATGGAGCCGATGATCATGATGAAATAAAAAATATTAGACAGATTACGACGATCGTTCATGATTCATTGCCTCAAGCATTCGCACCGCAATTTTATTTTTAATAATATTTTATAATTTTATTAATAAAAAAATATATATATATATTTTTAATAAATTGCCCCTGGTGGGAATAGGCCCCAAAAATCAGTGGCCTGGATTCAAGAAGCAATTGCGCCTGTGTAACCATAGGTTACACAGCGCAATTGCTTACTTGCCCCGGCGTAACGAATGCTCCTGATTCAGGAACCTCGTTACGCCGACTGCAGCCTAAGATATGCGCGGCATAAGGCTCTTATGCCCGCATATCTTAGGCTGCATTCTTGCGATGGCCGCTAGGTGGCGTTCCCGTTGTGCTCAGCGTATAGTATGCAAATTGCATACTAACGCCGATTCACAACGTTGCGCGAGCCCTGCGTACGCAGTTTACGTCGTTTCCGTACGGCGGTTTTCGCGTAAGGCTGCCCCTGCTATTAGCAGGCGCAGCCAATGTTACGTATACCCGTCGTTCCCGCGTCGCGAAATTTGAAATTTACGTACTTTGCGTAAGTGATTCGTGAATGGCGCTGGACGCCATTCACGTTCACTTTGAAGCAAATGACGTCCTTGCGACGTCATTTGCCGCAATGCACGTCGGGAAAGTTTCGGGAACGCGCCTAATTTGAATGATTCCCGCCCCCTACGGGATCATTTAAATTGCGCGCGCTTACGCCGGGCATTTTGCCGGCGCGCCCACGCAATTTACGGAGCTTTTGCTCCGTGAATCAAGGGCAGCGCAAAAAAATTGCGGGGGCACAGGGCAAAGACGTTGCCCTGCGCCTCCGTAAAAAAAGCGCAATTGTTACTGAATCCGGGCCATTATTTTTTTTGCAATTTCTATGCCTGCCTTTACACTGAAAGGTCCAGTTCTATTCAGGACACAGTACAATATAAACCATTTTTTTTATTTTATTTTTTGGTCAGTAGCTTGACTTTTTTTTCTACATTTAATCAATTTTGCTTGATAATAGTTATCCATTGATTTGATCATCATAATAAATTGTTCCGTTTTAGAATGTTAAATGTTAGTATTGATGTTTGTCTATGACATTCAGAAGGGGCCCTATCCTTCATGTTGTGTCTGAGTTTCAGACAAGAAGGCTGTGGCCCCCCCCCCCCCATCTCTGATGATAATTATATTCCTTTTTTGTCCTTATGGAGAAATAAAAACCACTTATAAAATGCGCCGTACATATAATCTATTTAACCACTTCCCAGCCCAGGCTTATTCTGGCACTTTGCTCCTACATGTAAAAAATCATCATTTTAATTTTTCTAGAAAATTACTCAGAACCCCCAAATATTATTAGCTAGATTCAGAAACACTTAGGCTGACGTATCAGTAGATACGCCAGCCTAAGTCTGAATCTGCGCCGACGCTAATTTAAGCGTATTCTGGTAACCAGATACGCTTAAATTAGGCTCAGATACGAGCGGCGTAAGTGTCTTACACCGTCGTATCCTAAAGTGTAATTTTTAGGCTGACCGCTAGGTGGCGCTTCCATTGCGGTCGGCGTAGAATATGTAAATCACTAGATACACCTATTCACGAAAGTACGCCCGGCCGACGCAGTACAGATACGCCGTTTACGTAAAGCATTATCAGGCCTAAAGTTATTCCATCAAATAGCTGGAATAGTAATGTTAAGTATGGCCGCCGTTCCCGCGTCGAAATTCGAAAATTTTACGTCGTTTGCGTAAGTCGTCCGTGAATAGGGATTTACGTCATTTACGCCCACGTCGAAACCAATAGGACCGTGCGGCGTACTTTGCCGCAATGCACACTGGGATATGTAGGCGGACGGCGCATGCGCTGTTCCAACAAAAACGTCAATCACGTCAGGTCAACCAAAATTAACATAAAACACGCCCCCTCAGCCTATTTTGAATTAGGCGCGCTTGCGCCCGCCGCATTTACGCTACGCCGCCGTAACTTAGCAGGCAAGTTACTTTGTGAATCATGTACTTGCCTCGCTAACTTACGGCGGCGTAGTGTAAACACGATACACTACACCGCCGCAAAGTTCACCCAATCTGAATCCACCTATATATAAGTTTCTAGGGAATAAAATGGCGGTCGTTGCAACTTTTTACATCGCACGGTATTTGCACAGCGATTTTTCAAACTTCTTAAAAAAAAAAAAAAAGTTTCATTAATAAAAAAATAAAAAAAATATATACATTTCTAGGGAATAAAATGTTGCAACTTTTTATGTCGCATGGTATTTTATTTGCGCAGCGATTTTTTGTTTCATTAGTAAAAAAAAAAATAAGAAAATAAAAATATTATATACGTTTCTAGGGAATAAAATGGCGGTCGTTGCAACTTTTTATGTCGCACGATATTTGCGCAGCGATTTTTTAAATCACGTTTTTTTCTTGAAAAATCAAAAAACGTATTAGTAATAAAAAAAAATTAAAAAAATATTATATACGTTTCTAGGGAATAAAATGGCGGTCGTTGCAACTTTTTATGTCGCTCGGTATTTGGGCAGTGATTTTTCAAACACGTGTTTTTCGGGAAATAGACATGAATAAAAAAATAAAAAAATAAAAACGGTAGACGATAGCCCAATTTTTTTATAAAATGTGAAAGATGATGTTGCGCCGAGCAAATACCCAAAATGTCATGCTTTAAAATTGCGCACGTTCATGGAATGGCGCCAAACTTTGGTACTTCTCCATAGGCAACGCTTACATTTTTTTTTTACAGGTTACCAGTTTAGAGTTACAGAGGAGGTCTAGTGCTAGAATTATTGCTCTCGCTCTGATGTTCCCCGTGATACCTCACATGTGTGGTTTGAACGTTGTTTACATATGCGGGCGTGTCCAATCACGGCCGCATATGCCTCCATGGGATGTGTAGTTCCGCAACAGCTGGAGGGCCGTAGTTTGAGGATCCCTGACCTAAACATTTTAATATCTAGTTATATTTTGAGCATTTAGGAATGCATCCAACAATCTACCGAGCTGGCCAGAACTTGTTCTTGAGGGAGTCTATTCCATGTTTTCACAGCTCCTACTGAAAAAAAGCAGAACACACGATGGCCACTAGAGGGCGCTGACGAACATAGGCAATAAGTATGCTCCTGAGTGCCATCTAGTGGCCGTAATGTGGTATTTTCTGCATTCACGCTGCAGAGACTAGAGCCGGAGAACAATCGATTCCCACAGAACGAATGCAATTTTAAATAAACAAACTAATAAACAAATTTAATAAACAAAGCTATTTTTTTTTATAGATACAATATACAACGCTACAGTGTTTCAAATTGTAATTTTAAAATCGCCCCGGATCGCCCCCAAACCGATGGGAGTCGGGGTGTTTGGACCCGGATGGAAATGCTATAGAACTCTTAAGGCTAGATTCAGCAAGAATTTACGCCGCGTAAATTCAAAGCTGCGCCGGCGTATCTTCTTTCTGTATTCAGAAAGCTAGATACGCCGAAATTAGGCTAAGACCTGACTGGCGTAAGTCTCTTACACCGTCGTATCTTAGGGTGCATATTTACGCTGGCTTCCGTAGTTTTCGGCGTAGAATATGCAAATGACCTAGATACGCCAATTCACAAACGTACGTGCGCCCGGCGGAATTTTTTTACGTCGTTTGCGTAAGGCTTTTTCCGGCGTAACGTTGCTAGGTCCTGCTATATGAGGAGCAACCAATGCTAAGTATGGACGTCGTTCCCGCGTCGAATTTTACATTTTTTACGTCGTTTGCGTAAGTCATTCGCGAATAGGGCTGGACGTAATTTACGTTTACGTAGAAAGCAATGACGATTTGCGGCGGAATTTCGAGCATGCGCACTGGGATTTATTCACAAACGGCGCATAAAACACGCCCACATCATCCCCATTTGAATTAGGTGGGCTTACGCCGGCCCACATACGTTACGCCGTCGTAGCTTAGGGCGCAAGTTCTTTAAGAATACGGAACTTGCGCCCTAATTTACGGCGGCGTAACGTTACGCCCGCACTAAATTACGCAGGGCTATCTGAATCTAGCCCTTATGCTTTTGCTCGCACACGGTTTTTCATTTTGTTGGAGACACGTCCTGTGTTTTTCCCCCCAGCTGAGCTCCGGGATCCGCAGCCAATTCAATTTGCGTTTGGCGGTCCCGGTGGCCCCGACGTTGGCCGGCTGAAATGCCAGGTATAAATATGGGAGGCCAAGTGTAATGAGCTTACTGGTGCTCCGGCTGCACCTGGGGGAGGTGTCAGGGTTTTTTTTTCCTGGGCTGCCATCCATCTATCAGGAAAGAAAGATTAGACCCCCGGCTCGGCATTACTAATTTGATTGGAGGGTTTGCTTTGGCCCCGCGCTGAATATTTCATACACATCATTACATGATGACGGATTTATTGTATGGCCCTTAAAGTGCAGCTACATTGGGAGAACACCTCCTTTATACTCCATACATGTTCCTGTTACCATGTTGAAAATATATATATATATATTGCAACACCTCCAAAACTGGATGTACAGTATCTCACAAAAGTAAGTACACCCCTCACATTTTCTTTTCATGTGACGACACTGAAGAAATGACAGTTTGGGCCAGATTCTTGTAGAATCTGCGGCGGCGTAGCGCAAGCCATTTACACTACGCCGCCGCAAATTACTGGAGCAAGTGCCGTATACTCCAAGCACTTGCTCCGTAATTTGCGGCGGTGTAGTGTAATTGGCCCGGCGTAAGGCCGCGTAATTCAAAGGGGGCGGCTTGTATTTAAATTAAGCGCGCCTCCGCGCCGATCGAACTGCACATGCGCCGGGCAGAAAAATAGCCCAGTGCGCATGCTCCAGCTCACGACGGAAAACGTCAATGACGCCGACGTGAGCGTCATTGACGTAAAGTCGTATTCGCGAACGACTTACGAAAACGACGTAAACGACGGAAAAAGCCGACGCTGACCCGATGCCATACTTAACATGGCATACGACGGACCTACGTAAACTTACCCCTCATTATAGAAGGGGCAAGTTTACGCTTACGGAAATGTCGTAAATTCACTGCGTCGTCCGCGCGTACGTTCGGGAATCTCGCGTAACTAGCTAATTTGCATAGACGACGGGGAAAACGACGATGCGACACCTAGCGGCGGGAAAAAAAATTGTCCCAGATTCAGCATAGCTTGCGCTTTATTTGCGCGGGCACAGGGCAACGATTTTACCCTGCGCCCACGCAAATATTTTGCGCTGCCCTCGATTCACAGAGCAGTAGCTCCGTGACTTGCGAGGGCGCGCCGGCAAATTTGCCCGGCGTAAATGCGCGCAAGTTAAATGATCCCGCCTATTTAAATTAGGCACGCTCCCGCGCCGAGCGTACAGCGCATGCTCCGTCGGGAAACTTTCCCGACGTGCATTGCGGCAAATGACGTCGCAGTGAACATGAATGGCGTCCAGCGCCATTCACGAAGCACTTACGCAAACGACGTAACATTTGAACGTCGCGACGCGGGAGCGGCGGTATACTTTAGCACAGGCTGCCCCTGCTATTAGAAAGGGCAGCCTTGCGCTAAAGTAGCCGTACGGAAACTCTGTGCCTGGCTTGCGCGGGTCCCGCGCAAGATTGTGAATCAGTGGTAGTATGCAATTTGCATACTACACGCTGATACACAATGGGAGCGCCCCCTAGCGGCCCCCGCAAGAATGCAGCCTAAAATCTGCGAGGCATAAGAGCCTTATGCCGCGCAGATTTTAGGCTGCAGCCGGTGTAACAAGGTTCCTGAATCAGGAGCACTCGTTACACCGGAGCAAGTAAGCAATTGCGCCGTGTAACTCATGGTTACACGGGCGCAATTGCTTCTTGAATCTGGGCCATTGCATATAAGATCTGACAGCGTAAGAGCCTTACGCCTGTCAGATCTAATGGGTATCTATGCGTAACTGATTCTAAGAATCAGTCGCATAGATACCCTGGGCCAGATTAGGACTTACGACGGCGCAAATGGTGTTGCGCCGTCGTAACGCCTTTGAGAATCTGGCCCTTTGTATCTACAATGTTGTGTAGTGAGTGTACAGCTTGTATAACAGTGTACATTTGCTATCTCTCCCCTCAAAATAACACAACACGCAGCCATTAATGTCTAAACCGCTGGCAACAAAAGTGAGTACACCCCCTAAGTGAAAATGTCCAAATTGGGCCCAGAGTGTCAATATTTTGTGTGGCCGCCATTATTTTCCAGCACTGCCTTAACCCTCTTGGGCATGGAGGTCACCAGAGCTTCACAGGTTGTCACTGGAGTCCTCTTCCCCTCCTCCATGATGACATCACAGAGCTGGTGGATGTTGGAGACCTTGCGCTCCTCCCCCTTCCGTTTGAGGATCCCCCACAGATGATCAATAGGGTTTAGGTCTGGAGACATGCTTGGCCAGTCCATCACCTTTACCCTCAGCTTCTTTAGCAAGGCAGTGGTGGTCTTGGAGGTGTGTTTGGGGTCGTTATCATGTTGGAATACTACCCTGCAGCCCAGTCTCTGAAGGGAGGGGATCATGCTCTGCTTCAGTATGTCACAGTACATGTCGGCATTCATGGTTTCCTAAATGATCTGTAGCTCCCCACCGCCAGCACTCATGCAGCCCCAGACCATGACACCCCCACCACCATGCCTGACTGTAGGGAAGACACACTTGTCTTTGTCCTCCTCACCTGGTTGCCGCCACACACGCCTGACACCATCTGACACCAAATACGTTTATCTTGGTCTCATCAGACCACAGGACACGGTTCCAGTAATCCATGTCCTCAGTCTGCTTGTCTTCAGCAAACTGTTTGCGGCTCTTTCTTGTGCATCATCTTTAGAAGAGGCTTCCTTCTGGGACGACAGCCATGCAGACCAATTTGATGCAGTGTGCGGCGTATGGTCTTAGCACTGATAGGCTGACCCTTCCCCCACCCCTTCAACCTCTGCAGCAATGCTGGCAGCACTCATACGTCTATTTCCCAAAGACAACCTCTGGATATGACGTGGAGCACGTGACCTCAACTTCTTTGGCGGACCATGGCGAGGCCTGTTCTGAGGGGAATCCGTCCTGTTATACCGCTGGATGGTCTTGGCCACCTCAGGTTCAGAGTCTTGGCGATCTTCTTATAGCCTCGGCCATCTTTATGTAGAGACACAATTCTTTACTTTTCAGATCCTCAGAGAGTTCTTTGCCATGAGGGGCCATGTTGTACTTCCAGTGACCAGTATGAGAGAGTGAGAGCGATAACACCAAATTTAACACACCTGCTCCCCATTCACACCTGAGACCTTGTAACACTAACGAGTCACATGACAATTGGGCCCAATTTGGACATTTTCACTTATGCCTTGTACACATGATCGGAATTTCCGATGGAAAAAGTCAGACGGAATTTTTTCTATCCAAAATTTTTTCTATCGTCTGTATGGAACTCCGACGGAGAAAAAAACATGCATGCTCAGAATCAAGTCAACGCATGCTCAGAAGCATTGAACTTCATTTTTCCCGGCTCGTCGTAGTGTTGTACATCATCGCGTTTTCGGAATTTGGTGTGACAGTGTGTATGCAAGACAGCTTGAATGGAATTCCGTCACAAAAATCCGTCTGAATTTATCCCGACAGAAATTCCGATCGCGTGTACGGGGCATTAGGGGGTGTACTCACTTTTGTTGCCAGCGGTTTAGACGTTAATGGATGTGTGTTGAGTTATTTTGAGGGATCAACATATTTACACTGTTATATAAGCTGTACACTCACTACACAACATTGTAGATACAAGGGGGCAGATCCACAAAGATCTGCCCCGGCGCATTGTATCCGAGATACGCTACACCACCATACCTTACCTGGCTTTAAATCGAATCCTGGAAGAATTTGCACCTTAAGTTACGGCAGCGTAGTGTATCTCAAGCGGCGTAACGGTGCGGAATTCAAATCGGCGATTAGGGGGCGTGTTTCATTTAAATGAAGCGCGTCCCCGCGCCGAATGAACTGCGCATGTGCCATCTCTAAATTTCCCGCCGTGCATTGCGCTAAATGACGTTGCAAGGACTTCATTTTTTTAACATAGACGTGAATTACGTCCATCCCGATTCATGGACGACTTACGCAAAAAAAAAAGCTAATTAGCATACCCGACACGGAAAACGACGAGAACTCCACCCAGCGGACGCCAAAGTATTGCATCTAAGATCCGAAGGCGTACGAAGCCGTACACCTGTCGGATCTAACCCAGATGCCTCGTATCTTGGTTTGAGGATTTAAACCAAAGATACGACGCGGGAAATTTGAAAGTACGCCGGCGTATCAGTAGATACGCCGGCGTACTCGCTCTGTGGATCTGCCCCAAAGTGTCATTTCTTCAGAGTTCTCACATGAAAAGATAGAAGATAAAATAATTACAAAAATGTGAGGGGCGTACTTACTTTTGTGAGATACTGTAGTTTATATATTGCTGACAGTACACACATGTATTAGTAATGGAAATAGCTTGCTTGGGACAGCTTGCCTACCAGGCATGGGGAAGAAGGGAGGGGTCCATCTAAGGATTACACTGATTATCCCCAACATGCAGGTAAACAAGAATATGCCATCTTGGAAATACAGTAATACATGTTGTAGTTACACTGGATTGCCACTAGATGTCAATGCAAATATTTACAAAAAATGTGAGGGGTTTACTTACAGAGGCGGCTCTAGGCATTCTGAGGCCTTAGGCAAAACTTGACATGGGGCCCCACTCACGCCCATGATGGGAAAAATACTTCAAGGACAAGAGTCTCTTCCCCACAACCCTGGCCAGTGGTTGTGGGGGGTCTGTGGGCAGAAGGCTTATCGGAATCTGGAAGCCTCCTTTAACAAGGCAGCCCCCAGATCCTGCTCTTTAATAACTAATGGGCGGGGGCCACCCGGTGATGTCACCTGGTGAACCCGCCCCTTATGATGACATTGACCGAGGGCATGCTGGGTTGACGTCACAAGGGTTGGCGACACTGGTTGTTAGGGACTCTGGCGGCCCCCGCTCCTGAGTCAGGGCGCCTGAGCACAGCGGAGTTAAAGTGTCACTAAAGGAAAAAATGAATGTTTTTGCTGAAGTGACTGTTTACAGGGTATAGAGACATATGGCCAGATTCACGTACGGCGGCTTTGTGCGGGCGTAGCGTATGTAATTTACGTTACGCCGCCGCAAGTTAGAGAGGCAAGTGCTGTATTCACAAAGCACTTGCGTCCTAAGTTACAGCGGCGTAGCGTAAATGTGCCGGCGTAAGCGCGCCTAATTCAAATTGTGAAGAGGTGGGCGTGTTTTATGCAAATAAAGCATGACCCCACGTAAATGACGTTTTGAACGAACGGCGCATGCGCCGTCCGTGGACGTATCCCAGTGCGCATGCTCCAAATCACGTCGCAAATAGTCAATTCTTTCGACGTGAACGGAACCTTACGCCCAGCCCTATTCTGAATCGACTTACGCATACGACGTGAAATTCGACGGCGGTTCCGACGTCCATACTTAACATTGGCTGCACTATCTTTTTGGTGGTTTATCTTTACGCCTGAAAACGCCTTACGTAAACGGCGTATCTTTACTGCGACGGGCGAGCGTACGTTCGTGAATAGGCGTATCTCGCTGATTTATGCATTCTAGGCGTAAATCAGCGTAGATACGACGGCGTAGGAAGACTTACGCCGCTCGTATCTTAGCAACATTTAAGCGTATCTCAGTTTGAGCATACGCTTAAATGTAGGACGGTGCGGATTCAGAGTTACGACGGCGTAACTAGACCTGAATCTGGCTAATAATAGTTAACTGATTCCTTTTAAAAATGATTCAAAATAGATAAAAACCAATCATATAATGTGCCTGCAGTTTAGTTTCATTTTTGCATGATGTTTCCTGGTTCTCTGATGTACAGAGCCAGAGAGCCAATAGAGGGCAGTGATGGATTGTAAAACGAAACTGGATTGGTGCTGAGGGGTTTTAGACACACCTCCTTGATTAGTCACCACAGTGAGAAATCTCCCAGTACTGTGGTGATCAGGAAACTGACAACCAGGAAGTGTCCTGAACAGAGAGGAATTACAGCAACATCAAAGCAAAAACGAACAATGAGGACATGAAACCAGGACTGCAGTAAGGTAAAGGAAGCTATTTAGCTTAAAAAAAAATCCTTTAGTGACCCTTTAAGTTCCCCTGTCCCTCAAAACTGGGGTAATGCATTAGGCAAGTTAGGTGGTCACAAGGCCCCCTGTGAGTGAGAGGCCTTAGGCGACCGCCTAATTTGCCTAATTAAAGAGCCGCCTCTGTGTACTCACTTTTGTGAGATACTCAATATGTAGCATCAGCCACATGCAGTATATACAGTGCCGTGTTCTGGCAGCGGCACGGGTACTTCCTGCCCCCAGAACAAAAATCTAATTCCAGGTTTCATTTCACTTTAACCACTTAAGGACCGCCTCCTGCACATATACGTCGGCAGAATGGCACGGCTGGGCACAAGCACGTACAGGTACGTCCTCTGCTAGTGCCCAGCCCGCGACCCGGTCCGAAGCTCCATGACCGTGACTGTGGGACCCGCGGACCCGATCGCTGCTGGAGTCCCGCGATCGGTCCCCAGAGCTGAAGAACGGGGAGAGCTGAGTGCAAACACACCTTCTCCGTTCTTCACTGTGGCACCGTCATTGATCGTGTGATCCCTTTTATAGGGAAACACAATCAATGACATCACACCTACAGCCACACCCCCCTACAGTTAGAAACACAAATGAGGTTGCACTTAACCCCTTCAGAGCCCCCTAGTGGTTAACTCCCAAACTGCAATTGTAATTTTCACAGTAATCAGTGCATTTTTAATGCATTTTTTGCTGTGAAAATGACAATGGTCCCAAAAATGTGTCAAAATTGTCCGAAGTGTCCGCCACAATGTCGCAGTCATGAAAAAAATCACTAATCGCCGCCATTAGTAGTAAAAAATAAATAATAAAAATGCAATAAAACTATCCCCTATTTTGTAAACGCTATAAATTTTGCGCAAACCAATCGATAAGCGCTTATTGCGATTTTTTTTTACAAAAATAGGTAGAAGAACACGTATCGGCCTAAACTGAGGAAAACATTTTGTTTTATATCTTTTTGGGGGAAATTTATTATAGCAAAAAGTAAAAAATATAGATTTTTTTCAAAATTGTCGCTCTATTTTTGTTTATAGCGCAAACAATAAAAACCGCAGAGGTGATCAAATACCACCAAAAGAAAGCTCTATTTGTGGGGAAAAAAAGGACGCCAATTTTGTTTGGGAGCCACGTCGCACGACCGCGCAATTGTCAGTTAAAGCGACGCAGTGCCGAATCGAAAAAACTGGCCCGGTCTTTTACCTGCATAACGGTCCGGGTCTTAAGTGGTTAAATAAATCATTTGAGCCAAGCTGGCCAAAATAAGCTTCCCTTTGCCCAAAATGTGCCCTCTGTCATCATCAGCTACATACTGTAGTGAAATGAAACTTGGAGTTAGGTTTTAATCATGGAGGACAGTATTTGGGAGAGAGAGACCTTATAAGAGGAAGTGACTGAAGGACGTTCATGGCAGGATCAACAGGAATCATTTGTACAAAAGCTGCAGATTGCAATATTAAAAAGATAAGAAAAATATTATACAAGATGTTGGAGGTTTGGGTTTTGCACATCTTCTAAATTGTAGCGACGCCCACACTTGTTCTTTTCGTTTTTTTTGTCTAATAGCAGTCTAGTACTTCTTGTCATTTCGTTTTTGAGGCTTTTTAACTTTTTATGTTTTCAGTACCTCAAATTGTTTGTACCTTGTTTATTATACTTATATATATATATAAAAAAATTTATCAAATATTACACAGAGTTTTTCTCTACAAGTAACTCTTTCTTGTTATAACTTTGTCTGTATCAGATATAAAGCCCAAGGGGGTGTTCCCGGAAAGGTCCAGCGATCACGTGACCACTGTGATTGGCTGTCACGGTGGTCATATGATCGGGAGGCGGTCCCTATTGGCTACTCATTGTGGGCCAGATTCACAAAAGAGATACGATGGCGTATCTGTGTGATCCGCCCGTCCTAACTATGCGGCAGATTCATAGAACCAGTTACGCATAGATCTCCCTAAGATCCGACAGGTGTAATTGACTTACACCGTCGGATCTTAGGCTGCAACTCTAGGCCGGCCGCTAGGTGGCGATTCCATAGCGGTCGGCGTAGAGTATGCAAATGACTAGTTACGGCCATTCACGAACATCCGCGTTACCCGTCGCTCTAACTTTACGTCGTTTCTGTCGAGCTACGCTGCGTAAAATTAGGGCTGAGCCCTAGGTGTTCTAAGCAATGTTAAGTATTTCCCGCGTCGAAATTTAAAAAATCACGTCGTTTGCGTAAGTCGTACGTTAACGTCTAAACAAATGATGTCCGTGCGACGTCATTTAGCGCAATGCACGTCGGGTAATTTTCCTGCCGGAGCATGCGCAGTACGTTCGGCGCGGGAACGCGCCTAATTTAAATGGTCCCCGCCCCATTTGAATAAGGCGGGCTTGCGCCGAGCGGATTTACGTTACACCGCCGCAAGTTTACAGGTAAGAGCTTTGTGAATCAGGCACTTACGCTGTAAACCTGCGGCGGTGTAACGTAAATGGGATACGTTACGCCGCCGCGGAGTAACGTAATTCTACCTGAATCTGGCCCAAAGAACCCAAAAAAAAGAGAGGCTGTTGTCTGACCAGGTCCAGTATAAATGAAAAAAAAGAAATGCTTCTGTAACCTTCAGGGACCATTTAAAGCCTATTACACCCTTAAAAAAAAGCTGTCAATTTCACTCTTCACTAGTCCAGGGAAAATCCCAAGTTAGCGCGAAGGCATAAATTAAAAACAAAAAAAACAATGGGCCAGATTCATAAAGAATTGCGGCGGCGTAACGCATGTCCTTTACGTTACTCCGCCGCAAGTTTTCCTCGTAAGTGCTTGATTCACAAAGCACTTGCGTGTAAACTTGCGGCGGCGTAGCCTAAAGCCGTCCGGCGCAATCGCGCTTAATTCAAATGGGGCGGGGACCATTTAAATTAGGCACGTTCCCGCACCGAACGTACTGCGCATGCTCCGTTTTGACATTTCCCGCCGTGTTTTGCGCAAAATGACGTCGCCCCGACGTAATGTTTTGAATGGCGACGTGCGTAACGTACTTTCGTATTCCCGGACGACTTACGCAAAAAAAAAATTTGAAATGCGACGCGAGAACGACGGCCAGACTTTAACATGGGCTGTCTATTGTTACACCACCTCAATAGCAGCGGTAACTTTGCGACGCGAAAAGCCGACTAGCGACGACGTAACGAACGCGCGTACCTTCGTGGATCGCTGTAAACAGCTAATTAGCATACCCGACGTGGAAAACGACGCAAACTCCACCCAGCGGCGGCCGAAGTATTGCAGCCTAAGATCCGAAGGCGTACGAAGTCGTACGCCTGTGGGATCTTAGCCAAATGCCGTCGTATCTTGTTTGTGAATTACAAATAAAGATACGGCGCAGCAAATTTGAAAGTACGCCGGAGTATCAGCAGATACTCCGGCGTACTTATTCTGTGAATCTGGCCCAATGAGTATATTTTTTCCTAATTATTATGACATTTTTACCTCTGTCTGTTTTTTTTTTGTTTTTCAGTAAAAAAAAATGAGTAATTCTGCTTTTAATTTTCTCACCTATTTTTTTTCCTCCAGCAAAATGATTAAAAAAGTAATATTTTTTTCTACAAATAAAATTAAAATTTTGCTTTTTTTTTCCTGCCGTAAAAAAGAACCCAAAAAAAAGGAGAGGCTGTTTTACCATGTCCAGTATAAATGAAAAAAAAGAAATGCTTCTGTAACCTTCAGGGACCATTTAAAGCCTATTACACCCTTAAAAAAAGCTGTCAATTTCACTCTTCGCTAGTCCAGGGAAAATCCCAAGCTGGCGTTTCAGCGTTCTCGTGTGTAGCCATCAGCGTCTCTCCGTGATTCCATGCCCTCCCCTGATAATTAGAAAATATTGTTTTTATGCATGGTCTATGACAAATGCATTTCCCGTAGAGGGAGGCGGCACATCACCAGAGGCCAAAAGCCTGGACGCCGTTTGCAGGTCTCGTTCAGCACCGAGAAAATTAAATAAAAAAGTCTAAGTAATGAAAACGGAGTGGACTTCAGATTAATGGCAAGGCTGCCAGGATTGGATTAGCATTTTATGGAATGATTTTAGTTGTGGTATTTAATTTTCAATAAAAAAATGGAAGCTGTATGCAGATGACGCTCTAGAGAGACTATTTATATTGTTAATCATTTATATTAATTAGTATATCTCTGTTTCATTTTTGGTCCTGGATATAAGGATAAATGGGAGACCGGTTGATGCAGTGTTTATGAGGTTTTTTTTGTTTTTTTTTGCAAACAATTTATGCATCTCCAAGTTAGCACATTAAAAATTCATGCAAGGATTAAAGAAGGCTTAATGCGCGTCTTAAAATACCACAGATATAAAATGAATCAAAGAGACACATTTTGCCAAACAGCATATACCTTTGTTTCTTGTAAAGGCAGATCCTCCATGCAAAATATAGATTTTTTTAAAATGTAAATTAAATAATTTTTTTACATATTTAAAAAAAATATATATATATATATATTCATATGTGTGTGTGTGTGTGTGTGTGTGTGTGTGTATATATATATATATATATATATATATATATATATATATATATTTTTTTTTTTTAAATATGTAAAAAAAAATATTGTTTTACATTTAAAAATAATCTATATTTTGTGTGGAGGATCTGCCTTTACAAGAACTAAAGGGCCAGATTCACATACCTTTGCGGCGGCGTAACGTATCGTCTATACGTTACACCGCCGCAAGTTTTCAGCGCAAGTGCCTGATTCACCAAGCACTTGCATGTAAACTTATGGAGGTGTAACGTAAAGGCATCCGGCGCAAGCCCGCCCAATTCAAATGGGGCGTGTACCATTTAAATTAGGCGCGCTCCCGCGCCGGACGTACTGCGCATGCTCCGTTTTGAAATTCCCGCCGTGCTTTGCACGAAGTGACGTCATTTTTTTGAATGGCGACGCGCGTAACGTACTTTCCTATTACCGGACGTCTTACGCAAAAAAAATAAAAATTTGAAATTCGACCCGGGAACGAAGGCCATACTTTAACATGGCTCATCTAAAGTTAAGCCATGTTAAAGCAGGCTTAACTTTGCGACGGGAAAAAATTACTAGCGACGACGTAACGAACGCGAAAACCGTCGTGGATCGCCGTAAAAGCTCATTTGCATACCCGACGCTGGAAAACGACGCAAACTCCACCCAGCGGCGGCCGAAGTATTGCATCCTAAGATCCGACGGTGTAAGTCAACACAACACCTGTCGGATCTTAGGGAGATCTATGCGTAACTGATTCTATGAATCAGTCGCATAGATGCTCCCAGAGATACGACGGCGTATCAGGAGATACGCCGTCGTATCTCTTCTGTGAATCTGGCCCAAAATATGCTACACCAACCACTAAAAAATAATAATAATAAAAATTCTGTCTGTTGATATGTATACCCTACAAGAGGGGTCACCAACAGGAGGAAGGAGGTCCTAAATCCCCTATATAGATCCTTATATCACTAGAGGGATCACCAGCAGGAAGAAGGAGGTCCTGATTCCTCTATATAAATCTTTATATCACTAGAGGGGTCTCCAGTATAGGGAAGGAGGTTCTCATCCCCCTATATAGATCTTTAGATCACTACAGAGATCACCGGCAGGAAGAAGGAGGTCCCGATTTCTCTAGGTGGTCCTAAATCCTCTATAGATCTTTATATCCCTACATGGACTAGCAGGAGGAAGGAGGTCCTGATTCCTCTATATAGATCTTTATATCACTAGAGGGGTCACCAGCAGGAGGAAGGAGGGCTTGATTCCTCTATATAGAGCTTTATATCACTAGAGGGGTCTCCAGTATAAAGAAGGAGGTCCTGATTCCTCTATATAGATCTTTAGATCACTACAGAGTTCACCGGCAGGAAGAAGGAGGTCCTGATTCCTCTAGGTGGTCCTAAATCCTCTATAGATCTTTATATCCCTACATGGACTAGCAGAAGGAAGGAGGTCCTGATTCCCCTATATAGATCTTTATATCACTAGAGGGGTCAACAGCAGGAGGAAGGAGGTCCCGATTCCTCTATATAAATCTTTAGATCACTAGAGGGGTCACCAGCAGGAGGAAGGAGGTCCTGATTCCTCTATATAGATCTTTATATCACTAGAGGGGTCACCAGCAGGAGGAAGGAGGTCCTGATTCCTCTATATAGATCTTTATATCACTAGAGGGGCCACCAGCAGGAGGAAGGAGGGCTTGATTCCTTTATATAGAGCTTGATTACTAGAGACATTACCCGCAGCAGAGAGGAGGTCCCGATTCCTCTATATAAATCTTTAGATCACTAGAGGGGTCACCAGCAGGAGGAAGGGGGTCCTGATTCCTCTATATAGATCTTTATATCACTAGAAGGGTCACCAGCAGGAGGAGGGTGGTCCTGATTCCTCTATATAGATCTTTATATCACTAGAGGGGTCACCAGCAGGAGGACGGAGGTCCAAATTCCTCTATAGAGATCTTTATATCACTAGAGGGATCACCAGCAGGAGGAAGGAGGTCCTGATTCCCCTATTTAGATCTTTATATCACTAGAGGGGTCACCAGCAGGAGGATGGAGGTCCCGATTCCTCTATATAGATCTTTAGATCACTAGAGAGATCACCGGCAGGAAGAAAGGAGGTCCTGATTTCTCTAGGAGGTCCTAAATCCTCTATATAGATCTTTATATCCCTACAGGGATCACCAGCAGGAGGAAGGAGGTCCTGATTCCTCTATATAGATCTTTATATCATTAGAGGGATCTACAGCAGGAGGAAGGAGGTCCTGAATCCCTACATATTTCTTTAGTTATCACTAGAGGGGTCACCATCTAGAGAATAATCCTCTCTATGGGTCTAATATGATTATTTCCTTTGATCGTCAGCTCCATCTAGTGGCTGTAATGTGGTATTTACCCAGAATACCCAAATTCAGGAAAATACCACATTAGACACATTATTGGATTTTTTTTGCAAAGGCTTCTGTGAATGCTGAGAAATTTGCACGGGAATTTTCTTGTTTCTTTTATAAATAGACAAATTAAAGTACTGAAATAGCCACAGGAGGGCGCTGTGAATACATATTAGACAAGAGCTAAGAGAGCGAATGGCCATTTCTCTTTTTTTAATAATGAACTGTGTGTAATGAAGTGTACTGTAGGTACAGAGGTAGAACGCAGTACACATAAACTGAAAAGATCATCTAAAGCAAGTATAATTTAGCAAGCCACAACCTTTTTAGGTTTCATACAGGAGAATAAGAAATAACCGGAGCTCTTTAATTAAAAAAGACACGGCTCAGTAGTTGCTGCCCTAATGGAACAACAAATACAGAGATGAAAAAAAAAAGACATAAAGAGTACAGTTAAACCATTATATAGACATATTTTGCATCCTGTGTTCACTGCGTTCTTTTTCAGTGCCGATTTGGAACAGGAAGAACCGCGTGCCTAAAAAACTGAACTTCGGAGGAAATCTAAAAAGTTACCTTTGCCAGTGGGGCTCCCCTAACCCTCCAAGGGTTAAATGCTCGTTTTGGTTTAGGGAACCCATTAAAAACCACCATGCAACCGCTTTCCCAAATGAACCCCTCATTTGAGAAAGCTGCCGACATTGCGGGCACCATGGACACCATGTCAATTGTTTCATTAAGTCCAAATGAGGTAAACGTTTTGAGATGGTAAATCCATCACGTTTCCATCCCGTCTCACATGACAACGTCATGTGAGACGGGATGGAAACGTGATGAATTTACCATCTCAAAACGTTTACCCCATTTGGACTTAATGAAACAATTGACATCCCATTCGACATTACCAATAGCTAAGAGTCTGGTCTTTGAAGCGGAGGTCCCACTTAAAAAAAATATCAAAAGCCAGCAGCTAATAAATAGACACTTAACTGTCCGTGGTGCCCGCAAGGTCGGCACCCGAAGCCAAGCGATCGTTCAGCTCTCGGCTGCCCCCGCCGCCATCTTCGGTGAGGGAATCAGGAAATGAAGCGTTGCGGATTCACTTCCCGGTTCCCTACTGAGCATGTGCGAGCCGTGCTGCGCAGCTTCACTGGTTCCCGCAGTGTTCTGGGAGCTATGTGTCTCCCAGAAGACAGCGGGGTACAGAGTAGGTGCCGGAAGTGGCGTAGATCACAGAGGTGATCTATGCCAGGACGTGGGAGCAAATTCCTGTATTAAACAGGTATCTGCTCCCCCCTCCCCCTGAAAGGTGCCAAATGTGACACCGGAGGGGGGAGGGTTCCAAAAAGTGGAAGTTCCATTTTTGGGTGCAACTCCACTTCAACTCCTATATCCTTCCTATATTATGTGATTATTATTTTTTCACTGTTATATTCTAGAGTGGGTACTCCAGTTTTGTGCATTTATATACACTCTATTGTCAAAAGTATTGGGACACCTGTCTTTATAAGCACATGAACTTTAATGGCATCCCAGTCTTAGTCCGTAGGGTTGAATATTGAGTTGTCCCACCTTTTGCAGCCATAACAGCTTCAGTTCTTCTGGGAAGGCCGTCCACAAGGTTTAGGATTGTGTCTATGGGATTGTTCTTCTTCTAGGACCATTTTTTGGGGACCCCTGAAGCCAGAAGGAACTTTAAACCTCATGGCGGGACAGTTTTATGCTGGCGGTGAGCCAAAACTTTGTCACATCAGAAGTTTATGGACTATTTTTTCTGTCTGTTTTGAGGAAATAAAAACTGCTTGGACCGTATGTCTGCTTTTTCATCCATTCATTTGCGGATGAAAAAGGGACATACATGGGTCCCTATGAGATTGCGGGTGTCAGCGGATGAACATCCGCTGACACCCGATCTCGTCCGCCTCCGCAATGATCCGATTCTGCAGACGGAAGAAAACACTATTTTTCCTTCTGTCTGCGGATCAGATGAACACAGACATACGGTCCATGTTCATGCAATCCCCCCATAGGAGAGAGTGGAGAAAAGACAGGGCGGTCCCTGCACAGTGTGTGGGGGTCCACCCTGTCATCCGACGGCTCAGCGGGGATCAACGGAGCGATCCCCGCTGAGCATACGGAGGCGGATCATTACTGATCCGCCTCCATGTGAAAGGGGCCTTTCTTTTACACACACTCAGGACGTCAGTGCGAGAGGCGCCGAGACTGCCCAAAGATACACAAGTGTACTGCGCTCGGTATATGCCGGCGCAGTATTCAAACTCGTGGGGGGAAAGCGGGTATCGGCGTATACCGCGCACCCACGATTTTGCCCTGATTTTCAGGGCAAAATAGTGCGCGGTATACGCCGATAAATACAGTTATATATATATATATATACATACACACACATTTATTTATTTTTTACATTTTGTATATATATATATATATATATCTATATATATCTATATATATCTATATATATATATATATATATATATATATATATATATATATATATATATATATACATATACACACACACACATTTATTTATTTTTTAAAAATTCAAAAAATAAATAAATGTATATACTGTATATATATACAAAATGTAAAAAATAAATAAATGTATACATTTTTTTTTACATTTTGGGTGTATATATATATATATATATATATATATATATATATATATATATATATATATATATATATATATATATATATATATATATATACACACACACACACACACAAAATTGAAAAATTATACATACATATTTTTTACATTTATAAATTTTTTAAATTTAGTAAAAAAAAATAGAAAAATAAATTCATAAAAAATTATATAATTTTTTTTTTATTGAAATTTTATTTTAAATGAGAGAGAGAAGAAAAAGATTGTTTTTTTTTATAATATATATATTATAAAAAAAACAAAAAAAAAAAACAATCTATTTTCTCTTCTCTCTTCTTTAAATTCTCAGTGCAGACCGTTGCCGATGAACTCTCGGTTCCATTATATCATCAGACTCCAGCAGATAATATAAATACTCCTTAGTATATCTCAGGAACAATGTGATCCATAATAGTTTAATTAATACAGTTGAATTTCAAGAAGCACTTACCGTACATTTTCAGAATGCTAACCACTCCTTTTCCTTGTGGCTCATTAGATCCGCCAACACATTTATTGCTCCGATTTTTTTTTTTTTTTTACACCTTATCAACATCAAAGGGAAATGGAAAGACCCCACTACATGTTCAATTTATAAATCAATTTCTTTAAATAATATGGATCTCAGATTTGTAGTTAAGGCAGCAACTCCGATAGTTATTATTGAAGAAGCATTGGGTGGTGTGATTATCAACCGCTCTGTCAAAACTTGAATTCGGTTATAATTACATTATTAGGATCATGAATTTTTATCGTATAGTATTAATCTGTCTAAATTTAACAACAAAATCATAAAAAATGAAAAACCAATAATATGGACTGAAACCCCCCTCTATTCACTCAAAATAAATATACAAAAAATTAATAAAAAAATATCGAACCATGAGCCGCAAATTACAGAAAGCTCAAAATTTAAGAACAAAACCATAAAAAAAAAAAAAAACACAACAATATGGATTGAAACTCAAAATAAATATAACATCGGCGGCAATTGATGGGGCACAGCAGCAGCAATTGATGGGGCGCAGCGGCGGCAATTGATGGGGCACAGCAGCAGCAATTGATGGGGCACAGTAGCAGCAGTTGATGGGCAATTAGCGGCAATTGATGAGCACACTGGCAGCAATTGATGGGGCACAGTAGCGCCAATTGATAGGCACAGTGGCAGCAATTGATGGGGCACAGTAGTGGCAGTTGATGTGCAATTTGCGGCAATTGATGGGCACACTGGCAGCAATTGATGGGGCACAGTAGCGCTGATTGATAGGCACAGTGGCAGCAATTAATTGGGCACAGTAGCGGCAATTGATGGGGTGCAGTGGCAGCAATTGATGGGCACAGTGGCGGCAATTGATGGGGCACAGTAGTGGCAGTTGATGTGCAATTAGCGGCAATTGATGGGCACACTGGCAGCAATTGATGGGGCACAGTAGCGCCGATTGATAGGCACAGTGGCAGCAACTAATTGGGCACAGTAGCGGCAATTGATGGGCACAGTGGCGGCAATTGATGGGCACAGTGGCTGCGTTTGATGGCACAGTGGCTGCGTTTGATGGCACAGTGGCTGCAATTTATGGGGTGCAGTGGCAGCAATTGATGGGCACAGTGGCAGCAATTGATGGGGCACAGTAGTGGCAGTTGATGTGCATTTAGTGGCAATTTATGGGCACACTGGCAGCAATTGATGGGGCACAGTAGCGCCAATTGATAGGCACAGTGGCAGCAATTAATTGGGCACAGTAGCGGCAATTGATGGGGTGCAGTGGCAGCAATTGATGGGCACAGTGGCGGCAATTGATGGGCACAGTGGCTGCGTTTGATGGCACAGTGGCTGCGTTTGATGGCACATTGGCTGCAATTTATGGGGCATAGTAGCAGCAATTAATTGGGCACACTAGCAGCAATTGATGGGGTGCAGTGGCAGCAGTTGATGGGCAATTAGCTGCAATTGATGGGCACACTGGCAGCAATTGATAGGCACACTGGCAGCACTTGATGGGGCACAGTAGCAGCAATTAATTGGGCACAGTAGCGCCAATTGATAGGCACAGTTGCAGCAATTAATTGGGCACAGTAGCGGAAATTGATGGGGTGCAGTGGCAGCAATTGATGGGCACAGTGGCGGCAATTGATGGGCACAGTGGCTGTGTTTGATGGCACAGTGGCTGCAATTCATGGGGCACAGTAGCAGCAATTAATTGGGCACAGTAGCAGCAGTTGATGGGCAATTAGCGGCAATTGATGGGCACACTGGCAGCAATTGATAGGCACACTGGCAGCACTTGATAGGGCAGAGTAGCAGCAATTAATTGGGCACAGTAGCGGCAATTAATTGGGCACAGTGGCTGCGTTTGATGGCGGCAATTTATGGGCACAGTGGCTGCGCTTTATGGGCACAGTGGCAGCGATTGATGTTTTTTTTTTTTTTCAGTTTGTTTGCGCCCCCCCCCAAAAAAAATTTGAGCACCAGCCGCCGCTGCTGAAGATCCTCTGTGTCCCTCAGTGACCCTACAGCCACCCATCCCCCGGTCCGATTTGTTTCTCTCAGATACAGACTCCCGTTAGACTTTCTCCGCATTAAATATTAATCAGTCCGAACCTCGTCTCCCCTGAATGCCCCTCGTACTCAAACTTGCTTGAAATTGATTTAAAGGATCACTTAGCATTATTGATTATTGGTTAAACGTGACAGGCAATGATAATTCCATTTATTCAGGATTGGTTTCCCTTTTCAGCCGGTCAATAAAAAGATTAAATATCCTTTTTTACAAAGCAAGGTTCTCTTGGAGATGAGATGAAAGATTTACGCTTTGAAGTCTTCTTTCATTAGAGGAGACTCGGAAAAGAATTGATTCCTTTATCTTACAAAGTGGAACTGGTTTTTCTGCTTCTCTTAAAGGAACTCGGCTTGGTTGAAAAATGGTCTACCAGTTCTATGGATTTCTATTGGATGGTTGCTTGCCAAAGACCCTTATAACCACTTCAAGACCCCCAACGCACATTTACGTTACGGGTTTGAAGTGGTTGAATCTATCAGCCATAACCCCAGCATTTATTTTTTGTATCCTCTTTCTGATTAAAGTGATCCAAGCATCTGATTAGCTGCTGGATGGCTTTTAGAAGCAGAGGGAGAGGTTGCCTCGCCCCTCCTTCTGCCACACCGCAATGTTTCTTGGACTTACCGTTCTCACCAGGTACAGCAACACAAAACTTCCCACCAGCAACAAGACAGACCCCTTGCAACAGTAGACCCCCCCAAAGCAACAATAAATCCTCAATGAGCAACAAAAGCCCCCCCCTTCCACTGGCAAGACTAGATCCCCATCTAGCAACAATAGGCCCCCAACAACAATACAACCACAATCCCAGCAACAATAGACACCCCAAAGAAACAAAAGACTCCCATACCAGCAACAATCGATTCCCTAACAAGCGAACATAGATTACCCACTAACAGTAAAAGACCCCTCAATAGCAGAAATAGACCTTCCAACAGTAAAATTTGATTTCCCACCAATAACAATAAATAGCAAAAAAAGACTCCCCACCAGCAACAGTAGAAACTAGGGTTGTCCCGATACCACTTTTTTAGGACTGAGTACAAGTACCGATACTTTTTTTTATGTACTCGCCGATACCGAATACCGATACTTTTTTTAAATGTGTCCCCAAATGCAGCCATGTCCCCCCACATATGCAGCCATGTCCCCCCCATATGCAGCCATGTCCCCCACATATGCAGCCATGTCCCCCACATATTCCAGCCATGTCCCCCACATATTGCAGCCATGTCCCCCACATATTCCAGCCATGTCCCCCACATATTCCAGCCATGTCCCCCACATATTCCAGCCATGTCCCCCACATAATGCAGCCATGTCCCCCACATATTACAGCCATGTCCCCCACATATTGCAGCCATGTCCCCCACATATTACAGCCATGTCCCCCACATATTACAGCCATGTCCCCCACATATTACAGCCATGTCCCCCACATAATGCAGCCATGTCCCCCACATATTACAGCCATGTCCCCCACATATTACAGCCATGTCCCCCACATATTACAGCCATGTCCCCCACATATTACAGCCATGTCCCCCACATAATGCATCCATGTCCCCCACATAATGCAGCCATGTCCTACATACCTTGATGATGCCGCACGTGCCGCCGTTAATCAGCGTGCGGGGAACATTACAGCTTTCGTTTGAATAGCTGTATCCCCGCCGCGTATAGACACTCCCCCTTGCTCGGGATTGGACAGGTCATCCGTCCAATCCCGCGCAAGGGGGAGTGTCTATACGCGGCGGGGATACAGCTATTCAAACGAAAGCTGTAATGTTCCCCGCACGCTGATTAACGGCGGCAGCTTTGCGGTGACGGGTTTGCGGCGGCATCGGCGGGCTGGGACAAGTATTCTATTTCAGTATCGGGGGTATTTGCGGGACTACGAGTACTCCCGCAAATACTCGGTATCGGTCCCGATACCGATACTGGTATCGGTATCGGGACAACTCTAGTAGAAACCCTCGGCAACAGTAGATACTCCACAGCAACAATGGACCCCCCCATGAGCAACACAAGCCCCTCCACAACTAGCAACAATAGACCTATCTCTTGCAACAATAGCCCCCCCCCCCAGGAAGACTACAACCCCCATCCCAGCAACAATAGGCCCACCAGCAACAACAAACGCCCCAAAGAATCAATAGACCCCCAACAATCAACAATAGTGACCCCCTTCAACAGTAGCTCCTCCACAGAAACAATAGGGCTCCCCCCGGTATCAATAAACCCTCCAGCAAGCCCAAGCACCCCCCTGCGAAAAACTACATTCAGTACTGGTGGTGCCAGGACTGCGTACCACCATGTTTCCCCTGGAAAAAAAAGCCCTGACCACCCAATACCATTGTGGTGATAACAGTAATATAAAAAAAATACAAATTCTAAAAATAATTTTTACCACGCACGGTTGCGCAAAGGGACGTCCCTGCACTAGGGTGACCACATTTCCAAACTGCCATTCAGGGACAGGGCGGGGGGAAAATATAGCCTCAGGGTTGATGGGGAATTTGGCGGCTGAATGTGCCACTTGCCATCAAATGCAGTGCCACTTGCCACCCATAGCCTGCCACCAGATGCAGTGCTGCTACCACTCCCTCTGCATGAGCCACGTGCGTAGAAGGAAAGGAGTGGCGTCGCTATCTGGAGAGTGAAGATCACACCAGTCCCTGCTGCTTGCCGCTGGGCGCCAGAGAAGGAGGAAGTGCCGAGGTGGGTGGGGACAGCAGTGCTGCACTAGGTACAGGCCTCGCTCCCGGTCTCACTGTCTGAGAGTAAATTGTCACTGGTTACAAGACGCCAGGCAGCGCCAACCCTGGCAACTAGTTCTGGAAATGTAGTTACTAGTTAGTAGGGGTTAACTGTGACCTTGATTTCATTCCGGGACACTGTATTGTCCCAGAATGAAGGTCCCGGGACCAAGGACAGACATGTCATTTGCGGGACAGTCCCGGGTAATCCGGGACACGTGGGCACCCTAACCTGTACATCCTTTGAATTTGCAGTGGGTGCGTAGACTCGATGTCCACTGGGTGCCCGTGATCGTCTCACAGAGTGGCAGGACGGGGAGATGCCTATGAAAACAAGGCATTTCCCTATTCTGCCTAGTGACAGGACAGTGATCTACTGCTCCCTGTCATCGGGAGCAGTGATCAGTGTCGTGTCACTCGTAGCCCATCCCCCCAAACAGTTAGAATCACTCCCTAGGACACACTTAACCCCTTCATCACCCCCCTAGTGGTTAACCCCTTCCCTGACAGTGTCATTTACACAGTGATCAGTGCATTTTTATAGCACTGTTCGCTGTATAAATGACAATGGTCCTAAAATAGGGTCAAAAGTGTCCGATGTGTTCGCCATATTGTCGCAGTCGCGATAAAAATCACAGTTCGCCACCATACTAGTAAAAAAAATGAAAAATAATAACAATTCCATAAAACTATCCCCTATTTGGTAGACGCTATAACTTCTGCTCAAACCAATCAATAAACGCTTATTGCGATTTTTTTTTTTTACCAAAAATATGTAGAAGAATACGTATCGGTCTAAACTGAGGAAAACATTTTTTTTATATATTTTTAGGGGATATTTATTATAGCAAAAAGTTAAAAATATAACTTTTTAAAAAAAAATTACGCTCTATTTTAGCGCAAAAAAAAAAATGCAGAGGTGATCAAATACCACCAAAAGAAAGCTCTATTTGTGGGGGGAAAAAAGGTCGCCAATTTTGTTTGGGAGCCGCGTCGCACGACCGCGCAATTGTCAGTTAAAGCGACGCAGTGCCGAATCACAAAAAATGTCCTGGTCTTTGGGCAGCCAAATCCTCCTGGGCTGAAGGTGGTTAACCACTTCCCGCCCTGTCAATAGTATATTGACGTCCGGGAAGTGGTTGGGTTATCCTGACTGGACCTCTATTGACGTCCAGCAGCAGCACGGCGATCGGTGATGCGGGGTGTCAGTCTGACACCCTGCATCTCCGATCTCGGTAAAGATCAGGCTCTTTACCACGTGATCAGCCGTGTCCAATCATGGCTGATCACGATGTAAACAGGAAGAGCCGTTGATCGGCTCTTCCCCACTCGCGTCTGATAGACGCGAGTAGAGGAGAGCCGATCGGTGGCTCTCCTGACAGGGGGGTTTACGCTGATTGTTTATCAGCGCAGTCCCCCTCGGATGCCCACACTGGACCACCATGAAAGCCGCCAGGACCACCAGGGAAGGGGGCAACAATAAAAAAAATAAAAAAAAATAACAATAGCTGCCAATCAGTGCCCACAAATGGGCACTGACTGGCGACATGGGCACTGACTGGCACAATATGGGATAAACAAGTGATGCCCAGCAATGCCATCAGTGCCACCCCTCAGTGCCCATCCATGCCCAGTGCCCACCTATCAGTGCCCATCTGTGCCACCCATAAGTATCCATCAGTGCCACCTATAAGTGCCACCTATGAGTGCCCATCAGTACCACCTATGAGTGCCCATCAGTGCCGCCAATTGAGTGCCCATCAGTGCCACCTATGAGTGCCCATCAGTGCCGCATACCAGCGCCGCCTATCAGTGCCCATCAGTGCCGCCTATTAGTGCCCATCAGTGTCACCTCATCGGTGCCCATCATTGCCACCTCATCTGTGCCTGTAATTAAAGAAGAAAACGTACTTATTTACAAAAAAAATAACAGAAAAAAATTAGTTGTTGCGCAAAAAATAATAGTTAAAAACAAACAAAACAAAAAACAAAAGCAAAAAACCTGGCAGCAGATCTGACCCCGGTACTCCTCCATCCAAAACTTAAAAAAAAATTACCTTGACATGCACTTTAACAAATGTTGACTCTGAATGTAAAACGAAATTAAAGGTTGCCTCTGCATTAAAAGGATTCGGCGTTCAAAAAGCTGGCGGTGATGTCGGCGAACATAACGCGATCTGCTCCTTTATTTCGGGATAATTACTTTGGAATGAGTCGCGTTACGAAGACTTTTTTTTTTTTTGTGAAGTTATTAACTGGCACAGCGGTAAACAAACAATACGGCGACTTTCTTTGAATTTCTCATTTCCATGTGTTTTCCTATTGAACCTATTACTGTGCGCGGCTGGAGGAATATGAGCAGTAAAGTCTCGCCAATGACGGAGATGCCTGGGAATGCGCTGGTTTTCCGAGGCCTGATTAAAATAGCTAAGGTGACGCTAAGGTGAGCGTTAAGCTGGCCATACGCTAGTCGATTTTTGAAAGAACGCTCGTCCAAAAATGAATGTGAATTTATTTGTACATGCGATGGAGTGACAAACACCGTTCAAAACTTGGTTTGCTTTTCACATTTGATTTTGGAAGGAAAGGACTTTCCCTGAAGGAAAAATGACATTCGCTGTTAGAAAAATGTGCACTCAAGAAAAGTTTGCCTTTCCCCTCGCTTTTACATTTTCTCATTGAATCGAATGTCTATTTGACCCCACCAACCATCTGGCGATTTGGGATTGTGGCCAGAATCTTTCTTCTGTGGACAATCTGGGAAGGGAAGGGCATCTTCTGTTGACCATCTGGGAGTGTTGGATCTCCTGGGGAACAGAGGAGTTCAACACTCCCTGAAGTTTCAGCTTCTGAAGAGGGGAGGTAAATATTCACTGTCTTCTGTGGACCATCTGGGAAAGGGAAGGGCATCTTATGTGGACCATCTGGGAAAGGAAGGGCATCTTATGTGGACCATCTGGGAAAGGCAAGGGCATCTTCTGTGGACCATCTGGGAAAGGGAAGGGCATCTTCTGTGGACCATCTGGGAAAGGGAAGGGCATCTTCTGTGGACCATCTGGGAAGGGCATCTTCTGTGGATCATCTGGGAAGGGAAGGGCATCTTCTGTGGACCATCTGGGAAGGGAACGGGTTGCCTTTCCCCTCGCTGTTAAATTTTCTCATTGAATCGAATGTCTATTTGACCCCACCAACCACTGAGGCCCCCATTCACATCTGGCGATTTGGGATTGTGGGCAGAATCTTTCTTCTGTGGACCATCTGGGAAGGGAAGGGCATCTTATGTGGACCATCTGGGAAGGGAAGGGCATCTTCTGTAGACCATCTGGGAAGGAAAGGGCATCTTCTGTTGACCATCTGGGAGTGTTGGATCTCCTGGGGAACAGAGGAGTTCAACACTCCCAGAAGTTTCAGCTTCTGAAGAGGGGAGGTAAATATGCACGGTCTTCTGTGGACCATCTGGGAAGGAAAGGGCATCTTATGTGGACCATCTGGGAAAGGGAAGGGCATCTTCTGTGGACCATCTGGGAAAGGGAAGGGCATCTTCTGTGGACCATCTGGGAAAGAAAGGGCATCTTCTGTTGACCATCTGGGAGTGTTGGATCTCCTGGGGAACAGAGGAGTTCAACACTTCTCATAAGTTTCAGCTTCTGAAAAGGGGAGGTAAATATTCACAGTCTTCTGTGGACCATCTGGGAAAGGGAAGGGCATCTTCTGTGGACCATCTGGGAAGGGAAGGGCATCTTCTGTGGACCATCTGGGAAGGAAATGGCATCTTCTGTGGACCATCTGGGAAGGAAAGGGCATCTTATGTGGACCATCTGGGAAGGAAAGGGCATCTTCTGTGGACCATCTGGGAAAGGGAAGGGCATCTTCTGTGGACCATCTGGGAAATTGAAGGGCATCTTCTGTGGACCATCTGGGAAAGGGAAGGGCATCTTCTGTGGACCATCTGGGAAGGAAAGGGCATCTTATGTGGACCATCTGGGAAAGGGAAGGGCATCTTCTGTGGACCATCTGGGAAGGGAAGGGCATTTTCTGTGGACCATCTGGGAAGGGAGGGGCATCTTCTGTGGACCTTCTGGGAAGGGAAGGGCATTTTCTGTTGGCCATATGGGAGTGTTGGATCACCTGGGGAAGAGTTGAACGAGTTCAACACTTCCCAGAAGTTTCAGCTTCTGAAGAGGGGAGGTAAATATTCTCTGTGGACCATCTGGGAAATTGAAGGGCATCTTCTGTGGACCATCTGGGAAAGGGAAGGGCATCTTCTGTGGACCATCTGGGAAGGAAAGGGCATCTTATGTGGACCATCTGGGAAAGGGAATGGCATCTTCTGTGGACCATCTGGGAAGGGAAGGGCATCTTCTGTGGACCATCTGGGAAGGAAATGGCATCTTCTGTGGACCATCTGGGAAGGAAAGGGCATCTTCTGTGGACCATCTGGGAAAGGGAAAGGCATCTTCTGTGGACCATCTGGGAAATTGAAGGGCATCTTCTGTGGACCATCTGGGAAAGGGAAGGGCATCTTCTGTGGACCATCTGGGAAGGAAAGGGCATCTTATGTGGACCATCTGGGAAAGGGAAGGGCATCTTCTGTGGACCATCTGGGAAGGGAAGGGCATTTTCTGTGGACAATCTGGGAAGGGAGGGGCATCTTCTGTGGACCTTCTGGGAAGGGAAGGGCATTTTCTGTTGGCCATATGGGAGTGTTGGATCACCTGGGGAAGAGTTGAACGAGTTCAACACTTCCCAGAAGTTTCAGCTTCTGAAGAGGGGAGGTAAATATTCTCTGTGGACCATCTGGGAAATTGAAGGGCATCTTCTGTGGACCATCTGGGAAAGGGAAGGGCATCTTCTGTGGACCATCTGGGAAGGAAAGGGCATCTTATGTGGACCATCTGGGAAAGGGAAGGGCATCTTCTGTGGACCATCTGGGAAGGGAAGGGCATTTTCTGTGGACCATCTGGGAAACGGAAGGGCATCTTCTGTGGACCATCTGGGAAGGGCATCTTCTGTTGACCATCTTGGAGTAAATATTCACTGTCTTCTGTGGACCATCTGGGAAGGGAAGGGGATTTTCTTTGAACCATCTGAAAGTGTTGGCCATCTGGAAGTGTTGGTCTCTTGGGGAACAGAGGAGCTCAACACTTGCAGAAGTGTCAGCTCCTAAAGAGGGGAGGTAAATATTCACTTTCTTCTGTGGACCACCTGGAAAGGGAAGGGCATCTTCTGAGGACCATCTGGGAAGGGCATCTTCTATTGACCATCTGGGAGTAAATATTCACCGTCTTCTGTGGACCATCTGGGAAGGGAAGGGGATTTTCTTTGAACCATCTGGAAGTGTTGCTCTCCTGGGTAACACAGTAGATCAACACTCCCAGAAGTGTCAGCTCCTGAAGTGGTGAGGTAAATATTCACTTCCTTCAATGGATCATCTGGGATGGGAAGGGAATCTTCTGTGGACCATTTGGGATGGGAAGGGCATCTTCTGTTGGCCATCTGAAAGTGTTGATCTCCTGGCTAACACAGTAGATCAACACTCCCAGAAGTTTTAGCTCCTGAAGAGAGGAGGTAAATATTCACTTTCTTATGTGGACCATCTGTGAAGGGAAGGGTATCTTCTGTTGGCCATCTGGGAGTGTTGATCTCTTGGGGAACCTCTAGAGCAGGGATAAGCAATTAGCGGACCTCCAGATGTTGCCAAACTACAAGTCCCATGAGGCATAGCGAGACTCTGACAGCATCAAGCATGACACCCAGAGGCAGAGGCATGATGGGACTTGTAGTTTGGCAACAGCTGGAGGTCCGCTAATTGCTTATCCCCGCTCTAGAGGAGCTCAACACTTCCAGAAGGGTCAGCTCCTGAAGAGGTAAATATTCACTTTCTTCTATAGACCATCTGGGAAGGGCATCTTCTTTGGACCATCTGGGATGGGAAAGGCATCTTCTGTGGACCATCTGAGAAGGCTAGGGCATCTTCTGTGGACCATCTGGGAGTGTTGAACTCCTGGGGAACACAGGAGCTAAGCACTCCTAGATGCTCCCAGAAGTTCCTGAGGAAGTCGTTCTGTGGACCAGGGTAGGGCGCCTGCTGCAAGCACTGCCCTGATGCAGGGGAAGACTTCTTCAGGAGATAAGTATTCACTTTCTCCTTCTTAAGGGAACTTTTTTATTCAGGGCTCTGACAAAGTCGCTTTGAAGTCTATGTCCGGCCAAAACTTTTTATGATTGTTTTGGATAGAGCAGAGAAGAGTTAAAACATCCATCCCATTTTTATTGCTGCAATAGGCATAATTTTAAATCGTTTTTTTTTTTTTTTGGACTGAGTACACTGTTAATAAAACATGACTTCTTTATATTGCTATTAGTCTAAAAGCAATTCAACTTGTAAATGTCTCATATCTACATTATAGAGAATACAACCTCCTGAGCCATCCCAAGCAGTACTGGGACAAGGTCATCCAGCGCCCAGGGCAAAGATACCAAACTGCTCCCCCCCACTCCCTCCCTTAGGGTTAGGGTCAGGGAGCCCCCATCCCTGCAATAAACCATTGCGCCCAGGGCAGTTTCCCCTTCTCCCCACCCCTTGCCCTGGCCCTGATTTCAAAGTCCAAACTATTATAGTCCAATATATGCTGTCGTGTGGCTCACATCACTCATCCCAGGTGGCCAATGGCATGATCTTGTGCATTCAAGGAAATGGCACTGATGCCCGCCAGTTTCCTGGCCTGTGGGTCTGCGGTGTGTTTGCATATGCAATACAATCTACTGGAGAGCTTTTGGGTTTAATACCGCTTAAAAAATGTATTTTTGCTAGTAATGTTGGAGTTTCTCCTTAATCAATTTTAAGGAGTGTTATCAATACTGATTTCATTTTTTATTTTCCTCTGCAGATGAATTTAAATCTTTCATGAGGCGCCTACCCAGCAGCCACTTCCTGAGCATCGGAGCCATTCACCAGCACTGGGGGAACGATTGGGAACTGCAAAGTCGTTACAAACTGCTACAGAATTCTCTAGACGTCCAACGGCAAAAGATGCAGCACACGGCGAGGAAGCTGTTCAGCCTGAGCCTGCGCTGCAAACACAATCCCAACCACCAGTTACCCAGAGAAAGGTGAGCCGGCTTCCTGTTTATTAAAAAAAAATTTAAATTGTTCCTTTCACAAGCTAAAGCCCCCCCATTCTGTAGCCTTCTGTTGTTGGACAGCCTGCAGCCCTCTTTTGTCATCAACCCAATTTCATTGCAGGTACTATAAATAATGGATTCCAAGGGAAAGCAACATGCCATCATTGAGTTGTTGATGAAAGATGGGTAATGGCTGACTGACATTCACAGAAGGCCTATGAAATTTTTATGGAGATGACACCATTGAGAAGAACAATGTCTTGTTATTGGAAACGCCAGTCAATGGTGTCATCTTTTGTAAACATTCTGTAGCCTTCTGTAGATGCTGGACAGCCTGCACCCCTGCTTCATCAACAACTCAATGACAGCATTTTGCTTCTTCTTTTTCATTGTAGGTAGGTAAATAATGGATTTCAAGCAGAAGCAAGGTGCCCTCATTGAGTTCTTGACGAAGGAGGGGTGTCATGGATATATGCAATAGTCTGGCAGCTTACCCGTTTCCATCTGTCCATTAAGAGGCCTGACTCTGCTCTGGTTACCTTCTTATTTCCTCTCCTTCCTGTATGGCCCCACCCAGGCCATCCCAGGAAGTCTATATTACCATTGCACTACAGGCCTGCAGTGCTGTTCAACAGTGTTGTTTTCTCAAGTTCCTGTCTGCAGTGTGCTACGATTATCTTCCTGTGTACTGTTTTTGGCTCGTCCCTGACTTCTCCTGTTTGCCTGTGCCCTTGACCTTTTGCCTGTCCCTCGGTTACCCTAGTCTGCCTGTTGCCCTGACCTCGGCTTACCCATCACTACCGTTTGTCCTGCCTGCTGCTTCCTCTCTCTCTGCGGAGCGTGACCTAGGGGATTCCAGGGGTCGCGACCTGGATCCAGCTGCGGCGAAGGCAACCCCTAACCACTAGAGGCTCTGGTGAACACAATGCTGGGTCTTGGACTCCGCGCCCTGGGCGATCTTGGGTTTGCTTCCTCTCTGATCGCAGCAGTCGGCTATAGGGTACACTACCCTGTGGTGCATCCCTGACCCCCACGGGGTGCACTTGTCACCTGGCCACAGGTGACCTGACAAGGGGTGCAGGCTGTCCGACATCTACACAAGGTTTACAGAGATGACACCATTGACAAGAGTCACCAATGACAAGACATTTCACTTCTCAATAGTGTCATCACCATAAACATTCTGCAGCCTTTTGTTGTTGGACAGCCTGCATCCCTTCTTCGTCCTTTCAGGTAAATAATGGATTCCAAGCAGGAGCAATGTGCCATCATTGAGTTGTTGATGAAGGAGGGGTGCAGTCTGTCCGACATCCACTGAAGGCTATAGAATGTTTACGGACATGACACATTCTGCAACCTTCTGTAGCAGTAGCAGTACCTGCCTGTAGTAGTTTCTCCTGCTTGGAATCCATTATTTACCTGCATTGAAAAGATAAGGCAATGTGCTGTCATTGAGTTGTTGACGAAGGAGGGGTGCAGGCTGTCCAAACAACCACAGAAGGCTAGAGAATGTTTATAGAGATGACACCATTGAGAAGAGCAATGTCTTGTCATTGGTAGCTGTTGTCAGTGGTTAACTAATCCTTCAGCAACAACTAATTGACAGCAGGTTTCTGTCAGAAGCAATGTGTTGTCATTGAGTTGTTGATGAAGGAGGGGTGCAGGCTGTCCAACATCCACAGAAGGTTTACAGAGATGACACAATTGAGAAGAGTCGCCAATGACAAGTCATTGCTCTTCTCAATGGAATCATCTCCGTAAACATTCTGTAGCTTTCTTTGCATGTCAGACAGACTACACCCTCCTTCATCAAATACTCAATGATGGCACATTACTTCTGCTTGGAATCCATTATTTACCTGCAATGAAAAAGAAGAAGTAACATGCCGTCATTGAGTTGTTGATGAAGGAGGGCTGCCGGTTGTTTGACATCTACAGAAGGTTTATGGAGGTGACACCATTGACAAAAGTTACCAATGACAGGACATTGCTCTTCTCAATGGTGTCATCTCCATAAACATTCCATAGCCATCTGTGGATGTCGGTCAGCTTGCACCCCTCCTTCGTTAACAACTCAATGACAGCACATTGCTTCTTATTTTTCATTGCAGGTAAAAAATGGATCCCAAGCTGAAGCAACATGCTGTCATTGAGTTGTTGAGGAAATAGGGTGCTAGCTGTCCAACAACCACAGAAGGCTACTGAATGTTTACGGAGATTACACCATTAACCAGAGTCACCAATGGCAAAACATTGCTCTTCTTAATGGTGTCATCTCCATAAACAATGTCTTGCCATTGGTGACTCTGGTTAATGGTGTAATCTCCATAAACGTTCTGTAGCCTTCTTTGGATGTCAGACAGCCTACACCCCTCCATCAACAACTCAATGTCGGCATGTTGCTTCTGCTTGGAATCCATTACAGTGGAACCTCGGTTTAAGAGTAACTTGGTTTGAGAGCATTTTGATTTGCAAGCAACTTTTTTTTTTTAATTCTGACTCGGTTTGCCAGTGTTGACTCGCAAGACAAGCAGAATTTAAGCTAAATAGGCCTGCATTCCCTTATTTGGCCTGAGGTAAGGGGGAGCAGAAGCCGAGCAGAGCCGACAATAGGCCTGCAGTATCTCATTTGGCCTGAGGTACAGGGGCGCAGGAGCCGAGAAAAGCCGAACATTGGCCTGCAGTACCCCATTTGGCCTGAGGTACGGGGGCGCAGGAAACAAGCTGGAGCGTCCTGGAGCCTTTTCGGACATTTTTGGAGCTCTCTGGCGCCCCCCACCTCTGGCCGCATTCGGTATTGCATCCCATTGAAGTGAATGCGGAACAAATTATTTTCGTTTCCATTGACTTCAGTGGGAAAACTTGCTTTGATATGCAAGTACTTTGGATTACGAGCATTCTCCTGGAACGGATTATGCTCATAATCCGAGGTTCAACTGTATTTACCTGCAATGAAGAAGAAGAAGTTACTATAGAGCAGCTATTCTCAACCAGAATTCCTCCAAAGGTTGCTAGGGGGTTCCCTGACCCGTGGCTCATTGACCTCCCATCTAAAGATGCCTGCAGTGTTTTGGGTCCAAACCCACGTGGCAGAGCCTGTGGCATGATACCAAAGATCTTTTTGGCTGGCTGCAAGGGTGGCATTCTGACCACCAATGAAACGGGAGCATTCCTCATTGTAAGGTGCCCTAATTCTATTGACCCCCCTAATAAATTAGATTTAGCAGGGGTTCCCCAACATTATTTCAAGGGTTCCTTTTGGGTTAAAAAAAAGATTGAGAAAGGCTGCTATAGAGGAAGAGTTCCTCTACCAACATGTGAAATCTGAGCGACTTGTGTAAGTTAATAAAAAATAAATAATAACTTTTGATTCGAATCCAACGAGCCCTCTGGTGAGCTCCTAACATTCCATACTAGAACCGATATTCTTGTTTTTTGTGAAACAAATGACATTTTTTTTCCCCAATTTTTTTTATTAGAAATTTTTTGAAGTGTAAGTAACAAATATAACAAGTACAACATAAAGCGGATACAGAGGAAGGAAACGCTCTCTCTTGGGAGATATAACAGTCAAGCAAACAATATCATAAACCAGAATTAAAAAAAACTTCGATCTTCATTTGTTGTAGAGGTTGGTAAATATAGCAGATTGAATGAGAGATCGTACCCGAGATCTTCGAATGTTATGTTCTAAGGAGAGCGAATGGAAAAGAGAAGAGCGACAAGAAGATAAAATTGAAAGAAGTCATTTGAAATAGACTCGTAAAGAGAAGGAACATAGAAAGAATGAGAGAAAAAACAAAACAAAACAAACAAACAAACAAAAAAAACGGAAAGGAACATAAAAAGGACGAGAGAAATATATATATTTTTTACATATTTTTTACATACTGCGACCAGAGCAATACAGTGTTACCAGACTGAAGATTTCACTGCTATAAGCAAACATTTTTACTGAATGAAAGTGTGTATTGTTGTGATTAGCTGTGATTGGTCACAGCTAATCGCATGGTACAGATGCACTGTGAATGACCCTGTCTGTACCATGTGATCACTGTAACCAATCATACCTAGCAACACAATTGTACACAATGAATGACATGAAAGGAAGCCGTTCATGGTTTACAACTGTCAAGTGATCTGCTGTGATTGGTCACAGCTAATCGCATGGTACAGATGCACTGTGATTGGCCCTGTCTGTACCATGTAATTACTGTGACCAATCACACCTATGAACACAATTGTACACAATGCATGACATGAAAGGAAGCCATTTGTTTACAACTGTCATGTGATCTATAATTTTTACTGAATGAAAGTGTGTATTGTTGTGATTAGCTGTGATTGGCCACAGCTAATCGCATTGTACAGATGCACTGTGATTTGCCCTGTCTGTACCATGTGATTACTGTGACCAATCACACCTATCAACACAATTGTACACAATGCATGACATGAAAAGAAGCCTTTTGTTTACAACTGTCATGTGATCTTATGTGATTGGCCACAGCTAATCACATGGTACAGATGCACTGTGATTGGCCCTGTCTGTCCAATGTGATCAATAAGACCAATCACACCTAGAAACACAATTGTAGACAATGCATGACATGAAACAAAGCCATTCATTGTTTACAAGCATAGCCCTCCAAGGCACGTTCTGGGGAGGACGTCATGCGACGTCCACCCGGAACAACAGGGTTCCCGCCCAGGCCAATGTATAATGACTGAAAGTAGTTCATAATCTTGGGACCATCCATTCATTTAATAATCCACCCGGGACCCATCCCTGGCATTCTGTACATTTTGGCCAGATTCACGTACCTCGGCGCATAGTTATGCCGGCGTAGCGTATTGAATATACGCTACACCGACGTAGCGCAGAGTGGCGAGCACAGTATTCACAAAGCACTTGCTCCCAACGTTGCGCCGGCGTAATGTAAATTCGCTGGCGTAAGCCGGCCTAATTCAAAGTAGGTGGAAGTGGGCGTGATCCATTTAAATGAAGCGTGAACCCATGCAAATGATGGGCCGAACGAACGGCGCATGCGCTGTCCCGTGGAAGCATCCCAGTGCGCAAGCTCAGAATCACGTCGGAAATACTCCCTAAGATACGTCGAATCACTGCCTACGACGTGAACGTAACCTACGCCCAGCCCTATTCACGTACTACTACGTAAACTACGTAAAATACGACGGCTGGTCCATACTTTTACATGACTTACCCCTGCTTTATGAGGCTTAACTTTACGCCGGACGTACGACTTACGTAAACCGCGTATATGAATGTGCCGGGCGCAAGTACATTTGTGAATCGGCGTATCTCCCTCATTTGCATATTTGAATCGTAAATCAATGGAATCGCCCCTTGCGGCTAGCGTAAATATGCGCCTAGGATACGACGGCATAGGAAAGTTACATCGGTCGTAGGAAGCCTATTTTCAGGCGTATGTAGTTCTGTGGGTGCGGCGCACAAATACCACGGCGCACATTGACACTTACGTGGCGTATCTCGAGATACGTCGGCGTAAGTGCTACGTGAATCCGGGCCTTTATGTATACATAAACACTCACACACAAACGACCGTTTGTGGACAGGTGACCATGACGTAAATATCTACTTTGGAAAAAATGGCAAAAAATAATTTAGCACCTGGAAAAAAAAGGTCTTTTCCCCCCTTAGGCTTCAATTCACTATGATAAGATTTAGCATGGAGGAATGAACGTTCTGACATGCTGAGCCAGAAAAAAAAACACACATTTAAAAATCTGACATAATTACACATAATGAACTGTACAACGCAAACTGTTCCGAAAATCGACCTGTCACTGATTCGCACACGTACTGTATACAGGAGCTGCATAGAAGAATATTTTGTATCTTATTAAATCTAGGAGGAAAACGTATTGAAATAATAACCGGGGACACATTTCGGTGCGTGCACCTAATACGGTTCTCATTGTCACCCATGCCAGCCTTCTCTGTGCCAGTTCTAAAGTCACCTTCTGTCACTCAGCCAGTCTGAACCCTTCTATTAGCAAGTTTCTGACCGCTGCAATCAACATCGTCATTATCAGAAGCAGTGCGACCACATTACCATCATTCGGAATCTTTCTAAATGTCGATGGTTTGTTCCCTAGGGAAGCATGTATAAGAAGCACAATGTTAACCTGCTGACTGTATATACTGCACCTAACCTACAGGCAGCGCTGTATCCTGGCCTAGACCTACAATGCCCAGGCCTAGGGCAGCCCTTTGCAGGGGGGCAGCAAGAAAAGAGTCCCCGCTGGCTTGTGCTACACTGTTGGCGTAGCTCAGGGCTGTCTTAATGAGAGGGCACACCTGGGCACTGCCCAGGTGCCCCAGCTGCATGGGGGGCCCCTGCCCTTGCCCCAAAGCAGCTGGTCCTTGAGCTCAGAACGCGGTCACCAAGAGGTACCCACTCCCAGGAAAAAGAAAAAAAACAAAAAAACACACCAAATATGTTAGGGGCTGAGGGAAGAGGGGGAAAGATGAGCGGTTAACAACAAAACCTGGGGAATGCCCAGGGAAAAACCAAGCCTCCTTACCGACCAGCCTGCAGAACAACCAAATTAACCTGTCTAACAGTATGCGTTAAAAACAGGGGTTTTGTACGCACGCATTTGCAAACGCCAAGGCTCCCTGTAATCTGAGGTCCTAACACTAAACAATGAGCGTCCCCACAGTGGAGGCACATGCATTCTAAAGGATAGATGGGGGCAGGTGGCCTGAAGGGGAGCCACCCCCCCCCCATCATTGGTATCAGTGGAAGGAATAGTGCCCCATGTATGATGTCAGTGGGAGGAATAGTACCCCATAATTATCTGTGGGAGGAATAGTGTCCCATCATTGGTATAAGTGGGAGGAATAGTGTCCCATCATTGGTATTAATCTGAGGAATAGTGTCCCATCATTGGTACCAGTGGGAGGAATAGTGCCCCCATCACTGGTATTAATCTGAGGAATAGTGCCCCCATCATTGGTATTAATCTGAGGAATAGTGCCCCCATCGCTGGTATTAATATGAGGAATAGTGCCCCCATCACTGGTATTAATCTGAGGAATAGTGTCCCATCATTGGTATCAGTGGGAGGAATAGTGCCCCCATCATTGGTATTAATCTGAGGAATAGTGTCCCATCATTGGTATCATTGGGGGGAATAGTGCCCCATCATTGGTATCAGTGGGAGGAATAGTGCCCCATGTATGATGTCAGTGGGAGGAATAGTACCCCATAATTATCTGTGGGAGGAATAGTGTCCCATCATTGATATCAGTGGGAGGAATAGTGTCCCATCATTGGTATCAGTGGAATAGTGTCCCATCATTGATATTAATTTGAGGAATAGTGCCCATCATTGGTATCAGTGGAATAGTGTCCCATCATTGGTATCAGTGGAATAGTGTCCCATCATTGGTATTAATCTGAGGAATAATGTCCCATCATTGGTATCAGTGGAATAGTGCCCAATCTTTGGTATCAGTGGGAGGAATTATGCTCGTCTTTGGTGTCAGTGGAATAGTGCCCAATCTTTGGTGTCAGTGGGGGAATAGTGCCCTAGGGGCCGGATAAAGGCAAGCAAAGGGCTACATCTGGCCCACACGCTTCAGTTTGGGGACCACTGCTATACAGTTTCTTGCCATCACTTGATTAATGAACTTTCTGTCGCATTAATCTGGTCCACAAAACCCAGCCCTAAAATTTCCGTTCATCGACTTCACGCTCTTTAAAGAATCATTTCTTATTGCTTGCTCTAAACTCCATACCGGTATGTTTGTCGAAAAGGTTATTTAAGCTTCGCCATTTTATTCGGAGTCTTTGACGCATTCAAGCATAATATTTGCACACGTTCAATCTGTTGAAATTTTATGTTTAAACATTTCCGAGAGGCTCAGTAATGTACACTTAATTCTTTCATTTCAGAACGATTCAACAGTGGCTGGCTCGAGTGCAATCGCTTCTTTACTGCAACGAGAACGGATTCTGGGGCACGTTTCTGGAGAGCCAACGGAATTGCGTGTGCCACGGGGGCAGCATGCTTTGTCAACGACCAATCCCCTGCATAATAGGAGGAAACCAAAGCTGCGCAATGTGCAGCATGGCCAACATCTCGCTCTGCGGCTCCTGCAACAAAGGATACAAATTATACCGCGGCCGTTGCGAGGCGCAGAACGTGGATTCCGAACGCAGCGAGCAGTTCATGAGCCTGGAGACCGAGCTGGACTTCCAGGATCAGGAGCTCCGCTACCTCTTGCAAAAAATGGACTCCCGTCTCCACGTGCACACCACGTTCATTAGCAACGAAATCCGCTTAGACACCTACTTCGACCCGCGTTGGAGGAAAAGAATGTCGCTCACCCTAAAAAGTAACAAAAATCGGGTGGAATTCATCCACATGGTGATCGGGATGTCCATGCGCATTTGCCAGGCTCGGAACACGACCTTGGATCCCAGCTTCTTTGTGTACGTCAACCCGTTTAGTGGGAGCCACTCGGAAGGGTGGAGCATGCCGTTTGGCGAACACGGTTACCCAAGATGGGAGAAGACACGGCTTCAAAACAGCCAGTGTTATAACTGGACTCTCCTACTGGGCAACCGCTGGAAGACATTTTTCGAAACTGTGCACATTTACCTACGCAGCCGTTCGCGTCTACCTTCTCTCCTGCGCAACGACACAGGCCAAGGTCCGGTTGACCTGTCGGATCCTACAAAACGGCAGTTCTACGTGAAAATATCGGAAATCCAGTTGTACGGGTATAGCTTGCGGTTCAACCCGGATCTCCTACGCAGCGCCGTCCAGCAAGTCAACCAGTCCTACTCCCAAGTGGGGCAGTTTTATTCCTCGTCGTCGGTCATGCTGCTCATGTTGGACATCCGGGAGCGCATCAACCGCCTAGCTCCGCCGACGGCTCCGGGAAAGCCGCAGCTAGACCTCTTCTCCTGTATGCTGAAGCACCGATTGAAGTTGACCAATAGCGAAATCATACGCGTCAACCATGCCCTAGACTTGTACAATACTGAGATACTCAAGCAACCTGATCACATGACAGTGAAACTTTGTTAACCTTTCCCCCATGCCTTCCTCGGAGTAAGATGGTGGAAAAATTCAGAGCTTGGAGCTCTGAGGGATTTAGGTGGACTTTAATTACTTTAGAAATCTACCTTATGACCTGATTATGATTATGCTGCAAAGTATAAAATGGAGTATATTTACATACTTCCTTTTATGTATTTTTTTATTATTTTGGGGGCGGGGTGGGAGGAGGAGGAGGGGTCAGTAGTCATAGACACCAGTCAGGGTATTTGGAATATAAAACCCTTCAAACATAAAAATTTTAGGTGCTATAAATAGCAGGACCTCCTTAAAAATATATTGACTGGGTTCCTGGGTTCCCCCCCGACCCCCCGTAAAATGCCTACAGGTCAGTCCTATTATATTGCTTCTCATTTACATTAAGATATGCAGCTCCCTTGTTTATTGAGTGTTATGGTCTTTTAACTGAAAAGTTAACAGTTTTAAGTGTTATATGTACAGTTAAATGTGAACTATGCCAGAAAAAAATACATTACACATACAGTATTTGTCATCAAAAAATAGCCTAAAACTGCTGCTTCTCTCTTTATTTATTTTATTAGGATTATTTTTTTTATGGCTGGGCATATTTGAAGCCCAACTGAACTCTTATGATCACAGTCTTTTGCTGAGTGGAAGCAGCAGCCTCTCTGCAGTGGTCTGACATAACTCCTCCCCCCCCCCCCCCCCCCCCCCTGTGAGTCACACACTATATTGTCAAAAGTATTGGGACACCTTTACACGCACATGAAGTTTAATGGCATCCCAGTCTTAGTCTGTAGGGTTCAATATTGAGTTGGCCCTGCCCTTTCCAACTCTTCTGGGAAGGCCATCCACAAGGTTTAGGAGGGTGTCTATGGGAATGTTTGACCATTCTTCCAGAAGCGTATTTGTGAGGTTGGGCACTGATGTTGGACTAGAAGGCCTGGCTCGCAGTCTCCACTCTAATGGATCTCAAAGCTGTTCTATTGGGTTTAGGTCAGGACTTTGTGAAGGCCAGTCAAGATCCTCCACCCTAGACTCGCTCATCCAGGTCTTTATGGACCTTGCTTTGTGCACTGGTCAAAATCATTCGGTGGAGAGGGGATTATTGTGTGGGGTTGTTTTTTCAGAAGTTGGGCAATATTGAACCCCTTAGTTCCAGTGAAGGGAACTCTTAAGGCTTCAGCATACCAAGACATTTTGGGCAATTTCATGCTCCCAACTTTGTGGGAAGAGTTTGGGGACGGCCCCTTCCTGTTCCAACATGACTGCGCACCAGTGCACAAAGCAAGGTCCATAAAGACATGGATGAGTGAGTTTGAGGTGTTCTATCGGGTTGAGGTCAGGATTCTGTGAAGGCCAATCAAGTTCCTCCTCCTCAAACTCGCTCATCCATGTCTTTTTGGACCTTGCTTTGTGCACTGGTGTGTAGTCATGTTGGAACAGGAAGGGGCCGTTCCCAAACTCTTCCCACAAAGTTAGGAGCATGAAATTGTCCAAAATGTCTTGGTATGCTGATGCCTTAAGAGTTCCCTTCACTGGAACTAAGAAGCCAAGCCCAACCCCAAACTCGCTCATCCATGTCTTTATGGACCTTGCTTTGTGCACTGGTTCAAATCATTTGGTGGAGGGGGGATTATGATGTGTGGGGTTGTTTTTCAGGGGTTGGGCTTGGCAACTTAGTTCCAGTGAAGGGAACACTTAAGGCGTCAGCATACCAAGACATTTTGAACAATTTCATGCTCCCAACTTTGTAGGAACAGTTTAGGGATGGCCCCTTCCTCTTCCAACATGACTGCACACCAGTGCACAAAGCAAGGTCCAAAAAGACATGGATGAGAGAGTTTGGGGTTGGAGGAACTAGACTGGCCTGAACTCAACTTGATAGAACACCTTTGGGATGACTTAGAGTGGAGACTGCGAGCCAGGCCTTCTGTCCAACATCAGCGCCTGACCTCACAAAATGCGCTTTTTGAAGAAGAACATTCCCATAGACACACTTCTAAACCTTCAACAGCTTTCCCAGAAGAGTTGAAGCTGTTATATCTGCAAAGGGCGGGGCCAACTCAATATTGAACCCTACGGACTAAGACTGTGATACCACTAAAGTTCATGTGCGTGTAAAGGCAGGTGTCCCAATACTTTTGACAATATAGTATAGCTTAAGCTCTCCACTCAGAAAACCGTATGCCCCCTGCTGATTGGAGATTTCTGCCTCTGAATCACAGGGGTGTGCCTGACCACTGCAGTGAGGCCACTGCTTCCACACAGACAAGAAAATAAAAACTTACAATAAACATTTACTTTTCAAATAATTTGCACTTTATATATTAGTACATAGTTATATTCATACATTCCTAGATGTACTTTCTGGCAACATGTCCTATACTCCATAATTAATTTCCATATTAAATGGTAAAAACAACGTGAAAAAAAGTAAATATAATGAACTTACCCCCACAACGCCTAGGAGAGGGTCATTTTCTGATCCTTCCATTGAGATCCCAGGAAATGCTAACATGAAGATGCTCCTGAGCAGGGGCCTCCAAACTTTCTAAACAAAGGGGCAGTGTACTGTCCTTCAGGCTTAAGAGGGGTCAGACTGTGACCAGTGGGAGCAGAAAATGCCCCGTCATGAGTGCCCCATCATTGGTATTATTGGGAAAAATAGAGACCCATTGGTGATATTAATGGGAAAAATAGTGCCCCATTGATGTTGTCAGTAGGGGGGAAAGGTGCTCCAACCTTGGTGGCAGTTAGTGGACTCATGTTTTATCCCCCTCACCTTTTCTAGACAAGCCCACAGGTATTTCTGCATTCCCTTCCAATGTTCCATAGTCAACCCGTCCTTCCTCTCCTGCCTCCATCCAGTGCTATGATCAACTTATACTTTCCATCTTTATACCCCATTGGACAAATATCCATAGTCAGTTTCTGCTTTTCTTCTGCTCACAGTGGGAGAAACAGTGCCCCAAGGGTTGGAAAAAGGCATGTAAAGGGTCACATCCGGCACCTGGGCCAGCAGTTTGGAGACCCCTGCTCTGGAGCATCATTTGTAATACCTGGGGTACTCAGCATTCCTTGGGACCTCGCCGGAAGGGCAGGGACATCACACTTTGATGGTGACCTCACGCTTTTCTTCAACTGATAATTACTTACTGGAGAGGGGATCCTGATGTAGTACGCAGGCCTTGTTTTTTCTTTAACGTGAAGTGAGATACAAAATAATGAAGAGATTTTTCAACATATAATAAAAACCTCTGTAAGCGATAACAAGATTTGGTGTCAGCACATCACTTTCTTGGTAACTCATTATCCCAAGCAATATGTCACCTCTTTGAGGCCCCGTACACACGTCCGAGGAACTCGACGGGTAAAACACATCGTTTTGCTCGTCGAGTTCCTTGTGAAGCCGCCGAGGATCTCGGCGAGCCGAAATTTCCCATTGAACAACGAGGAAATAGAGAACATGTTCTCTATTTCCTCGCCAAGATCCTCGTCGGCTTCCTCGGCCAAAAGTGTACACACGGCCGGGTTTCTCGGCAGAATTCAGCTCCGATCAAGTTTCTGGCTGAATTCTGCCGAGAAACTTGGTCGTGTGTACGGGGCCTGAGACATGTGTCATGCCTTGCATTGGCCACAAAAAATTAAGCTAGCTGCTATTTGGTTGCCTTTTTTGGTACCATTTTAGTCCTTGCCCCAATGTTCTAAATAAAGCCCAGTAAACATTTTTAATATTCAAATATTGATGAATTCTGAGCAAGTAGTTAAAGCTATTTAAAACAAGCCTTAATTCGCCTCTGTAGATATAGGCACTGTGGAGAAATTCATCTTCAAAGTTCACAACAAAGGTTCCTTCAAGAGCTCAATAGCTCAAGTGTTCAAAAAATAGGACAAAAAGGTCAATAGCTCTATTCCTATTAACTTCTATTGCACCAGAACCTTGGCCAACTGTCTGCCATATAATGTAAACGCCCAAGTAATTCTAAGCTGTTAGGTTGTTCACTTGTACGGCAACCCAAAAAAAGAGATCCTCATGGACAGGCGGCTGGGAGCCAATTGGTTGCCTCCTCATCACCTGTTTTAACCCTCAAAAAGGATGACCCACCTTACCAAAACCACATGCATTACAACCAATTCACACCACAGCACCTTTAACTTGAATAGGTTACGTTAGAAGGGTGTACTGCCCTCCGAATGCAATATGGAGTCTTATTTTTTTGGCATGGATGCAAGGAAAAGTCGTTGTTTAGGTGGGCAGTTGAAGGGCCGTAAAGCATGTGGGTGAGTAGCGGTTTTACTGCCCCTAATTGTGCATCTAAACAAGGATAGGCAGCCACTCAGGGCTGTACGCATACTGTAGCCACGATTTCTTGCTTAAAAATTCCTGCAAAAATTGAAACCCCCTGTTGCGTTTGGCTGCCCATGTGAATGAGCCTTTAGAAACCAATTGAAGCTGTCTGTGGAGTCTCGGTTTGGATTTTTGAGAATGAATTACTTCACAGTACAAGTAGCTAGAAAGGTCAGTGAGAGATTATTGTAAAGTGGGTCTTTGTTTGGATCTCTGAGAATGAATTACGTCACAGTACAAGTAGCTACAGAGGTCAGGGAGAGATTATTTTAAAGTGGGTCTTTGTTTGGATCTCTGAGAATGAATTACGTCACAGTACAAGTAGCTACAGAGGTCAGGGAGAGATTATTTTAAAGTGGGCCTGTGTTTGGATCTTTGAGAATGAATTACGTCACAGTACAAGTAGCTACAGAGGTCAGGGAGAGATTGTTTTAACGTGGGCCTGTGTTGGATCTTTGAGAATGAATTGCTTCACAGTACAAAGACCCACTTTTAAATAAGCTCTACCTGACCTCTCGAATTCATTCTCAAAGATCCATAGACTCTCTTTAAAATAAGCTCTCTCTGACCTCTGTAGCTTCTTGTACTGTGAAGTAATTAATTCTCAAAGGTCCAAACAAAGACACTCTTTAATATAAGAGGGACTTTGTTTGGATCTTTGAGAATGAATTACTTTACAGTACAAGAAGCTGCAGAGGTCAGAGAGAGCTTATTTTAAAGAAAGTCTTTGTTTGAATCTTTGAGAATGAATTACTTCACAGTACAAGAAGCTGCAGAGGTCAGAGATAGCTTATTTTAAAGAAAGTCTTTGTTTGGACCATTGAGAGTTAATTACTTCACAGTACAAGCAGCTACAGAAGTTAGGGAGCACTTGTGTTAAAGAGTCTTTGTTTGAATCTTTGAGAATGAATTATAGAGGTCAGGGGGAGCTTATTTAAAGACCTCTTTAAACTGAGCTCTCCCTGACCTCTCTAGCTACACGTACTGTGAAGTAATTCATTCTTGAAGATCCAAACAAAGACCACTTTAAAATAAGTTCTCCCTGACCTATCTAGCTGATTGTACTGTGCATTAATTCATTCTCAAAGATCCAAACAAAGACTCACTTTAAAAAAAGGTCTCCCTAATATTTGCAGCTGTTTGTACTGTGAAGTAATTCATTCTCAAAGATCCAAACAGCTGCAGAGATCAGGGAGAGCTTATTTAAAGGGGGTCTTTTTTTTTTTTAGAATGAATTGCTTCACAGTACAAGTAGCTACAGAGGTCAGGGAGAGCTTATTTTAAAGCAAGTCTTTGGATCTTTGAGAATGAATTACTTCACAGTACAAGTAGCTGCAGAGGTCAGGGAAAGCTAGTTTTGCAAAACCAGTTGTTTTAAAACTTGGTCTTGGTTTGGACAGTCGAGAATAAATTACTTCACAGTACAAGTAGCTACAGAGGTCAGGAAGAGCTTATTGTAAGGCTATTTTAAGGCTTGTTAAAACATATCCAAAGTCAGGGCTCAGGTACACTTTTAAAATTAAATTTCTTCTTTTGAATTCGGCTGTGTCAAAGCAAATTTGCCTTCTGAGCTACAGCAGGACATTTATTATATTTTATTATATTATGCCAAAAAAATCAGAGAGCTTATATGGCAGAATATATATTGTTGAAACCTTATTTTAGGTATATGTTCTTTTCATAATCAAATATGTTTTATGTTAATAGTGAATCTTTTTTCACCCCCAAAGAGCTTTTATTGTAGCAGAATGCCCATCCCTTAAATAGCTATAACTGTCTTTCATCAAATATGTTCGACTATACACCCTGTTTTGACTGAAATAACTTTTATATCAAGTAAAATATAATTATTAAATCTTCTCCCCACCCCCTTCAGTGTAACCCAACCGTTCAGTGTAACTCGGAGATCTTCACTGTGTGGCCCTGCCTGGCGCTATGTAGTTTTTTCACACCCCGATGGGACCTTTGACTACTGCACATGCGTAATGCTTGTCCCATTTATCCCTAGGTTAGGTCAAGTGAAAACTCTTAGTCCAAATTCTTAACTAATTTTAAACTGGAAACAGCAAACAGTGCAAAAGACATCCAATGCGTTTCTACCAGCCAACGCGTTTCTAGTCAAATCTTTGCCACTTCTACTGTGAACACCAGCACTGACTTTTGTTTACCAGATCCTCAGCCTACAAATCAGTCTGCTTGGAAGTATTTTTAAGTCCATTTAACATCCAGCCCTGAGGAAGGAGGATTGTGTGGCCCCTGAAATGTGTTTGTATTTTTGCCCTGCTTGCTGTAACCAGTTGAACAATGAAGATTTTCGGCTTTTTGCTTTTTGCTGGAGAATATCATTAAACAGACTGTGAAGGTGACCAAGCTGAAAAATATCAAGTCACTAGGCTGATGATGGCATTAGCTCTCAGGACTGTGGATATCCGATAGGTTCCCGATTGTTACTGTGAAGTAATTCATTCTCAAAGATCCAAACAGCTGCCGAGATCAGGGAGAGCTTTTTTTAAAGCGAGTCTTTGTATCTTTGAGAATGAATTACTTCACAGTACAAGTAGCTACAGAGGTCAGGGAGAGCTTATTTTAAAGTGAGGCTTTGTTTGGATATTTGAGAATGAATTACTTCACAGTACAAGCAGCTACAGAGGTCAGGAAGAACTTATTGTAAGGCTCTTTTAAGGCTTGTTAAAACATGTCCAAAGTCAAGGCTCAGGTACACTTCTAAAATCAAATTTATTCTTTTGAATTTGGCTGTGTCAAAGCAAATTTGCCCTCTGACCTACGGCAGGACATTATATGTTATTATATTATGCCCAAAAAAATCTGAGCACTTACTGTATATGGCAGAATATATATTTTTGAAACCTTATTTTAGGTATAGACTTAGGGCTTTTGGCTGGAGAATATCATTAGACTGTGAAGGTGACCAAGCTAAGTGGCTTAGCTCCATCTGAGAAATATCAAGTCACTTGGCTGACGGCATTGACTCTCAGGACTGTCGATATCCGACAGGTTCCTGATTGTCACCATTGACTCAAACTGTCAATGAAAGCTGGGATTGAGAGCCAACAACAGCCTTCTTTGACCTATTACACTTGGATTTCTCAATCCAGGTGAATGTCCTCTCCTGAGTGGGACCCCGTCTTTGTGGTGAGCTCCCAAATACAGGCCAGTTGGGCTCAAGCCATGACTGTCGGAATTTGATGAGTCGTGAAAATCCATGCCTAGCGCACCTCTACCACTACTTCTTGGGCCATTCATTCTTATTGCAGGCCTGCACTTATTGGATACAAAGCTTTCCACAGGTGTACAATCCCAGACTTAGGAATAAAAGGATAAGCAGATGGCACTGGATCCTTAGAGAAGGTCTACTTGCATTCAATTGATGAATGCATGAGGTTGGCAGCTCTCATGCATTGGCTCTCACTTTGCATTGGAAACTTGAAAGTAAATATGGAGCACCACATGCCAAGATTGCTACAACCAGCTGCTGAGAAGTGTGCCTTCTAGCATTTATCCATTTGACAACCTCCCAACAACAATAAGAGTCAGTTTTCCACTCCTAAAACTAATATAGCAAGCCTAGAAGAAGCGTGCAGCTTTGAGTCTCCAAAATATGAGACCTTTACTTGACTGTTTTAGTGAACGTAGTAGATTCTCTTGACCCTAGTCTTTGCTAGACATGTGCACACTGAAATATTTTGTTGTTTCGGAATTTTGTTTTCGTCCGAAAAATACATTTATTTATAGTTACTCCCGAAATTTGTTTTAATTTATTTTTTTCTTAAAAAAACTAATTCGTCCGAAAATCAGAATTAAGGTCGAATCTGTCAATTAAAGGCTTATGGTGTCCGTCGAATGTTCTAAGAAGATTCAACGAAGCAGCTAAACTGTACGACGCCGCAATCGTACATTTCCGGTCAAATGCTCTGCCCACAAGCTATAGTAGAATTCTAATGTTGTATGACTAGTAATAATTATATTTATTGACGATTATTACTAGTCAACCAACATTAGAATTCTTATATATGGGTGGATCATTTGACCATAAATGTCCGCTCCAGGGGATTGTATGTTTTTAGCCGCTTTGTCGAATCTTCACGTCTCTATAATGTCAAATCTTTTCTCTCTCTAACCTGGTATACACGTACAGGTTTCCTGGCTGCATTTTTACCACCGGGAAACCTGAGGGGAAAACCGAGAACCTGCTCAGTAACTTTTTCCCCCTACATACGACCGGATTTCCCAACAGGAAAACTGCCATGAGAGCTTTGTTCAGGAATCCCGGCCGTGTGTATGCTCCATGGCAGTGTTTCCCATAGGAAAACTGTCGGGTTAAAAAACGCCGGGAATCCCGGCGAAAAAAAAAAAAAGAGAGCTGTTTTTTTTTCCCCAGCAGTTTTCCTGTCGGGAAAACTGCGATGGCGCATACACACGGCCGGTTTTCCCCAGCCAAAAGCTCTCATGGCAGTGTACGAGGCTTATATCGAATAATCTTGGATTAACAGAGTTAAGGTTAGGCACATTCGACCGCAGGTTCGATAGACACCAATCGCTATTGTCACCGTCATGTTGAATCTTCTATCTATATAGATAAGAAACGAAAATAAAGCATTTTTTAATGTCGGTTTTTCGATTCTGCGTGTTTGTTATTTCTTAAAACGAACTTGAAAATCCCTGAAATTCGGACGAAAATGCATTCGGGCGAAAACGAATGCACATGTCTAGTCTTTGCTTGTGGTATGTCCAGTAGGTACAGTGCCAAGCCTGGACTTTCCTTCAAGCATAGGTAGTGCAGCGCCGGGCAGGGTAGCATAGTGAAGATCTCCGGGACTGAAGGTGTTTTGCGATGTGACTCACAGTGAAGGGGGTCACTTTAAAGGACTTCATCAAAAGCCACACTTTCCTTTAATGCCACAAGCCTTTTTTGGAATATTTGCATATATAGATTGAAGATCCCCTTTCATAAAGCCAAAAAAAAAGGTCCATTAGCTTGATGTTGATGTTGATGACGGGTATCAAGAAATGATGGTCCTCTTTGCTTTGGGACCAGCATGAAGATCATGGGATGTTTAGCTATCATTGAAACCTCAACAAGTCATTTTTTTTGGCAAAGATTTCAAATAAATTTGAGTGAAGTTGATATCCCATCATGTGTATTATTCAAAGCTGAACTCCAGACAAATGTAAGTGAATAAGAAAGCATTTAAAGTTGTTTTTTCTTTACTTGCAACACATGTAAATTACCTGAATTCGAATTGATTGCAACCTAATAATCCTGTGTACAGCAGCTCCCACACTGGGAGAAGAAAGGGGCCAATTAGATATACACGGCTACATAAGCATTTGATGACAAAGAGCAGAGCTCTATAACAGATAGACCTCATCCATCTGTAGCTGCCCCTTCACAGTCCAATCGCAGGCATGGGGAGAGGGGTTCAACTGTCACATCGATTTAATGATCGGAAACCACTCTGAAAGGTTCCCGATTGTCAATTTTGACCCAGGCTGTCATTGGCAGCCGGGACTGAGAGCCAGCATTTACAAAATTGTCAGCTGCTAGCTCTCATTGGGGAGAACATTTATTAACATGCTCTTAGCATAGGCCATCATGCTGGAGAATGTCATTTAAAAAAAGACTATGAAGGTGACCAAACTGAGTGGCCTAGTTGCAGTTGAGAAAAGTCAAGTCAGCAGGCTGGTTGTGTGGTCTCTCAGGACTGTGGAAATTTGATAGGTGCCCGATTGTCGGTGTTAACATAGGCTGTCAATCATGGCTGCCATTGTGAGCCTAGGTCAACACTGGCAATCAGATACCTATCAGATTTTCAATGTCCTGAGAGACAACACTACCAGCCTGGTGACTTGACTTTTCTCGACTGCAGATAAGCTACTCAATTTAGTCACCTTCATAGTCTTTTTAGTTGAATTTTCCAGCATGATGTCCAACACCAAGGGCTTGTTAATAAATATTCTCCATTATGAGAGCTATCAGCTGACAATTTGCGCAGCTGATGGCTTTCAATCCCGGCTGCCGTTGACAGTCTGGGTTAACACTGGTAATCAAGTACCCATCAGATTTTCAGACTGTCAACGGCAGCCGGGATTGAAAGCCAGCAGCCGCGCAAATTGTCAGCTGTTAGCTCTCATAATGGAGAATATGTATTAACAAGGTGTTGGACATCATGCTGGAGAAAAGTCAAGTCACCAGGCTGATGGAGTTGTCTCTCTGGACTGTGGAAATTTGATAGGTTCCCAATTGTCAGTGTTGACCCAGGATGTCAATGGCAGATGGGGTTGAGAGCCAGCAGCCTTGCAAATTGTCACCTGCTAGCTCTCATAATGGAGAACATTTATTAAGATGCCCTCCACATAGGAAATCATGCTAGAGAAGACTGTGAAGGTGACCAAGCTGAGTAGCTTAGCTGCAGTCAAAAAAAGTCAAGTCACCAGGCTGGTGGTGTTGTCTCTCAGGACTTTGGAAATCTGATAGGTACCTGATTGCTAGTGTTGACCCAGGCTGTCAACGGCAGCCAGGATTGAAAGCCAGCAGCTCGGAAATTTTTAGCTGCTAGCTCTCAAAATGGAGAACATTTATTAACATGCCTCCCACATAGGACATGATGCTGGAGAAGACTGTGAAGGTGACCAAGTTTACCTGTAGTTGAGAAAAGTCCAGTCACCAGGCTGGTGGAGTTGTCTTTCTGGAAATCTGATAGGTTCTCAATTGTTCAATGTTGACCCCGGCTGTCAATGGCGGCCGGGATTGAGAGCCAGCAGCCACGCAAAACTTTAGCTACTAGCTCTCACAGGGGAGAATATTTACTAACATTGTTCAAAGTGTTAGTAGTTGGTGGTGGTGTCCCTCTGGAAATCTAATATGTTCTCAATTGTTCAATGTTGACCTCGGCTGTCAAGTCAGCAGGCTGGTGGAGTTGTCTCACTGGACTGTGGAAATTTGATAGGTTCCCGATTGTCAGTGTTGACCCAGGCTGTCAATGGCAGCCGGGATTGAGAGCCATCAGCTGCGCAAAATGGCAGCTGCTAGCGCCCATAATGGAGAACATTTATTAACATGCCTTCCACATAGGACATGATGCTGGAGAAGACTGTGAAGGTGACCAAACTGAGTAGCTTAGCTGTAGTTGAGAAAAGTCCAGTCATCAGGCTGGTCGTGTTGTCCCTATGGAAATCTGGTAGGTTCTCAATTGTTGAATGTTGACCCAGGCTGTCAATAGCGGCCGGGATTGAGAGCCAGCAGCCGCGCAAAATTTAAGCTACTAGCTCTCACAGGGGAGAATATTTACTAACACTGTTCAACATGCTCTCAGACTGGAGTTTAGCTTTAAATAATGAAGACAATGGTGCACCCAGAGCGACCTTAAAGACAATGGAAGTATGTAGCCATACTCTGTGTTAGCATGCTCATTTTCAGGCGCTGCCAAATACGTACAGCTTTTCTAAAAGGAGAGGCGCAGTACCCACGGTATTATAGACGTTTACAAAATGCACAAGCCTTTTTCCGACATAAGTGTTATGCATTGTGTGTCTTTGTCGTCCTTTATTTATCTTAGACTTATTCCAATTAAGGACATCTTAAAAAAAAAAAAATTCTACAAAGCACTCCTCCAGCCAATCGTCACAGCAGATTTCCATCAGTTCGGTTCACAAACCAAGCCTTGAAAAACAAAAAAAAGTCTGCCGACCCCATATCTGTTTATTCATGAAGAGGGTTCACCCATACCAGAGTCAGACAATCACTGCCCTAGGAGGGGGAAGACACGAAAGAAGCACACCGCCGTGTTCAGGACGCGGCAATAAGGACTGAGGAGAGATGCTTCAGAAAATTAAGTGACCTCCTGCATGAGCCTTGAAAATACCAGCAGTAAAAGGGAGTCAACTGCCATAAAAAAAATGAAAAGGAAACAAAAAACACAAAAAAAACTAAAACATTTACCCCCCTAAAAAAGGGAGAGAATCTTTTTTTTTTTCCTTCTGTATAATACAATGTGTAAAGTGTAATATAAAATGATAACGGTGGTAATTAGAAACCAAAAAGGAGGATGACAAGCTACCGATTCTGCAGATGCCAGCATGTTCCTCCTCGGTTATAAAAAAAAAAAACATATTGACACACCAAGCTGAAATTGAACTATGCATGGGATATCAAATGGAATGGTGGCCGGGGGTGTTTCATTTGGATAAAAGGGCTCAGAAATGTGGAAAAACTAAATAAAAACATTTACACACACTATAAAAACTTGACAAAATGATGCAAATACAGATTTAAATGCTATTACTTTTTATTAAGCTTTTTTTTTCTTTTTATTTAACATAGACGGGTCCCTCAACTTCAAAACTTTTTGCGTACTGGTGCAGAACTTAAAGGCGGTGTAAGCCGCATCCAATTCGCATAGGTGTGAACCGAGCCTCGGTCATTGGTGTATTTTGGTTTTCTTGTACAAAGAGTTTTATTGAAAAAGGTACATCAACAAACAAAAAGAGTACAAAAGAGAAAAAGACTGTGGTGGACACAGCATAAGGTATCAAACATCAGAACAAATAGTCCGTAGACCTGAGATCAATCCGGCACTTAGGGATCCAAAAGCGAATCCAGAAAACCGGCAATACAATGTCCTCAACTCCAGTAGCCTGCTAAATTAACCTAATGTCGGCTTAGGTGACATACCGGCTAACACGCCGGGGCAAATGTAGAACTTAAAAGCAAAGTTGCTATACGATACACAACATTACCAAAATATAAAAAAAAATAAAAAAATAAAGATATTAAATAAAATAACAAACCAAAAATTAAAATTCAAGCAGGCACATAGCAGAGGATATCAGTTTTTCAAAATATAAAATAAATAATGCATCCTGTGTCCAGGGCCGACAGGACCAGGCCCGAGGGCCCAAGCCACAAAGAACAAAGAAAGAGAGGATGAAAAGAGAGTCCACTAGATAGGTTGCATGAGCAAGTAGCAATGAAGAGAAAGAGGAAAAGAAATAGAGAAAAGAAAATAGAAAAATGAAAGAAAGAAAAATAGAAAGAAAGAAAGAATGAAAGAGAGAAGGGGGTCCACGGGGCAGGGGGAACAGAGACCTATCAAAGAGAAAGTAGTGTTGGGTTAAATCGTGAAAGGTGGTTGTTAGCCACCCAGGGTTGCCATACCCTGAGAAATTTATCGTGGGTATCTGCTAACACAGCAGTGAGTTTCTCGTTAACCATAATATCATTAATGCAGTTTTTAACTGCTTCGAAACTGAGAACCGGGGTTTTCCAGGCCCTTGCAATGATCAATTTAGTTGCAGTAAAAACATGCGCCGCCAGCTGGCGTTCAGGGCGGAGAAGCTCCGTGATCGGTTTCCATAAAAGGGCCTCAAAAGGGTCCTTCTTTAGGTTGGTATCAAAGAGGTTGCGGAGCAACGCATACACTCTAACCCACAATCTGCATACCCTGGGACAGGTCCACCAGATATGTGCCATGGTACCCTCCTGAGAGCATCCACGGAAACACAAAGGGGAATACGAAGGTATGAAACTCGCCAGTCTGGCCGGGGTATAGTACCACCTATAGAACACTTTATAAGCGTTCTCCTGAAAAAGAACATTGGTAGAGCATTTAGACAATGCCATGGTCATAGCCTGCCAATCTTCCGGATCGAGTTGCCTCCCGAGTTCAGCCTCCCACTGAAGGTGGTAAGGTCTCAAGGGCGGTCTCCTAGAGTTGATAATCGCTGTATAAACGAGAGATATGAGTCCCGGGGAATGGGGGCGCGATCTACATAAGCTTTCAAAGGGGGTCATGGTATAGGGGGTAGGTTGGGATCTGATTAGGCGTTGGAGGAAATGTCGAAGTTGCAAGTAACTATAGTGTTCCCTGAGAGGAATATCATGGGAGGAACGTAAAAGCGAATAAGAAATAATCTTGGTTGGGGAGAGCATAGAATGAACGTCTACAAAGCCGTGTTCAGTCCACCATGTAAACTGTAAGGGGTTATCCCTACCTGGAGGAAATAACGGGTTATGAAGGAAACGAAGTAATGGCAGATGGGGGGAGATCAGACCCGCAGAATATTTAACCGCATCCCACAATCTAAGGGAATGGGCCAGACAAGGACCTATAGAGGACGGGCGATGTGCACGAGGGAGCCATGGAAGAGAGGCTAGAGGTGTTGGGTGAGAATCCACCAAGTCAAAAGTAGCCCACAGCGGCATTTGCTGTTTCTCGTGGAGGCGAGACAACGGAGCGATACCCGCCGCGGTATAGTAAGCATGCAAATTAGGGACCGAGAGGCCACCATTGATTCTGCGTGCAAAAAGCACTTGCCTCCTAATCCTGGGCCTCTTGGGGCCCCAGATAAACTGCAAAATTTTACGTTGGTGAATTCTAAGGATGTGAGAGGGTACCTGAACCGGTAAAACCCGAAAAAAATAAAGCAATTTCGGAAGATAGGTCATTCGTACCGTCGCCACCCTCCCGAACCAAGAGAGCGGAAGAGTGGACCAAGAGGTGAGCATAGCTGTCAGTTTGCCAAACAAAGAAGGAAAGTTGGCTTGATACAGTTCGGAATACTTCGGGGTAAGCTTAATCCCCAAGTAGGGTAATGAGGTCAACCACTGAAAAGGGAACGCAGACCGTAAAGAGTCTAAATCCGAGGGGCAAATATTGATAGACATCGCCTTCGACTTTGCCTGGTTGACAGCTAAGCCTGAGAACAAGGCAAAAGAATCCAAAAGTGACAACAGATTGGGGAGAGAAATTCTAGGTTTGGTGATGGTCAGCAGAATGTCATCTGCAAATAATGACAATTTGTGCGAAGTACCCGCCACCTCCACCCCTGACACGTCCGGATGGGATCGAATGGCCTCAGCCAAAGGCTCAAGAGCCAGGACGAACAGGAGCGGGGAAAGCGGGCAGCCCTGCCGCGTCCCCCTCCTAATAGGGAAGGTGGACGACTCAAAACCATAGTACCGAACCTTGGCCTGGGGGGAGTCATAGATAGCTGAAATCCAGCTCAAAAAAGAAGCACCAAAGCCATAATGGGTAAGGACTTGTGTCAAATAAGGCCAAGACAATGTGTCAAAGGCCTTATTGACATCAAGGGACAAAAACATCGTTTCCAGGGACCTAGCATGTACAATATGTTGAATTTGAAGAAGCCGTCTAATCGCATCCCCCGCTTGTCGATGAGGGACAAATCCCACCTGATCTTTCTTTATCAGGCGTGGGAGAAAAGAATTCAGGCGGTTGGCCAATATCTTAGTCAAGATTTTCATATCAATATTTATTAAAGAGATTGGCCTGAAATTAGCCCAAGAGGAATGGTCCCTATCCGGCTTCGGGATCATTACAATGTTAGCGGTCAGCAAATCAGGCGTGAACGACTGTCCCTTCTGTATAGAGTTGTACATGGCCGCCAAATGCGGGGCCAGGACGTCCGCTAGCTTCCGATAATACAAGGCCGTGAAGCCATCCGGGCCTGGTCTCTTGCCGATCTTCAAGTCCTTAATACATTGAAGAACTTCCTGGACCTGAATATCCCGGTCCATCAAAGACTTATGTGGGTCTGATAGAGAAGGTAAGGATAAGCCAGACAAAAAAGTATCTAGACCCTGGGTAGATGAGTGAGTAGGGGGGGAATAAAGCTTTGTAAGACGGTGGCGGAATTCATCCAATATCCGTTGTGGATTACCCGTGAGGACGTTGTGGCGGGTACGCAGGTTTATGGGGGCACATTTAGGGGCAAAGGTTCGGAGTCTATTAGCCAGCATCGCGTTAGGTTTATTCGCCTTGGCGTACCACTTTTGGCGAGCCCAACGTAAAGTGCGTTCGGCATCATCGGTCAAACACAAGTCCAAGTCCGTGCGGGCCGCATCTAAAAGCCTGCGATTCGCCGGGGAGGGAGCCTGCTTGAAGGCCGTAGACAAGACCTCCAAACGCTTTTCCAACGCTCGACGAGCTTGAATACGCTCTCTCTTACGGTGTGACGCTATGCGAATCACATGGCCCCGAAGGACCACTTTATATGCTTCCCACAACGTCACTGGGGAAGAGACAGTTCCCGTATTGAGATTAAAATAGTCCTTAGAAGCTTCTTGAATATCTTTAAGAATTGCTTTAAGTGTATTTTGGTTTTCTGATGCCCTAGGCAAGACTAAAATCCGGCGTTCCCCTGCCATCTAAATTTTCCACCCCTTCCTGTTTAAGATGCACCCCTTCATCTATAAACTTCACCACTTCCTCTGTAGGCTCCACCTCTTCAGAGATGGAGAGGGGGGGGGGTGAGAGGGAGAAATGAGAGAGAGAGAGAGAGAGGGTGAGAGAGAGAGAGGGGATGAGAGAGAGAGAGGGGTGAGAGAGAGAGGGGGGATGAGAGAGAGACATAGAGGGAGAGAGAGACATAGAGGGAGAGGGAGACAGAGAGGGAGAGTGTGAGAGAGAGAGAGAGAGAGAGAGAGAGAGAGGGGGAGATGGAGAGAGAGATGAGAAAGAGGGAGAGAAAGAGAGGGGAGAAAGAGAGAGGGGGAGAGGGAGAGAGGAGAGACAGAAAGAGAGAGGGTGAAAGAGAGAGAGAGGGGGATAGATAGAAAGAGAGAGATAGAGAGGGGGTAGTAATAGAGAGGGAGGGGGATAGAAAGAGAAGGAGAGAAAGAGAGAGAGAGAGAGAGAAGGAAGGGAGGGGGAGAGAGAGAAGGGAGGGAGGGGGAGAGAGAGAGAGAGAGAGAGAGAGAGAGTGTGAAAGAGAGAGGGGGGAGAGAGGGAGAGAAAAAGAGAGAGGGGGGAGTGAAAGAGAGAGGAGGGGGAGAGAGGGAGAGAGAGATGGGGGAGAGAAAGGGGGGAGAGAGAGAGAGGGGGGAGAGAGAGAGAAGGGAGAGGGTGAGAGAGAAACAGAGAGAGAGAGAGAGAGAGAGAGAGGGGGATAGAAAGAGAGAGAGAGAGAGAGAGAGAGAGAGAGAGGGGGGATAGAAAGAGAGAGAGGGGGATAGAAAGAGAGAGATGGGAGATAGAAAGAGAGAGGGTGAGAGAGAGGGAGAATGGAGGGGGAGAGAGCGAGAAAGAGATAGGGTGAAAGAGAGAGAGAGGGCGAGAGAAAGAGAGATAGAGAAAGAGAGAGGGGAGAGAGAGAGAAAGAGAGAGGGGGAAAGAGAGCGAGAGTGGGAAACAGAGAGAGAGAGAAATAGAAAGAGAGGGGGAGAGGGAGATAGAGGAGAGAGAGATGGAGAAGAGAGAGAGGAGAGAGAGAGAGAGGGGAGAAAGAGAGCGGAGAGAGAGAGAGAGAGCGAGAGACCATAGTAAATGGGAACCAATCAGTGACTAACCAATATAGATAGTAATAGTTCAGCATAGTCAACTGGGCATATTATGTAAAGTTGAAGACGTTTTGCTACTCATCTTTAGCTTTAAAGAGTAGCTCTACTTTTGTTGAGAGAAAAAAACAAAACATTCCACTCTGGCTGATTAATGTACATTGCATTTCTACCTTTTGTTGCTCTGAAGAAATAGCCGTTTGTATCGCCATGTCCTTTGCAGGCTGATTCTGAATGGGAAAGTCTGGTTCATTATAATCACCTGGTGCACTATCCATGTTCTAAGGTGGAAGCTACAGTGTCTGTATCCCTTTAGAGGTGGTTAACCCTTGGGGAATATCTCACCAAAACTAACATTCCAATTGCAGGGGATGCCTGAATTCTGACCTGTATCTTAGTGCCGACTGATTCTGAATGAGAGGGTCTGGGTTCTCCATAATCATCTGGTGCATTCTCAGTGTTCATGAATTAAACCATTGCAGTGTCTGCATCCATTTAAAATGAACCCTTAAGGTCCATTTACACTTGGGATGCCATTTGGAGAGTGACATTAATATTGCAACCGATTCCTCACCATCTGTTTCAACCTGTTGATCTAATATTGTCACATGGCCATATTAGGTCAGTGATGTCAGCAGCCCCCCTGCCCTACTGTGTACACACAGCTTGTGGTAGTAATGCTCATGACATCATTGACCTAATATGGTCACATGCTCACTAACAGCTCATCCCTAGTGGTCACCCTAGGACAGGAAGTGTGTTACTGAAAGAATCATCAGGTACAAATAAAAGGGACAAAAGCCAGAAAAAAAGAAAACAAATACAACGACCACATCTACGGACTTGTAATCTGCAATAGATTATATTTGGGTTCTTGGGTTTAGATACACTTTAATAAACAATTGAATAAAAAACAACAAAACAGAAGTAAAAAGCGCAAACTGACCGTTTAGAATTTCAATTCCAGTCAAAAATATTTTATATTCAATTTATTTACAATTTGTATTAATAAGTAATATATAATGTATATTATTTATAATATAAATTATAATATATGTATCATAATATTTTTAATAATATTATATAATATATTTTTTTTTATTTCTGGCTGAACGGGTTAGCCATTTTTAACCCTTCTCAAAATTAAAAAAGAAAAAGGCTGTAATTTGACTTGTATAGTAAAATATGTTACATACATAAGATAATTTTTTTTTGTTTTACTATATTATTATTGCAATGTTAAATTATATATATATATTAGGGCTGCGGAAATTAACGATTAATGGGTCGATTAATCGTTAATTTCTTTGGTCGATTAAAATTATTTTGATCGATGACGATCCGCGGAGTGAGCTCCGCGGTCTCGCCCATAGGAAAGGCCGCGGCTTCGGCCTAGCTCCGGAGCCGCGGCGCGCTGACGTCATCATCACCTGCCCGCCTGCTTGTATCTTCTTCCCTTGCGCACGTGTGTCCATCGGCTACTCTGCAGATGGGTCTGCCTGCCTGATAGTCAGGTAAGAAAGGACAACCATCTGTGTGTGGTAACATTATGGGGCAGATTTATATATTCCTGGAGTATGGGGACAGATGTGTATATTAAAGCATGGGGGCAGATGCTGTAATGTAAACATCTGCCCCCATGCTGTAATGTACACATCTGCCCCCATACTGTAATGTACACATCTGCCCCCATACTGTAATGTACACATCTGCCCCCATGCTGTAATATACACATCTGCCCCCATACTGCAAGAATATACACATCTGCCCCCATGCTGTAATGTACACATGGGGGCAGATGTGTATATTCTTGCAGTATGGGAGGCAGATGTGTATATTAAAGCATGGGGGCAGATGTGTATATTACAGCATGGAGGCAGATGCTGTAATGTACACATCTGCCCCCATGCTGTAATGTACACATCTGCCCCCATGCTGTAATGTACACATCTGCCCCCATGCTGTAATGTACACATCTGCCCCCATGCTGTAATGTACACATCTGCCCCCATGCTGTAATGTACACATCTGCCCCATGCTGTAATGTACACATCTGCCCCATGCTGTAATGTACACATCTGCCCCATGCTGTAATGTACACATCTGCCCCATGCTGTAATGTACACATCTGCCCCATGCTGTAATGTACACATCTGCCCCCATGCTGTAATGTACACATCTGCCCCCATGCTGTAATATACACATCTGCCCCCAAACTGCAAGAATATACACATCTGCCCCATGCTGTAATGTACACATCTGCCACACAACTACTTTTAGCTGATCTCCTTGCATTGCAACTCTGCATTAGCCACTGGTAAATGTGGTGGGGCAGTATGGGGGGCAGATGTGTATATTCTTGCAGTATGGGGGCAGATGTGTATATTCTTGCAGTATGGGGGCAGATGTGTATATTACTAGTGTTGAGCAGAATATGCCATATTCGATTTCGCGATATATCTCGAATATATATTCGAATATTCGAGATATATTCGCTAAATTCGAATATTCGTGATATTTTATCGAAAGTAAATGATTGCGATTTTTCGCTATTGCGAATGCGAAAATAATTGCGATTTTTTGATAACTGCGGTAGGAGCACTCTGATTGGCTCAGAATATTCGTGATATTTTATCGAAATATCGCAACATGCGAATGCGATATTTATTGCGCAATTTCGAGAAATGCTGGAGGAGCGCTCTGATTGGCTCAGAATATTCGTGATATTTTATCGAAATATCGCAACATGCGAATGCGATATTTATTGCGCAATTTCGAGAAATGCTGTAGGAGCACTCTGATTGGCTCAGAATATTCGTGATATTTTACAATACAAAATAATTGCGAATATTCGGCAAATGCGGAAGGAGCACTCTGATTGGCTCAGAATATTCTTGATATTTTACAATACAAAATAATTGCGAATATTCGGCAAATGCAGAAGGAGCACTCTGATTGGCTCAGAATATTCTTGATATTTTACAATACAAAATAATTGCGAATATTCGGCAAATGCAGAAGGAGCACTCTGATTGGCTCAGAATATTCTTGATATTTTACAATACAAAATAATTGCGAATATTCGGCAAATGCGGAAGGAGCACTCTGATTGGCTCAGAATATTCTTGATATTTTACAATAGAAAATAAAAAGTGTTTTGCATTGGTGGTGATTCTTTACTCTATCCATCTGTCACAGCCGTTTGTCAATCAAACACCTTAAAGATTGAACACGTTCATGCTGCATGCTTTGGACTTTTTTTCACTTCACATATCAAAGACATTTTTATGAAAGATTATTTTTCTATTATTGGGACTATATTTCTTTATATATTTGTTTCACTGTGTATTTCACAAGTTATTTGCGCTTGCTTATTTTATAATTTGCCCACATGTCTTGTCACTAGACATATTTTTTATTCTTGTAGAGCGACTCCATTTTCTGTCTTGTATTAATTTATGTTGTATAACATTTTTGAGTTGCTGCTGTATTCTCCCCTTTTTTAAGGTATGCGCAATTTTTTCCTTCTTACAAAAAATAATAATATCAAACATACAAATATTCATAACATACACATACACATACACAAAGCCCCCCCCTTTTGCATCAGAGACAATCAGAGTTCTCCTACCACAGTTATCGAAAATTCGCAATCATTTTCGCATTCGCAATAGCGAAAAATCGCAATTTTTTTTTTTCAATTTGGCAACATAATAGGATCGCCTCAGCTTAGCTACTCGGCCCAGGGTCTCTAATCATACCAGCAATGCTTTTAGACGTCGATAGGATGTGATCTGTTTTAAAAATCAAATTGAAAAAATGCGAATATTCGGAATTGCGAATATTCACCGCGAAATTCGAAATATAGCGCGATTTCTCGAATATGCTATATTCGAGTCGAATATTCGCAATGCGAATATTCGTGAGCAACACTATATATTACAGCATGGGGGCAGATGTGTACATTACAGCATGGGGGCAGATGTGTATATTACAGCATGGGGGCAGATGCTGTAATATACACATCTGCCCCCATACTGCCCCCACCACATTTACCAGTGGCTAATGCAGAGTTGCAATGCAAGGAGATCAGCTAAAAGTAGTTGTATCTGTATGTGCGTTAATTAATCGAAATTAGTCGATTAATCGATTAAAAAAAAAAACGATTAATCGAACACAAAAATTTTAATCAGTCACAGCCCTAATATATATATATACACACACACACACACATATACTGTATTTATTGGTGTATAGCGCGCTCCCCTAAAGTTGCCCCGAATTCCTGTGGAAAAAAGATTTTTTGTACTTACAGTTTTGGTGTCTTGCGCGGCATCCATCGGTGGCCTCGTCGGGTCCGGCGTCCGTCTGCGGCTTCGGGTGTCCTCTTCGTCGGGTCTGGCGTCCTTCTGCGGCGTCATACTGCGCCGACATATACAGAGCGCAGTACACTCGTGTATTGTCGGGCAGGCTCGGCTACTCTTGCGCTGACGTCCTGTACGTCCAGGACGTCAGCGCGAGAGGAGCCGAGACTGCCCGACTATACACGAGTGTACAGCGCTCGGTATATGTCGGCGCAGTATTCAAACTCGGCGCGGGAAAGCGGGTATCGACGTATATCGCGCACCCACAATTTTGCCCTTTTCAGGGCAAAAAAGTGTGCGGTATATGCAGATAAATACGGTATATATATATATATATATATATATATATATATATATATATATATATATATATATATAAAACATTTAACATTGCAATAATAATAATAATATAGTAAAACAAAGAAAATTATCTTATGTATGTAACATATAATTTACTATACAAGTCAAATTCCAGCCTTTTTCTTTTTAATTTTGAGAAGGGTTAAAAATGGCTAACCCGTTCCGCCAGAAATAAAAAAAAATATAAAAAAATTATATAATATTATTAAAATATTATGATATATATATATATATATATATATATATATATATATATATATATATATATATATATATATATATATATACTTATACTTATTAATATAAATTGTAAATAGATTAATATAAAATGAATTATATAATTTATATTTATTTTTGTAGGTACGTACAATATTATAATAAAATATTGTAAAACAAAAAATGATACACACACACACATATTTATATATATTTAATTTGTTTTACAATATTTTATATTATTGTATGTACATACAAAAAAAATGTATATGTATATGTATATATATATATATATATATATATATATATATATATATATACACACATATATACACACACAAAATATAACATTACAATTATAATATAACATATAGTAAAACAAAACATTATTTTACATATGTAACATATAATTTACTATACAAGTCAAATTCCAGCCTGATTTTTTTATTTTGAGAAGGGTTAAGACAGACCATTAAAAATGACTTACCCCATTCCTACAAAAATAAAAAATAAATGTAAATGATATATTATTATAAATACTATGAATAAATATGATGATATGATAAATATTATTATATTATAGTTAATATTACAAATATTATATTATTATTATACATTATATATTATTTATTTTTACAAATTATATGTAAATTAATATAAAATATTTTTTTGGCTGGAGCTGGACTTTATAGAGATTCAAAATGCTAGAGGGACTCAAGGCTAGTGCAAATTAATATTTATTGCATCCGTATTTTGACACGTTGATGAAGATGGTGAACACACCCTTGAAGTGTTGATACAATAAGCATGGAAGATTTGCACTAGATCCTGTTTCAAGACCTGCAAGTGCCTCCAACACCCCCACATTGAAATAAATGTCACATACTGTAAGTGCACCCAGGCCTTTGTTCCATTTATATAGCTGGATTCACGTAGACGTGCCTAACGTTAGGCAGGCGTAGCGTATCTCATATACGCTACGCCGCCGTAAGTTAGAGAGGCAAGTGCTGTATTCACAAAGCACTTGCATCCTAAGTTACGGTGGCGTAGCATAAATGTGCCGGCGTAAGCGCGCCTAATTCAAATTGTGAAGAGGTGGGCGTGTTTTATGTAATAAAGCATGACCCCACGTAAATGACGTTTTTAACGTATCCCAGTGCGCATGCTCCAACTTACGCCGCAAAGACTCATTGCTTTCGACGTGAACGTAAATTACGGCCAGCCCCATTCACGGACGATTACGCAAACGACGTAAAAAATTTAAAATTTGACGCGGTTCCGACGTCCATACTTAACATTAGCTGCACTTTTTGGTGGAATATCTTTAGGCCTGAAAACGCCTTACGTAAACGGCGTATCTTTACTGCAACGGGCAAGCGTACGTTCGTGAATAGGCGTATCTCGCTGATTTACGCATTCTAGGCATAAATCAGCGTACACGCTCCTAGCGGCTGGCCTAAATAGACAGCTAAGATACGACGGCGCCGGCGGTCGTATTTTAGCTAGATTTAAGTGTATCTCAATTTGAGAATACACTTAAATATACGACGGCGCAGATTCAGAGTTACGACGACGTATCTACTGATACACCGGTGTAACTCTACCTGAATCTGGCTAATAGTGTGCAGTGGCTACATTAGATTTATACCGGTATAATTTATTGCTTTATATAATAAATACAATAATAAAATATATCTTTTTGTTAAAAAAAAAAAAAAACACAATATTCATGCACTTTGGAGTAATATTAAGGCCCCGTTCACACTTGAGCGATTTTTCTCAATGTTTTTACAGATTTTTGGAGTGGCACCATTTATTTTGGATGGGCCTTATGCCGCGTACACACGATCATTTTCCGGCATAAAAAAAACGTTGTTTAAAAAAAATGTCATTTAAAATGATGGTGTGTGGGCTTCACATCATTTTTCGGGTTCTGAAAAAAACGACAACAATTTTTTTCCGAACCTGCTGCATTTTTTAACGACGTTTTTAACTATGTCGTTTTTCGGGTTGTAAAAAATGATCGCGTGTGGGCTAAAACGACGTAAAAAACTTGCGCATGCTCAGAAGCAAGTTATGAGACGGGAGCGCTCGTTCTGGTGAAACTACCGTTCATAATGGAGTAAGCACATTCATCACGCTGTAACAGACAGAAAAGCGCGAATCGTCTTTTACTAACACGGAATCAGCTAAAGCAGCCCCAAGGGTGGCGTCATCCGCATGGAACTTCCCCTTTATAGTGCCGTCGTACGCGTTGTACGTCACCGCGCTTTGCTAGAGCATTTTTTTTAAAACGATGGTGTGTGGGCAACGTCGTTTTAATGATGAAGTTGGAAAAACATAGTTTTTTCTACATGCCGAAAAACGTTGGGTTTTTTTCATGTCGAAAAATGATCGTGTGTACGCGGCATTAGGGTTGCCACCTCATCCCTTTAAAACCAAACACATATTAATTACACAGGTTCTTTGGCTTATTAAGGTAGTAATTAAACTCACTTAGTGCCTTTATCTGCATTAAGGCCGGGTTCACACTGGTACGACACGACAGTCGTACTACTTTGGATCTGAATTTGCCCTGAAACTTGAAGTCCACCATGCGTCCGACTTTAATGAACAGGGACCCGATTTTATTCCCCGACAATACCAGGCACTGTGTCTGGTATCAATATTGAGGGGGAACTCCACGCCAAATTTAAAAAAACTGGCAAAGGGCTCCAAGAGCCTACCAGGCCCTGGTATGGATTTTAAAGGGAACCCCCTACGCCAAAAAAACGGCGTGGGGGTCCCCCCAAAATCCATACCAGACCCTTATTCCAGCACACAGCCCGGACGGTCAGGAAAGGGGTGGGGACGAGCGAGAGCCCCCTCCTGAACCATACCAGGCCGCATGCCCTCAACATGGGGGGTGGGTGCTTTGGGGCAGGGGGGCCTGCGTCCCCCCACACCAAAGCACCTTGTCCCCATGTTGATGAGGACAAGGGCCTCTTCCCGACAACCCTGGCCTTTGGTTGTCTGGGTCTGTGGGCGGGGGGGGGGGGCTAATCTGGGAGCCCCTTTTAATAAGGGGGCCCACAGATCCCGCCCCCCCACCCTATGTGAATGAGTATGGGGTAGAATAAAACCCACTACACAGGTTTTTAAAGTAAATCGGCAGCCCCGGGGGTCTCTTCCGACTTGGGTGATCTCTTCCAACTTCTCTGCTCTCTCTGGCGTCTTCTCTGCGCTCTTCGCTCTTCTTCCGATGTTGACGCAATGCTCTCTCCCGCTGTAATGCTGTGTGTGCTGTGCGGAACGACTTATATCGACATGGGGCGTGATGTCATCCGGTGATCCCGTCCCTTATGACGTCACCCCCCCAGGGCATGATGGGACGGTGACGTCATAAGGGGCGAAAGGGCCTGGTATGCTCTTGGAGGGGGAACCCATGCTGTTTTTTATTTAAAATTTAGCGTGGAGTTCCCCTTCAAGATCATCATAGCACAATTCGCATTCCAAAGTCAGATCATGCAAGATGGCGATCCGATTTTGATCCGACTTCAGTGATATTCAACGGGCTGAAGTAGGACCAAAGTCGGACCAAAGTGGTGCAGGGAGCCTTTTCAAAGTCGGACCGACTTGTGTCGGACCAGTTAAGACGGCTTTCATAGGGAAGCATTCATTCGTATTGAGCTCCCAATGTTGGAGCGTTTGTCGCACCAGTGTGAACCCAGCCTAAATTAGCCGGAATAACTTGTGTAATTAATATGTGCTCGGGGTTTAAGGGATGAGGTGGCAAACCCAATGGGCCTCCCTCCACTCCAACAAAATGTGCCACAGAAGCTCATGTACTACATTTTGGTACTGAACCAGGCGAGTTTGTTTTTCACATGTTTTGTTGCTTGACAATTGCAACAAAATCGTACACAGCGTTTGGGGTGCCATGAAGAAATAATGGCACCGCAAGCATGTCACACGCTTAGCTGTGATTTCGGAATGTTAACTGGATCTTAGGGACTGTGTCTATGGGGGACTTTGTTCGCTTCCCAAACAAGTCTGTAGAAAGCCAAAACCCGCTTGAAGTAGGTCAAATTCGAGTCAGAAGGAAGTCAACTGGAGGTCAGATTCAACCAGTTGGTGAATTTAGAAGATGTCAATCTGATGCCGTCGGCACAAGCCCAAAGCCCATCGACACCGGCCCTCACGGAGATGTGTACTATGTATGACGGTAAGTGTTACAAACTGCTCTGTTCCAAAGGAAGGTTCACTCTTAGGTTGTGGTGGAAAACCCTTTATTGGATGACCCAAGTGTTGATGTTTCATTAGTACGTTGAAGCCAAATTAAAAATGTGGAATTTAGCGATAAGTCCTTTTTTTTAAGTTCTCAAGCAAAGGATCAGAGCAAACGTAAGTGAACCCCCAATCGTTCATGATTCGTTTGCTTATCTCTTTCCATCAAATATCTTTGGTGGAGATAAGTCAACCTTGAAATAATGTCCATATACAAGCCCTTAGGCATTTAAATTGGGACAGTTTAAGCCAAGTCTTGACTGCTAATCCCTTAAGACGTTTCAAGTTTCATCATTCTACTAATCAGAACATGTCTGACCTTTTAAATGGGACCCAGTGTTTATAAACCCTGCATACAGCATTGGTGTCAGTGGGAGGAATAGTGTCCCATCATTGGTGTCAGTGGGAGTAATAGTGTCCCATCATTGGTGTCAGTGGAAGGAATAGTGCCCTATCATTGGTATTAGTGACAGGAGCAGTGCCAATTGTTGGTATTCATGGGAGGAATAGTGCCCCCTATATTGCTTAAATAGTCTGAATTTTACCCCATCATTGGTATCAGTGGGAGGAATAGTGCCCCACCCCCTTCGCCATTGTTGGTGTCAGTTGGAAGGAATAGCTTCCCATCCCATATCTAGTCCATGGGCCCCAGTTTCGAGACCACCGATGTAGGTCCTAATATGCTCCTAAATGACTAGAAGGACTGATGATTGTCAGAAAACCTTTCTATTCATAAAGATTAACTGTAGTTAAAGGCACCGTTTCCCACAAGAATTGTAGGTTTTGAAGGTTGTCTGGTGGAATTTGCAACAAAAGGACATTTTGAGGTCATATACTAATGTTGAGGGAGAAGAAAAGGCTCACAATAAGCGTTCCAATTCATACCAAAAGGTGTTCAATAGCTCTGAGGTCAGGGCTCTGTGCAGGACACTCAAGTTTTCTCCACACCAGACTGGCCAAACCATGTCTTTATGAAGCAGGCTTTGTACACAGGGGCACAGTTACCAGAAAAAGGTGTTCAGTAGGGTTGAAGTCCAAAGATGTTCAGTAGGACTGATGTCTAAATGGGTTCAGTAGGGCTGATGTCCAAATGGGTTCAGTAGGGTTTAGGTCCAAAGGGGTTTAGTAGGGTTGAGGTCCAAAGGGTGTTCAGTAGGGTTGAGGTCCAAAAAGTGGTTCAGTAGGGTTGAGGTCCAAAAGGTGTTCAGTAGGGTTGAGGTCCTTAAAGGTGTTCAGTAGGGTTGAGGTCCAAAAGGTGTTCAGTAGGGTTGAGGTCAGGGCTCTGCACAGGACGCTCACGTTCTTCTACACAAAAATGGTCAAACCATATCTTTATGGAGCTGGCTTTGTACACAGGGGCACAGTCATGCCGGAAAAAGGGTCTTCACCAAACTGTTACCACAAGGTTGGATAAGCACAATTGTCTACAATGTCTTTTTATGCTAAATTATCATAACTCTTCAGTAGACTTGAGGTCAGGGCTCAGTGAATGCTACCATAGTGGTACCAGTTCCTTAATACTACCATACTCAATACTACTACCAATACCTCCATACTGGTACCAATTCCTCCATGCCAGTTCCTCCATACTAAAATGGTAAAAATCATGTCTTCATGGAACTGGCTTCGTACCCATGTACTGTATGTATAAATGCCGAAACAGCAAAGGGTTTTTCCCAAACTGTTACCACAAGGTTGGAAAATCTACAATGCCTTTGCAGTATTAACATAACTCTTTAGTAGGGTTGAGGTCAGGGCTCTGTGAATGCCACTTAAATTCCTCCTCAACCAGTTGGTCTTCATGGAGATGGTTTTGTACACAGAGGCACAGCAATGCTGTAACAGAAAATGGTCTTCACTAAATAACTGTTATCACAAGGTTGGAAGAGCACAATTGTCCACAATGTCTTTGTATGCCATAGTAGATCACATGCCTGACGGGGCCATGCGTGGCTTCGAAACGTTGCACTCTGTGTTGTAATCATGCAATAAATCATCCGCTTGGACGCTATTTTCGTCGTTCCATGGTGTGCTGGCAAATATCCTAACTGTATGCCATAGTATTCATATAACTCTTCAGTAGGGTTGAGGTCAGGGTTGTGTGCAGGACACTTGAGTTCCTCCACACCGAACTTGTCAAACCATGTATCCATGGAGTTGGCTTTGTACACAGGGGCGCAATCATGCCGAAACAGAAAATGGTCTTTCCCAAACGGTTGCCACAGGGGCTCTATGTAGGCCATTTGAGTTCCTCCACACCAAACTGGTGAAACCATGTCTCCATGGAGCTGGATATGTACACGGGGCGCAATCATGCCGAAACAGAAAAGGATCTTCGGTTGTCACAAGACTGGAAGAGTACAATTGTCCACAATGTCTTTGTATGCCATAGTATTACCATAACTCTTCAGTAAGGTTGAGGTCAGGGCTCTGTGTAGGCCACTTAAGTTCCTCCACACCAAACTGGTCAAACCATGGGCCAGATTCACAGTTGAAATACGCCGGAGTATCTACTGATACGCCGGCGTATTTTCAAATTTGCCGCGTCGTATATTAAGTTTGAATCCTCAAACCAAGATACGACGGCTTCTGGCTTCGATCCGACAGGCGTACGTTACGCCGCCGCGGATTTACGCAATTCTACCTGAATCTAGCCCCATGTCTTTATGGAGCAGGCTTATAAACTGGGCCACAGACATTCTAGGGGTCTTCACCAACTAAAACCGTTCACTCTTTTGGAAGGCTTTCGAATAGGTTTTGAGGGGTGTCAAATACTAATGTTAAGGGAGAAGACAAGGTCCACAATCAATGTTCCAATTCATTCCAAAACATGTTCAGTAGGGTTGAGGTTGGGCCTACTTGATAATGTTAACATAAGATTAGAAGAAGAGCACAATGGTCTACAATGTGTTTGTATGCCGTAGTATTAAAAATAGCTCTTCAGTAGGGTTGAAGTCAGGGCTTTGTGTAGGCCATTTGAGTTCCTCCACACCAAACTGGTCAAACCATGTATCCATGGAGCTGGCTTTGTACACCGGGGTGGCGCAATCATGCCGAAACAGAAAAGGGTCTTCCACAAACGGTTTCCACAAGACTGAAAGACCACAATTGTCCACAATGTCTTTGTATACCATAGTATTATCATAACTCTTAGGGTTGAGGTCATGTCTCTATGTAGGCCATTTGAGTTCCTCCACACCAAACTGGTCAAACCATGTATCCATGGACCTGGCTTTGTACACAGGGGCGCAATCATGTCAAAACAGAAAAGAGTCTTCCCCAAACGGTTGTCACAAGAATGGAAGAGAACAATTGTCCACAATGTCTTTGTATGTAGTAGTATTACCATAACTCTTCAGTAGGGCTGAGGTCGGGGCTCTGTGTAGGCCATATGAGTTCCTCCACACCAAACTGGTCAAACCAAATCTTTATGGAGCTGGCTTTGTACACAGGGGTGGCTTTGGCCAATTATGGCTCAGGGGGTTTAGTACATGCCCCACACTATAAAAGTCCGCCTGCAGGCCGGCCTTGTGTATTGTGTTGCGGCGGTGGTTAATTCCTATAGGGACAGCAATCTATAGGTGACTCTCTGTATATTTCACCAGCACTTACCTGCCACCACCTGGGATATACTGTGTGTGTCCAGTACATCGTTTAGGGAGAGGTTTCAGCAATTTCCTATAGGGACAGCAATCTATAGGTGACTCTGTATATTTCACCAGCACTGCACCTGCTACCACCTGTGATATACTGTGTGTGTCCAGTACATAGTTTAGGCAGAGGTTCCAGCTATTTCGCAGAACAGGCGGTAGTAGATTGGGTTGCTGACAGTGCCTTAAGTTCCTTCACATTGTTTTCCAACCAGTCTTGTGCTGAGAGTTCAGAGTTGGTGCCTGCAGCCGATGTCCACCATCAGTCTTTCACCTCACCCCCTTGCAAATCAGCCAAGCAGTCTGAGCCCCAAAGCATGCAGCAGTCTCTTCTTCTTTTTGATGAGTCTGTTAGCATGTGTTCCCAGGGCTACCCACCTAGCCCAGCCCCAGAAGGGGAAGAGATTGAGTGCACCGATGCCCAACCACTTATATTTCAAGATGAGTACATGGGGGGACCATCACAGCACGTCTTGGATGATGATGAAACACAGTTGCCAACTGCTGGTGCTTTTGCAATTGTGCAGACCGCCAAGGAGGGCAGTGGTGAAGACTGGGTGGAAGATGATGTGGAGGACGATGAGGTCCTCGACCCCACATGGAATCAACCTCATGCAGGTGACCCGTGTAGTTCGGAGGAAGAGGCGGTGGTCGCACAGAGCCACCAGCACAGCAGAAGAAGGAGCAGGGTGCCAAAGCAGAGCGTCCGTCCCCTAGACATTACGCCTGCTACTGCCCAACGCAGCAAGGGACCGAGCACACCAAAGCCAGGTCCAAGGAGTTCCCTAGCGTGGCAGTTCTTCACACAATGTGGTGATGACAAGACACGAGTGGTTTGCACGTTGTGCAATCAGAGCCTGAAGTGAGGCATAAACGTTCTCAACCTGAGCACAACCTGCATGACCAGGCATCTAAGTGCAAGGCACGAGCTGCAGTGAAGTAGACACCTCAAAAACCAAGAAAGGTCCCTGGCTCCTCCTGCTTCCTCTTCTGCATCAGTCTCGGGCCTCTCTGCCTCTTCATCCACCTCTGTAGTGACAGTGCCACCTGCCACCCCTCAATTAGAGTACCAGCAAGCAACACTACCACCTGGGTCCCCAAACATCTCCACAATGTCCCATGGAAGCATTCAGCTCTCCATCTCCCAAACACTGGAGCATAAGAGGAAGTACCCCCCTACCCACCTGCGATCCCTTGCCCTGAATGCCAGCATTTCAAAATTCCTGGCCTTTGAAATGCTGTCATTCCGTCTGGTGGAGACGCAGAGTTTTAAAAGCCTGATGGCATTGGCTGTCCCACAGTACGTCGTGCCCAGCCGCCACTACTTTTCCAGGCGAGCCATCCCTTCCCTGCACAACCAAGTGGGGGACAAAATCAGGTGTGCACTGCGCAACGCCATCTGTGGCAAGGTCCACCTAACTACGGATACGTGGACCAGTAAGCACGGTCAGGGACATTATATCTCCCTAACAGCGCACTGGGTAAATGCAGTGGCGGCTGGGCCTGAGGCGGATAGCAGTTTGGCGCATGTCCTTCCACCACCGAGGATTGCAGGGCGCTTCAGTTTGCCTCCTGTTCCTAACTCCTCCTACTCCGCTTCCTCATCCTCTATCGCCTCCTCATCCAGTCAGCGTAACACAATCACCACCAACTTCAGCACAGCCATGGGTAAACGCCAGCAGGCAGTTTTAAAACTTTCCTGTTTGGGGGAAAAACCACACACCGAGCAGGAGTTGTGGAGGAACATGGAACAACAGACCGATGAGTGGTTGGCGTGAGTGAGCCTCAAGCTGGGCCTGGTGGTGTGCGATAACGGGCGAAATCTCGTAGCAGCTCTGGGCCTAGCCGGTTTGACGCACATCCCTTGCCTGGCGCATGTGCTGAATTTGGTGGTGCAGAGTTTCCTGAGAACTTACCCCGATATGCCACAGCTGCTGCGGGCCGTCTGTGCGCACTTTCGGCGTTCTCACCCTGCTGCTGCTCGCCTGGCAGCGCTGCAGCGTAACTTCGGCCTTCCCGCTCACCGCCTCATATGTGATGTGCCCACAAGGTGGAACTCCACCTTGCACATGCTGGCCAGACTGTGGGAGCAGCAGCAGGCGATAGTGGAGTTCCAGCTGCAGCATGCACGCGTGAGTTGCTCTGCGGAACAGAACCACTTCACCACCAATAACTGGGCCTCCATGCGAGACCTGTGTGCCTTGTTAGGATTTTCTTCCGTCCGCAAATGCGGATCTTTGCGGAGGCGGACAATTACGGGTGTCAGCGGATGGTCATCCGCTGACACCCGTAATCACATAGGGACCCATGTATGTCCTGTTTTCATCCGCAACGGACGGATGAAAATGCGGACATACGGGGCTAGATTCACATAGATTAGCGGATCTTTAGATCCGCGTAATCTATGTGATTTACGATCTGCCGGTGCACTTTTGCGAGGCGAGTGCAGTATTCACAAAGCACTTACCTCGAAACTTGCACCGGCGGATCGTAACTCCCCCGGCGGAATTCAAATTCCGCGGCTAGGGGGAGTGTACAATTTAAATCAGGCGCGTTCCCGATTTAACTGCGCATGCGCCACCGGCGAAATTTCCCAGTGCGCATGCTCCAAATGACGTCGCTAGGACGTCATTGTTTTCGGCGACAACGTCAATTGCGGCCATCCGTATTCCAGACTGACTTACGCAAACGACGTAAAAATTTGAAACTCGGCGCGGGAACGACGGCCATACTTAACATTAGCTACCCCTCATATAGCAGGGGTAACTATCCGCCGGAAAAAGCCGAACGCAAACAACGTAAAAAAAAAACGACGGGCGGCCGTTCGTTTCTGAATCGGCGGTTCTCCTCATTCTCATCATTTGCATATCCGACGCGTAAAAGACCGAGGCGACACCTAGCGGCCCGCGGGAGATTGCAGCCTAAGATCCGACGGTGTAAGTCACTTACACCAGTCGGATCTAAGGGAGATCTATGCGGAACTGATTCTTATGAATCAGTCGCATAGATCCGACCGTCGGATCTCAGAGATACGACGGCGGATCAGGAGATACGCCGTCGTATCTCTTTGTGAATCTGGCCCATGGTCCGTACGTGTGAAAGGGCCCTAAGTAGCCTTAAATGGAGACACCTGAACATAATGTGGAGGGCTGTCCTTCTACTTTCAGTGTAGGAGAGAGGCTGCTCAGCGTTCTCTCTCTCTCTCTCTCTCTCTCTCTCTCACTCCCCATTATTTCTATCTTGCCAGAGTGATTTTGCATCACTGAGACTTACAATAGTCCCTGCAGTGCCCGTGCATTTGCCAAATTGCAATCAGAGACAATTTGCCAGCCTGCCTGTCTTGGTATTTGCATGCAGAAGCTGGCGCGTGTTAAAAAAAACGGTTGACCTTTTTTTTTTTTCACTCCGAGAAAGAAAAGAACACCACCAGCCTTCTGTGCAGCACGGGGCGATGCTGCCAGTGCACTTCCCAAACTGCGAACGCAGCACTCTGCCAGCCTGGATTTTTTCCTTTAACTTTCCGGCGAAAGCTAATGCTTGCTAATATTTGTTTTCCGTTTTCACTCAGAGAAACGCCTGTGGCATTCTGTAATGGTATCTGACAGTCACACTGGGGCCATGCTGCCAGTCCACTTGTCAAACTGCCAATAGAAGAGACTGTGCCAGCCACCGGGCTGTTCCGCAATCACAACTGCTGCAACAACACTGCTGTTATTTATTCTTCTTCTGTGTCTTTTATAGGAAAGCATCTCACAAAAAGTTCTGCGCCTTCCACATTTATGTCAGAAAACACATTAGGCACAAGAAACCAGGGCTTTCCTTCAATGGGAACGCACCTCCAGCACTGGATGTATATAATGCCAAGGGATCTATTGTTGCTGGGGGGATCTATGGCTACCAGTGAGGGGAATCTATTGTAATTTTGATTGACTTTATGCTGCTGGGGGAGGGGGGGGCTGGGCAGTTGATGATGGGTGAGATCTACTGTTGACGGAAGGGTCTATTATTACTGGCTTCTGGTAGATCTATTGTTGCTGGGGTGGATCTACTGCATTATGTCTCTGAGGGTATTTTGTTGTGGAGGGTCTATTGTTACTGGGAGTTTCTATTGCAGCTGGGAGTTTCTAGTGTTGCTGGGGAGTCTATTGTTGCTGGGGAGTCTATTGTTGCTGGATGATCTATTGTTGCTGGGGAATCTCTTGTTGCTAGGGAGATCTATTGTTGCTAGGGAGATCTATTGTTGCTGGGGAATCTCTTGTTGCTAGGGAGATCTATTGTTGCTAGGGAGATCTATTGTTGCTAGGGAGATCTATTGTTGATGGGGAATATATTGTTGCTAGGGAGATCTATTGTTGCTGGAAATGGTATACTGTTGCTGGGGGAGGTCAATTGTTGCTGGGGAAGATCTATTGTTGCTTGGGGGGTGGGCAGTTGTTGATAGGTGAGATCTACTGTTGAAGGAAGGGTCTATTATTGCTGGCCTCTGATAGATCTATAGTTGCCATTGGTGTCTATTCTTGCTGGGGTGGCTCTACTGTATTATTTCTATGGGGGTATTTTTTTGTGGATGGTCTATCGTTACTGGGAGTTTCTATTGTAGCTGGGAGTTTATATTGTTGCTAGGGGATCTGTTGTTGCTGGAGGGTTCTGTTCTTGCTGGGGTAATCTATTGTTGCTGGGGAGATCTATTGTTGCAGGGGAGATCAATTGTTGCAGGGGAGATCTATTGTTGCGGGGAGATCTATTGTTGCGGGGAGATCTATTGTTGCGGGGGAGGTCTATTGTTGTGGGGGAGATCTATTGTTGTGGGGGAGATCTATTGTTGCTGGGATTGGTATATTGTTGCTGGGGGAGATCTATTGTTGCTTGGGGGGGGTCTATTGTTGCTGGCTGCAGAGGACCTATTTTATTGCCTTTCTCTAGCGAATTCCATACAAACTACTTAGTACTAAAAAATAATACTTGATTCTGTGTTCCTTAAAGGGACAGTACTGGGAGGTAGGTAGGGGGTGGAATCCAGGGACATTGCTAGGAGGTGGGAAGAGGGCGGGGACAAAAAGTGACCCAGAAGCAGGTCCGCCTTTAATATTAATTGGACCCTGGGCAAACATTTTCTTGGGCCCTCCTAAATCCACTTATCTATTTGCGGGCAGTGTGGGCTCAATGGACAGCTGCTTTGAGCAACAAGGACTGGCCCAGGGCAGCTGCCCCTTTTGCCCTGTGTTGCACAATCATGGCTGCAGCTGGTGATTGGCTGTTTTGAAAAAGTAATCCAGGGGGCTTTACAGCCAGCCGCCCAATCATATACAGAGCTCTGAAGGGGCAGCCCGGGACAACAGTAAGTGGCAAAGACGGCTACCCACCTAGGAGTTGGAGGAACATCTATCCCCTATCTCCTCTATGACAAATGATCTTTCAGCAACAATAGACCTTCCCAACAACAATAGATCTCCCCAGCAACAATAGAACCTCCCAACAACAATAGACCTTCCCAACAACAATAGATCTCCCCAGCAACAATAGATCTCCCCAGCAACAATAGATCTCCCCAGCAACAATGGCTTAGTTCAGCAACTCACACACTCACACACTCCGGCCAGGAGAGCCACACACGGGGTTGTGGGACGACTGCCCAGGTGGAAGGCGCAGGGCGGCGACGACCACAACCAATGGCGTCTGCACCCAAAATACCCCTCACCAGCATGCACAGCAAGGCGATCAAACCTCCCCCCCCCCCCCCCCCCCGACCGGCTGCCGAGAAGAAGTATCCACATGACCCTGATTCCACTACCGTGACTGAAGTCCCCAGACAGCAGCATAGGCGCCCAGTACAGCCAGGGCTGGAACAGAGGCCTTAAATTTAGCCAAATTAACCTGGCCCCCTTCTAAATTTACAATAGCACCTGCTATAAAAGTAGCCAGGCGCTACACATATGTGGACAACCTTGCAAATTATTAGAGTCCAGATGTTTCCATGTAGGGATACTGGTAATGCCACATCATAAAAAAGAAATTTTTGACAATTGTACTCTTCCAACCTCGTGGTAAAAGTTCCTTTTCTGTTCCAGCATGACTGTGCCCCTGCGTACAAAGCCAGCTCCATAAAGACATGGTTTGATGAGTTTGGTGTGAAGGAACTCAAGTGTCCTGCACACAGTCCTGACCTCAACCCTACTGAACATCTATCAGATGAATTGGAATGCCAATTAAGCTTGCTTCATATTAACATAGTTTTACCAGTTTGGTTTGGAGGGATTCAAGTGTCCTGCACAGAGCCCTAACGTCAACCTTACTAAACACCTTTGGGGTGAATTGGAAAGTTGATTGTAAGCCAGTTCCCCCAAAGACATGGTTTGGCCAGTTTGGCATTAGGGAAACTTGACTAACCTGCACAGAGCACTAACCTCAACCCTACTCAACACCTTTAGGGTGAATTGTAACTCTGTATGCCAGATCCATAAAGGCATGGTTTTACAAGTTTGGTTGGGAGGAACTCGAGTATCCTGCACAGAGCCATGACTTCAAACCTACTGACTATATATGGGATGAATTGGAATGGCAATTGTAAGCTAGCTTCACATAGACATAATTTCACCAGTATGGTTTGACCAGTTTGTTTTGGAGGAACTCAAGTGTCCTGCACAGAGCACTAACTTCAACCCTAGTAAACACCTTTGGGGTGAATTGGAATGTTGATTGTAAGCAAGTTCCATAAAAACATGGGGCTGGATTCAGGTAGAATTGTGCATTTATTACGGAGGCGCAGGGCAACGATTTTGCCCTGCGCCCCCGCAAAATTGCTGCGCTGCCCTTGATTCACGGAGCAGTAGCTCCGTAAATTGCATGGGCGCGCCGGCAAAATGCCCGGCGCAAGCGCGCGCAATTTAAATGATCCCGTAGGGGGCGGGAATCATTTAAATTAGGCGCGTTCCCGCGCTGATCGTAGAGCGCATGCTCCGTCGGGAAACTTTCCTGACGTGCATTGCGGCAAATGACGTCGCAAGGACGTCATTTGCTTCAAAGTGAACGTGAATGGCGTCCAGCGCCATTTACGATTCACTTACGCAAACTACGTAAAATTCTAATTTCGCGACGCGGGAACGACGGGTATACGCAACATTGGCTGCCCTTGCTAATAGCAGGGGCAGCCTTACGCAAAAACCGCCGTACGGAAACAACGTAAATTGCGTACACAGGGATCGCGCAACGTTGTGAATCGGTGTTAGTATGCAATTTGCATACTATACGCTGAGCACAACGGGAACGCCACCTAGCGGCCATCGCAAGAATGCAGCCTAAGATATGCGGGCATAAGAGCCTGCAGTCGGCGTAACGAGGTTCCTGAATCAGGAGCATTCGTTACGCCGGGGGGAAGTAAGCAATTGCGCTGTGTAACCTATGGTTACCCAGGCGCAATTGCTTCTTGAATCCAGGTCATGGTTTGACCAGTTTGGCATGGGGGAAAGTTTACTAGACTGCACAGAGCCCTAACCTCAACCCTACTGAAGACCTTTGGGGTTAATTGGAATGCTGATTGTAAGCCCGATCCATAAAGAGATGGTTTGACCAGTTTAGTGCGGAGGAACTTGAGTGTCCTGCACAGAGCCATGACCTCAAACCTACTGAATATATATGGGATGAATTGGAATGCCAATTGTAATCAAGCTTCATATAGACATAGTTTTACCAGTTTGGTTTGGAGGAACACAAGTGTCCTGCACAGAACCCTAACTCCAACTTTACTAAACACCTTTGGGGTGAATTGGAAAGTTGATTGTAAGCCAGATCCATAAAGACATGGTTTGACCAGTTTGGTATGGGGGGACATGAGTAGACTGCACAGAGCCCTAACCTCAACCTTACTGAACACCTTTGGGGTGAATTGGAATGCTGATCGTAAGCCAGATCCATGAAAGACATGGTTCGTCCAGTTTGGTGTGGAGGAACTTGAGGGTCTTGCACACAGCCCTGCCCTCAATCCTACTTCACACCTTTTGGTATGAATTGAAAAGCCCATTGTGTGCCACCTTCAATTCCAACATCGGTATTTGTCCTCACAAATGATCTTATGACACAAATTTCCAGAGACACACTCCAAAGTCTTGTGGAAAGGCTTCCCAGAGCAGTGGTGACTCTAAAGGAGGGACCAACTGCATATTAAAGCAGGGCTCCATCCAAATTTATTTTTTTAGAAGCCAGCAGCTAAAAATACTGCAGCTGTCCAGCGTGACTGCGATGTCGGCAGCCGAGGCCGAGCAATCACTCGTCTCTCGGCTGCCCCCGCCGCCATCCCCATCCCCAGTTTATTTCCCAGGAGACAGCTGGGGGGAGTGGTGTGACTCCCACGGGAGTCTATGCCTGGAAGTGGGTGCAAATACCTGTCTTAGAGAGGTATCTGCAACCCCCTCCCCCCTGAAAGGTGCCAAATGTGACACTGGAGGGGGAGGGGGGTTCCGAAAAGCGGAAGTTCCATTTTTGAGTGGAACTCCGCTTTAATGTCCATGGTTTTAGAACAGGATGTCCAACAAGGTAATATAGGTGTGATGATTAGGTGTCCACAGGCCTTTGGCCATAGAGTATATTGAGGCCCTACCTACCATCATCGCCAACTCCATATTAATGCCTGTGGTTTCCATAAGTGGTTGACCACATGGACAAGTAAGAAAAAAAAAATACCTCAAGTATCAGATCAACCATGAACCAAAACATTTTGCATATTTCATTCCATCCCAACAGCATAGCCTTTAATGGTCTGTGTGCGTAGTCAATCTCAAATCATCTAGACCCCATATAACAAAAGTAATACCAGTGGCCTCTTAAAATTCGTCACAGGTGGATAAATTACAATCCTATCCTGTCACTTGGTGCGAACGAAGAATGATTGAGTCTGTCTATATGCAGTTTATGAAGCTACGCACTGATGTGCCCAGCTGTATTATAAATCTGGAAAGTGACCTTATGGCAACATATGAATATGTATAAGGACTTCTCAAATCATAGAATACATGGTAAAACTGTCATTTTCATTGCGGTTGCCAGGCTTTTGGTCCTAGTAAGGATTTTTAATACTGGTACAATGAGCATCTGGAGAAGCTGCAAGAGGTTTACTGTCGGGAGAAGTGGAGCACCGTCCTTTCATTTCTTCGGCAAATACAATTATATGTTCTCCTTGAAAATTAATTAAAGAATGAGATTATGACACATTCTCTAAGTTAGCCTTTTTTTTTTTAATAGACCAGTAAGGAATATCATTTGTCTTGCATTACAAGGATTGTTTGCGCTTTTGACTCTAATGCTTTAAAAGAAGACCAATTGGCTAATAATAACCCCAAACTATTCTCTCTGGTATCTTTCTCTCGACTGTTGTAGAGCTAACAGAAGCTTGTCCTTAAGAAGTCACTTGGCATTCTTTTGGATAAAAGCCCTGGAATTAAGGCTCAGGCAATGGCTTCATGGTATCTACTGAACGAGGGGGAAAGTTGGCTCAATGCCAGGAATGACACCTCAGCCCAAACCATGAGACCAAGCAGTAAAAGGAGCCAAGTGAAGCACTGAATTTAAGATAAGTATTAACCACCTGCTGTCCAGGGCAACTTTCAAAAAATGTTTCACACATGTTAACAATAACATCAGCATTTTTGGTAGAATGGCAGGTGGCAAGCTTAGAACCCCCAAATGTTCTGAAAGGTTTAACCATCAAGACTGAAATCTGCACGTTCCTATGAAATGGTCCCAAACTATGGTGCATAAAATTGTCCAAAGCTAATGCTTTAAAAGGCTTTACAGGTTACCAGTTAATCACAAATGATGTCCCTAGAATATGGAATATTTCCCCACCAGTCATCAGGGAGGGAGCTTTGTAATAAGGAAGCAAAGCCCTGCTCCTCTACCAAGATGGTTGCCCCCCCACACAGGGGAGAACAAGGCATGGTAAGTTAGTAATGATCAAAAGAACAATTGCAGGATGACCATGGTAAACATTATTGACAAGTAGAGATGAGCTTGGGCATCTTGTATACCCATCTCTAACTTGCACTTCAAATGTCTGATTTTTTTTTGTACATCATTAAGCTGTAGGCTGGGTCTTTCTTGGTCCTGCAGCTCACATGGAATTACCTAGTTCACCGCCCATTGGGAGTACAAAACGCTAGAGTAGAGTACAGAGTTTGGGTTAGAGAGGAGTTTGGAAGATGCTCAAGCTCATCTCTACTGCCCGTGGGAATCCTGCAATTGATCTTTTACTCACTGTTCTCATTGCTGGAGAGCAAACTGCACCAGAGGACCTGCAGTGCAAGGACACCCCTGTCTGTTTCATTCATTCTTCGGATCTGTGCTTCCTCCATCTCGCCTGCTGCTTATGGAATATTCTCCCACCAGTCATCAGGAAGGCAGCCCTGTAATAAGAAAGAAAAGCCCTGCTCCTCTACCAAGATAGCTGCCTCCACACAGGGGAGAAAAAGGCATGGTAAGTCAGTAATGGGAAAAAAAACTATTGCAGGATGACCACGGTTAATATTATTGACTAGGTGAGATGAGCTTGGGCATCCTTTGAACTCAGCTCTAACTCAAATTCAATTTCAGATTTTTTCGTACTCCAATGAGCTGTAGTCCGGGTCTTTCCCAGTAGTGCAGCTAACTGCAGGAATTTAGAGTTTGGGTTAGAAAGGAATTTGGAAGATGCCCAAGCTCATCTTTACTAGTCAACAGTATTTGCTCTGTAATAAGGAAGCAAAGCCCTGCCACTCACCAAGATGGCTGCCCCCACACAGTGGAGAACAAGTCATGATAATGGGCAAACAATCAATTGCAGGATGCCCAGAAGCATTACTGTTGACTAGTAGAGCTTGGGTGTCTTCCAAACTCAAAAGCTTCCAAACTCATAGGCATGGGTGCCTTCCAAACACATAGGCATGGGTGCCTTCCAAACTCATAGGCTTGGGTGCCTTCTAAGCTCATAGGCTTGGGTGCCTTCCCAACTCATAGGCTTGGGTGCCTTCCAAACTCATAGGCTTGGGTGCCTTCTAAACTCATAGGCTTGGGTGCCTTCTAAACTCAGGGGCTCATAGGATACCTGCTCTGATGGCAAGACCTACAGGCACTCGTGCTACTCTGCACTCCTGCGCCTTCTGTTCACATTATCAGGGGCCCCGAGTCGGAGGTGTAAGAGGCCTTTCTCATCATTTCAGGCTCTACTGCTAGATGCGTGATAGGTGCCTTTCAAACTCACAGGCTTGGGCGCCTCCCAAAACTCACAGGCTTGGGCGCCTCCCAAAACTCACAGGCTTGGGCGCCTCCCAAAACTCACAGGCTTGGGCGCCTCCCAAAACTCACAGGCTTGGGAGCTTACCAAAACTCACAGGCTTGGGAGTCTTCCAAAACTCATAGGCTTGGGTGTCTTCCAAACTCTTGTTTATCTCAAACTCCAAAACTCCTGATTTTTTTGTACTGCAATGAGCTGCAAACCGAATCATTTCCCAGTCCCACAGGGATTGCACTGACCTGCAGCTCATTGGAGAGTAAAATAGTGGGAGTTTGGCGTTTGGGTTAGATGTGAGTTCAAGGGATTCCCAAGCTCACCTCTGCTAACTAGTCTACTCACAAACCCTGTACTAGAAAAAATGCTCAGCTTTCGGGATGTATTCGAAACACCTAGTCCTACGTCTTGAGAGCCATGTTCTCAGTTATTACAACGCAGTGTAGTTTACATCAGCATTTTTATTTATTTTTTGCAAAATGTAATCAAACACATGGCATCTTGAGCGTAGCTGAAGAGAGAACACACCAACAAAAGGTAAATATGTTTAATGACATCGTCTTTTAAGCATGTATCACAAAGTAAACCGTAGTATTAAACCATAATTTTGCTTGATTGCAGAACTTGGCACGTTAATTTCTTAATTGCAACCATTTCAGCTGGAATTTGATGCCGCTTTGTATATTTCATTATACCACCACTTGCCGCTTGCAGTAAATGTCAATAGATAGTTAAGTTCTGCCATACACTCCCTAAAGTGGAACCTTTATGAAAAAAACAAAAATTTGCCAACGGGAAAGCTTTTATTACAGAAGAGACTCTGCGTGTCTATATTCTGCATTAACAGGTTCTTCCTGCTAGCAGGTCTCAAAAGATTGAGCGCTGAACTCAGCAAACACAGCAGGGGCAAGGGAGCTTGTAGACGTCGCTTGTGAGAAGAAATTGCCTACGGAGTTTAGATCTGTCTTAAAGCGGAATTAAACCTCCGAAAAGAGCTTTTAGTCAAAATATGCTAGTATGATTTGCATATTAGCACTTTATGGCAGACTTTCCTTAAAAAAAGAGCCCTCCAGCTCGGAGCGGTCACCACTGCAGGTGCTCCCATCTTCTTGGTGTAGCGGCCTGCTACATTCTAGCCGGCGCTGCTTTGAATTTAGGGGGTAGTCTGAGAGTTGGTTGACTCAGACTGTATGTTTTTTTACTAAATTTGGGCCTCTGTTCCAGCCATGGCTGTACTGTGAGTGACCACTATTGTTGTGTGGGGTGTCGTTATCACTCCAGGCCAAGGGTGGCAGCAGTCAGGTCTAGGTGTTTTGGGTGTTCCCCTTCAGCAGCCAAAAAGAGGGAGTTGATCGTCCTGCTGTGCATTCTGGGGAGGAGTATTTAAGGGGCAGACGTCATTAGTTTGGGGGTTGTCGTCACCGATCCTGGCCTGTCGTCCCAACCACCCCCCCCCACCGTGTGTGGCCCTCCTGGCCGGGGGTGCGTGTTCAAGTGTTCCTGGCTCCGGGACCACGTTGGTCCGGTAGTGTGATCTACTAAGTAGGCCCGGTAGTCAGACTGGGTCTACGTTTGCAGAGTGGTCCTGTGCTGTCCGTCTTGAGGGAGGAAGCCACTCGATGAAGAACCTATCTTGGAGAGCACCGAGCAAGAGGCTAGTATCTCAGGAGAGGCCTTGAACTTCATCGAATGACGCACCATTGCTGAGAGGCTGTGTAATGTTCGCCTGTCAGTTCTGAGTTCACAAAAGATTTATTCAAGAGAGATCCGGGTGCTTAATCCTGTGCTGAGAGGAATCTGGACCGAATATATCTCTATCTTTGGGAAGGTCTATGGCAGAGTCTTTACTAAAGTTTCAGTGTGACATCCTGGCTGCTAGGCTGGTGAGAGAGGCCTATCCAGGTAAACAACACCCACTCTGGCTAGAGTGACGACAAAAGCTACGGTGTTTCCGAACAAAAGTTATACACCTGAACCTATCATTCATTACCCTTCCACCTCTTCATATTCAACTACTACTTGTATTCTTTTACCACGTTGGGTAAATAAAGCAAAGAAAAAGAAGCCTAAAGTGTTTTTCTCAACTCTCATCTGATACCCTAGACCAGTGTTTCCCAACTCCAGTCCTCAAGGCACACCAACAGGTCATGTTTTCAGGATTTCCCTCAGATGAAACGGCTGTGGTAATTACTAAGGCAGTGAAACTGATCAAATCACCTGTGCAAAATAATGGAAAGCCTGAAAACATGACCTGTTGGTGTGCCTTGAGGACTGGAGTTGGGAAACACTGCCCTAGACGGGGAAGGAATAGAGGTAACATGCCGCCCAAAACTAACCAGCAGCTCCTTCAGGGGTAGTGTTACATTGGTTTGCGTTCTCCAACCATCCGAATGGCCAGGCCGCCATTGGCATCACTCTAGTGGCACCATGGTGATCTGAATCTTGGCCCGTGCCGTAAACGAATATCGAGTTGCGCATATCAGTGTAGCGCTGCCCCCAATAGGAGCAACTGCAGTTTTGGGTCATCCCTTCTCATGCACAACCAGGCAACATAAATGTTTCCAGCATCCACACAGTAGACAAGAACCAATCCATAAAAGTTGGTTTTGTTTTTGGTTTATTAGGGGATGAACTTGGGTAGGTAGAGGAAGGTATGGGATGCCTAGAACAGTAACTTGAGTGCAAAACTGAGGACTGCCTCTAATAGACACAGAGGGCCAGATTCACAGCCGAGATACGACGGAGTATCTCAGATACGCCGTCGTATCTCTCAGAGTATCTATGCGGCAGATTCATAGAATCAGTTACGCATAGATATCCCTAAGATCCGACAGGTGTAATTGTTTTACACTGTCGGATCTTAGGATGCAGTACCGCGGCCGCCGCTGGGGGGAGTTCGCGTCGTAAACCAGCGTCGGGTATGCAAATTAGGAGTTACGGCGATCCACGACGGATTTTCACGTTCGCTACGTCGCCGCTAGTCTTGTTTCACGTCGCAAAGTTAGTCGTCATTTTGGGTGCCTTAACTTTACACAGCCCACGTATGTGCTGTATAAAGTATGGCCGTCGTTCCCACGTCGAAATTTAAAAATTCACGTCGTTTGCGTAAGCCATCCTGGAATACAAAAATACGCTACGCACGTCGCCGTTCAAAAAAATTACGTCACGTCGCGCAAAGCACGGCGGGTAATTCAAAAGGGAGCATGCGCAGTAGGTCCGGCGCGGGAGCGCGCCTAATTTAAATGGCACACGCCCCTTTGAATTACGTGGGCTTACGCCGGAGGCCGCCGGCGTAGTTTTCATCGCAAGTGCTTTGTGAATCAGGCACTTGCAATGAAAACTTGCGGCGGTGTAACGTATCTACGATACGTTACGCCGCCGCACTTCTACCTGAATCTGGCCCAGAGTAACTTAGACTTAGACATAAGAAATGCATGGGGAGCTGAAAGAAGGGTATCCCATACTTTCCAAGGGTTTCTGGGTTCCACAGGCCTTCCCGTCACATCCAACGTCAAATGCATCATCAAGCAAAATACATCCATATGAATTACGATGACGAACTAACACTACGACCTCCCATGCTATCACCCCTGTCACAAATGACAGATCCCCGGCCGGTTAATGCACAATATGTAAACAAATGAGCTGGAGACACTGGATGATATCTTGACCATATTTGGTTAACCACGACCGCCTAAAACAACCATATACGCCGGCAGAATGGCACGGCTGCGAAAAGCAATGTACCTGTACGTTATTTTGAAGCGAGCGCCCGCCGCATGCTCCGTGACCGCAGGACCCACAGACTCAATGTCCTCCGGTGTCCCGTGATCATGTCACGGAATGTCAGACAGGGGGGATGCCTTTATAAACAAGGGGCCGGATTCAGAAAGAAGACACAACGGCGTATCTCCTGATACGCCGTCGTATCTCTGAGTCCGGCCGTCGTATCTATGCGCCTGATTCATAGAATCAGGTTACGCATAGATATGCCTAAGATCCGACAGGTGTAAATGTCTTACACCGTCGGATCTTAGGCTGCAATTCCAGGCCGGCCGCTAGGTGGCGCTTCCATATCTTTTACGCGTCGAATATGCAAATGAGCATTTACGGCGATTCAGAAACGAACGACCGCCCGGCGCTTTTTTTTACGTTGTTTGCGTTCGGCTTTTTCCGGCGGAAAATTACCCCTGCTGTAGCAGGGGTAAGTGTGGCGTATCCTATGTTAAGTATGGCCGTCGTTTCCGAGCCGAGTTTTGAATTTTTTACGTCGTTTGCGTAAGTCGTTCTCGAATACGGCCGGACGTAATTTACGTTAACGTCGAAACCAATGACGTCCTTGCGACGTCATTTGGAGCAATGCACGCTGGAAAAATTTGCGGATGGCGCATGCGCTGTTCGATCGGCGCGGGGACGCGCCTGATTTAAATAGTACACACCCCCTAGCCGCGGAATTTGAATTCCGCCTGGGGATTTACGATACGCTGCCGCAACTTTAGAGGCAAGTGCTTTCTGAATAAAGCACTTGCCTCAAAAAATATCGGCGGCGTAATGTAAATCAGGTTAGCGGATCTGAATCTAGCCCAAGGTATTTTTCTGTTCTGCCTAGCGACAGGACACTGATCGTCTGCTCCTTGTCATCTGGAGCAGTGATCACTGCCATGTCAGTGGTAGCCCATCCCCCCCCCACAGTTAGAATCACTCCCTAGGACACATTTTACACCTTTCTCGCCCCCTGGTGTTTATAGCACTGATCGCTGTATAAAGGACAATGGTCCCAAAATACCATCAAAAAGTGTCCATCATAATGTCGCAGTCACGATAAAAATCACTGATCGCCGCCATTACTAGTAAAAAAAAAAAATATTAATAAAAATACCATAAAACTATCCCCTATTTTGTAGACGCTATAACTTTTGCGCAAACCAATCAATAAACGCTTATTGCGATTTTTTTTTACCAAAAATATGTAGAAGAATACGTATCGGCCTAAACTGAGGAAATTTTTTTTATATATTTTTGGGGGATATTTATTATAGCAAAAACTAAAAAAATTTTACTTTTTTTTCAAAATTGTTGCTCTTTTTTTGTTTATAGCGCAAAAAATAAAAACCGCACAGGTGATCAAATACCACCAAAAGAAACCTCTATTTGTGGGGAAAAAAAAGGACGTCAATTTTGTTTGGGAGCCACGTCGCACGACCGCGCAATTGTCAGTTAAAGCGACGCGTGCCGAATCGCAAAAAGCATTCTGGTCAGGGAGGGGGTAAATTCTTCCGGGGTTGAAGTGGTTAATGACATCACCCGGGATTCCCAGCCGGTTTGCTTACAGTAGTGTAACTGTCGCTAAATGACAGGTCCCCCCCCGTGGTTGGGTCACAAGCATAAGCTGGTTTACCAACACTTTAGCCAATCATAAAAAAAGGAATAAAGATACATTTTATAGTACTGAAAACCGGAGACATTCAGTCACCGAAATCAATCGACTGCTGGAAACCGCAAACTCCCTCTGTGATCTGCTAATTGAACCGTGTCATTCCCTCTGCGGCACATATGTGCCAACATACCTAAAACAAATCACTTAGTCAGGTTGAAAAATGACACATGTCCATCGAGATAAAAAAGAACAAAAAAAGACGGTGCATTAACCGTGATGACAGATGTTACAGCAGGTTGTGTTCTAGAGCGCACTTCGCTTAGGGCTGAGGACGGGGGGGAAAGAGAGAGAGAGCGAGAGAGAAAGAGCGAGAGAGAGAAAGAGAGCGAGAGAGAGAAAGAGAGCGAGAGAGAGAAAGAGAGCGAGAGAGAGAAAGAGAG